>NC_139957.1:16530101-16883645 GCF_963454915.1 Gymnoscopelus microlampas | reverse complement strand
AATGCTCTGCTGCCTTGTGCATTCCAAGGACACATGTGGCCTATCAGACAGCATGCCACAGGGCCCGTCAAACCCACCAGCGGACAGCATCTGCAGTGCTCCACAGCCAGGCGTTATAGCAGGGTTTGATATAAAGCATAATCATTGCTCTCATGGTCATGGATGAAACATATGCCCATGTAACTACAATTTTATGGGGTTATTATTCGATTTGAATGTTTATACGCGTATAAAAACAACATGGTATGTGTTTAGCAAAGTTTATGACCCTTGAAACCCAAATAATAAATTATCAACATCATTGCATTCTTGAGGGTTAGGTTTAATTTTCTTCTTGGAGAATTTACATGACTGTATTTGTGGAGTGAGTTACATGACTGTTGGGCTCTTTGGAGTCAACAGAGGCTCAGTGTTCTGCTTAACCACTTACATATACTTCATAAAAATAACTATAAAATCTCCAATTGGTACAGAATTTAGCTGCTGGACTGCTAACTAATACTAAGAAACACAACCATATTACTGCTCTCCTCGTTACCGGCAAGTTTCAGAATTGATTTGATTCGCTGTCAGGTCATCTTTCAAACTTTCATGTTTTTCCATAAATGAATGGCCTACTTCGTCGAATGACAGTGTCACTCAAAAGTAATGATAATAGCCGATCTACAACTGTACAAGCTCCCAATGCGTTGCGACAGACAGTGGTGACAACATAATCTCCGGTCTTTGGCCATCCGGCCTGGCAGAGATACAAATTTATAAAATAGTGCCTAACCCATTAAGACCTGGAACTGTGTCATTTTTAGATTTGAGCTAAAAAGCAATATTTTACACTTTGGGCAAATCCAAATTGGCAGATATACAAGCTCATAGCGCGGCACCGAGTGCCGCGCTATGAGCTTGTAGATCTGCTATTTTTGAAAAATCGTGAAAATGTGTGCAAATCTTTGAAATAAATATATTTTTAAAGCAAACATTTTTAACTCAAATCTTTGTTTCTGGGGGTCCCTGGAACAACATATTTTGATGGGGTCCGTGGCCAAATACATATAATTTTGGGGGTCCTTGACATGAAAAGGTTTGAGCACCACTGATATAGAAACATATGTTTTTCAGAAAACTGTTGAGATTTAGGAGACATGTAGAATCGACTTCAAGTCTTAATGGGTTAAGTGGTTAAAACATCTGTTAACCAAGGAAGGTCTACCTGAATGCATATATTTCATTGATAACAGTATAATACTGCAGATGCAGCCAGCAAGCTCACCAAAGTTCTCGCCTCCCCAGATGTCCATGTAAGTGTCATACTGTCCCAGGTGGTTGAACCAGCTCTTGTCCATGACAAAGATCCCACCTGCAATGACTGGAGTCCTGCAGGATGCACAGTCAGAGGTTTCATGTACATTCCCATGTGATGATGCAGAGTCACTTTTCACAGTTGATCGAGTGCAAGGTTCTGCTAGTACATCACCACACTGAAACTCAACACGTCAAGGATCTCTAAGAATTATAAAGACAGCTCAACAGATACTAACAACAACAGCAACAGAAATAATAATACTAATAATACAATCATAAATGCTGGAGATTCAAATACTGTAGAACACAAATATGTTATTTTGGAAATTGGGGTTTGAACAGCTAACGAGAGATATTAAATCCACCGTTTTGTGATGTCAGGAGTGGAAGAAGTCCGCCCTGGTAAACTCACCCAAACTCCATATAAACAAATACAAGCATCAATATGCAGTTAAATTCATTTTTAACTGTAGAGAAGCTTCCAGAGCATTGCAAATATAGTGTAGCTGGTTTTGAATGCTAGACGGTTAGAATGTACATTTATAGGCTAATATTATACCAACTACAGTAAATACAAAGTACAACTAGCAACTTCCTCCACTCATGATGTCATGATTCTTCATACCTGGACCTTTTCAGCGGTTATGGACAAAAGCAACTGATATTGTCTAAATATGGACTAGTATGTAAATATCTGAAGTTATCCCTTATCTGTTGTCCTAACTATAGGATGACTCGTGGATAAACAGGTACCATTCTTTGTCTGTACTACTGACTAAGGAGAGGATAACATACAGAGTGTAACAGGCTTACCTGATTGACTGTGTGGGATCACTCCGCGCCATCTTCTGTTCAATAGGAATTTGCTCCCATTTGAAGTGCAGACTCCAGTCAAAACCTGAGAGCAACAGAGATAGAGGAACAGAGAGAGTTAAAGATAGTTAAGGAGAGTTAAAGAGAGAGAGAAAGGAGTGGTGGGGTTTGATGGAATGTGAGCATTATGTTAGAGAGGGCGAGAGAGGATATGGCTGAAGGAGAGGTGTGCAAAGAATAAGTAGTTGTACGGGTAACCGCTATTTTCAGTATTTAAAAAAGAAAAAACAACAACAATAACAATAATAATAAATTAATTAACTTTGACATTTTTTGAAAAACCTTGGCCAAGACAGGGACACCAGGGTTAATGTGGCTAAATTCGACACTGACCTCCTCTCAGGTCAGCAGAGGCAGCCAAGTAGGCGAAGTTGTCCAGGCTGATGACATCGATGATGGGACTGACGACGCGGGTATGGTCCTGGACGGGGGAACAGAACAGACTGTCACACCTCTCCTGAGCCAATGTACTACACTTCAGCAAACACAGCATATTCCCATGCTGTGTTTAACCCTTTAAAACCGGGAACGCATCTGTGTTTATTTTTAGGTTTCTTTGGCTATCGTGAAAATTTGTGCAAATCTTTGAATATATATTTTTGAAAGAGTGTATATATATCAGTGGTTCTCAATCATTTTCATGTCAAGGACCCCCAAAAGTACATGTATTTGGCCGCGGACCCCCATCTGAACCCCAGAAGCAAAGATTAGTTAAAAATGTATATATAAACACACATTTTCACGACTTAAAAAAAAAAAAAAGCAGATATACAAGCTCATAGCGTGGCACCGAGTGCCGCACTATGAGCTTGTAGATCTGCTATTTTTGAATAGCCAAAAAAATCTAAAGTGACACAGATGCGATCCCGGTCTTAATGCGTTAACCGTACTGTGCATGTGTGCGTGCGTGAGTACATGGTGGCATATGTACTGTAAGTACAAGTGTGTGTGCAAGGTCTTGTACATGTAGTATTGTGCATGGTCCATGCCTGTGCTTTTGATAGCCCCCCTCCGGTCATTCATTTTTATGGCCAGTGGGGATTTGTTTTTATCCCCGCCTTAGGTCAGATTTAATTAAAAACATGCATTTATTTTTGGGAAATGTAAACTGTCTGATATGTTTGATTAAAATTTGGATCAAACAAATCAATTTAATGAATGTATGTTAACCACATTAATGCTGGCGTCCCTATTTTGGCACATTTAAGGTCCTTACACGGGAGTGTGACGAAGTAAACAAATCTGAATATGTGTCCGCGAATATTTCACATCAAACTATTAATTTGGTTATTCCTCATTTATACAGGTTGATACTTTTATTTGCGGTGACAAATCGACCTGATTTAAAAAAATATATTACGCCTTTATCGCTAATATCTGTAGTCTGTGTGGATGTACTCATGACACAAACAGCAGTTTAAATTAATGCCAATTAAAGCACACAGAATAAACGATCCTCGTATGTAAGGACCTTCAAACCTTTTTACATTCCAAAATCGCAAAAATAACAGCTATCTATCTATTATTAGAATATTTGAATTATTTTTCTTGATTCTTGGTGTGTGTGTGTCAGGAGTCCACATGAATATGCGTGTCAGAGGTTGGGAGACAAATGGACAACTAGAGTACACGGCCAGAAATCTCACTCTCTAAATTAGGTTTCTGTTGCACTCATTGTGAGTTCCTCTATGTCAGAGTGTGTCAGAAAAATTGCAGCAGTACATTTGTAATAGTGAAAGTAAAATTAAATGAGTGTGTGTGATTTGAGTGCAGAAATAGAAACAGTTACACGTTACCTTCTGTGAGAGAAGTAGCATGAACTCAAAAGTAAACATAGTGGACAGGACACTGTTGACATTAGTGAGTGTGCATGTGCGTGTGTGTGTGTGTGTGTGTGTGTGTGTGTGTGTGTGTGTGTGTGTGTGTGTGTGTGTGTGTGTGTGTGTGTGTGTGTGTGTGTGTGTGTGTGTCTGTGTGTGTGTGTGTGTGTGTCTGTGTCTGTGAGTGAGTGAGTGAGTGTCTGAGATTGTGTATGTGTTTGTGTTCACTGTGCCAACACTGTCGTTTGATGTTGCAAGTGTGTGCATGCTTCTGTCTGTTTATATTTCGGTGTACAACCGTGCATGCATGCGTGCGTGCGTGCATGCGTGTGTGCATGCGCGTGTGTGCGCCGTCAAACAGCAAAACATCAGGGACAATTCAAACATCTGCTTCTAATTATGAGCTGTCGATCTCTTTAGTCAGTAAGTGAACCCGTGGTGACCTTTTTGCTCATTGCAGCATATCGCACCATGGGGACAATGTGACACGCCATGCTCACCATTCTGCCAGAGAACACACTCAAAAGTGCTGGTCTCTACAGCTTTAAGCAATACTAGTTTTATTAGCCATGTAACGAGCCGCTGTGATCTACCAGTGCATGAAGAGACCGCAGCACTTTTTATACAGATGTAGTGTTGGTTGTAACGTCTCAATCTGTCAGCGTTATCATCTCTAACTTTCTCCTGTTCTGTTTCTGTGATGGTAGAAAGTTAGGGGATAGAATCTCAATAGAATAGAAAACCTCATTGTCCTCAATGGGACATATTTCTTTGTGTGCACTCTAAATATCTCCAGTCCAAATACTATTCATCTGTGGAGCAGTTTGTTCATGCTTTCCAGCCAACATCACATCATCACAAATGTCACACTAAATGTCTCTGTGTAAGAGCCGGACAGAGGAGACAGTGTCCGACAGGGGTTACAGGTCACCAGACAGCCTCCTCACTCTGCTGTTTGTAGCCATGCACATGCCTTGTTGTGGTTATTGTTCCCTTTTGTTTAGTCTACAGCAGTTAGATATGAGATATGAGATATATGAGAGAGAGAGAGAGAGAGAGAGAGAGAGAGAGAGAGAGCAAGGATATCTAAACCTATAACATTGTGATCATTATATGATCAGAATATTATACATATTATTTTCAATACCCAAAGAGCCAACAGCACACACTGACTGGGAGTTTTAATAGAGTGGAGTTATTTATTACAAATATATACAAACTAATTAATGATTTTTTTCATTTACTCCTTTGAGGTCAGTCATTATAAGCTCATTTGCACAAGTTGATTTATAGTAGCTGTGCTGAACATTGATCAGTTTGTCAGGGTCAATTCTGATCAGCACTCCTGGACAAGGACACTACTCCTCTACTATTAGACACTGTATGAATGGACTCTGAAGTCCTCCTTTGCTTGCAAGATTAGTGAATGCAGAGCCATGAGTAGCCTGTCTGTAGAGCTGGTAAATTATCACTAAGCCTGACGCTCTCATGACTGCCAAAGTGAAAGACTGTGATGCAGGCTGGATGAGCCTCCACAGCTGTCCAAAGCCAAGCACAAGCAAGCTGATGGAGGCAGAGAGAGAGAGAGAGAAAGAGAGAGAGAGAAAGAGAGAGAGAGAGAGAGAGAGAGAGAGAGAAAGAGAGAGAGAGAGAGAGAGAGTAGAGTCCTCTGAATAAAATATGTCTTTTAAATGAGAGAGAGTTGTTTTGTACGGTGACGCCTGTCGTCTGAATAAAAATCACACCCTGTGTGAAGAGAGTGGTGCCTTTGATGAGCCCCGTATTGATGTTGTCATCAATGTTTGTTTATTGTACATACATACGGACACACGGACAAAGTCAGATATAGGAGTGGTTGGCACCGCTCAAAAACTGGGGGGGATTTGTGTGGTAGAATCTCGTGAATCAAAAGGAATTCAAGGTATGGTTGAAATATGCATGTTTTTGCATGAGAATGTCTGTCTTTTGAATAAAGCATAGAGGAGATTATATGGTAGAGAACTTTGAGAATGTATTTTGCTATGATGGTGTCTGTCTTTCTGAATTATAGTTTTGTTTTGTGTACACGTATCTCTTTGAAATATAGTTCCTTTGGTTGCAAAATGTAGTGTCTTGACATATGTTGTACACTAAGTTAACGGGTATTGCATAACCGAAGTGGCATGCATTCCCAATGGGCATCGTTGCCAATGGGCATCAGCCTAGTTGTAGTATTACAATTTAGGTATTTAGCAGACAGTCTTATCCAGATTGCCTTATAAAGAGCAAGATCAGTATAAATGTCATGAACCCTAGTCAGCAAATGTAGGGACAATTGGGCACGTAAGTAAAGTGCAAAGAAAGCATCTGTCTAAGCAACATGCTATCTAAATAGAATTCTTAGCATTTGTGGTCAAGCAAACAGTAGCCTATATGTCAATTTAAATGAAATAACATTATGCGAACAAGTAACCATCATAAACTGCAAGGTGTAACTAGCATCTATCAAAATAGGAAACAAGAAATAGGAGTGCGGGGCTTCTGTTGTTCTGCTGGGATTCGTGAACATAGAATGAGAATAAAAGAAGGAGAAGAAGAAGAAGGGAGTGGATGATTAATTAAAGTGTTCCTGGAAAAATGAGGGAGTGTCTGGATTTATTGTGGGGGAGTTACATGAGCATGGGGTGGGAAAAGTGATTCTGAAGAAAAATATTTCTAGTGGCTTCAGAGAGTTGTGGTAGTGTGTGTGTGTGTGTGTGTGTGTGTGTGTGTGTGTGTGTGTGTGTGTGTGTGTGTGTGTGTGTGTGTGTGTGTGTGTGTGTGTGTGTGTGTGTGCGGGGGGCTAGCAGTGGAACAGCTGTGTTGCTTGCAACCCAGTTCCTGCGTTGGGTTCTCAGAGAATAGACTATTACTCATTAGTGAGTGATGAAGGTCTGTTTCCAAAACAAGATCTCACTCCATCAAACTAATACCAGACACACTTGCCTCATTGTACACAGTAGAATCCAGTGTTTATTTTACTCCTATTTATGCCCTATTTAGATGATCTATAGCACAAGGTGGCGTATAGTCTTAAGTGAAAGGCACAAATGTCTTCAACTCCAATTTTGTTAGTTAGACGGCGGATGAATGTGTGATTATAAATCTGTGAAATCCATACATAAATCCCACTGCTGAGAGATCTAGAGTAAACCATCACTATCTATGCATGTGTGTGTGTGTGTGTGTGTGTGTGTGTGTGTGTGTGTGGGGTGTGTATGTATTTGTGTGTACTGTGTGTGTGTGTGTGTGTGTGTGTGTGTGTGTGTGTGTGTGTGTGTGTGTGTGTGTGTGTGTGTGTGTGTGTGCCTGCCGGCCTGCCTGCCTGCCTGCCTGCCTGCCTGCCTGCCTGCCTGCGTGCGTGCGTGCGCGCGTGCCTGCGTGCGTGCGTGCGTTCGTTTTTTACTTCCAAGAGCTTCATGTATTATGTGTCTAATTGGAGAGTGTGAATGACGGGTGATGGTTGGCGGTCTGTACCTCTTTCACTCTCTGGATCATGGGCTGCAGCCAATCAGTGTTGACCTCACAATGACTGTCTAAGAAGGTCAAGATGGCCGCTGAGGCTGTATTGGCTCCCCGCACCCTCGACCGGATCAGACCTGTGGGGACATCGATTATAGCATTATGATGGAACGAATTCAGTATTGTCATCCAGTTGTCCAGCTAGCACAAGCCAAAGGAATGTCTTTTCAGAAAATGGATAAAAAGATCCTGTGTTCCAATGGATCCATTGAAGTTATTATTTTGTCAAGATACAGTGTTAATACTTTTCATAGGTTCAATATGTATTAAATCCACAGACAGATTTTCACTTCCACAAATTTCCCCCTCAAAATAGCAGATCTACAAGATCACAATGCGTCAAATCACGACGCATTGTGAGCTTGTACATCGGCTATTTTTGCTACTTTTGCGTGACACTAGTATGATGGAGTAGGGCATTAATTTACCAAAAAAATGTAATGGTTGAAATATGGAGATACAAGTTTTTTTTTCCTGAAAGCAACGATATGTAACCCATACAATAACAGAAAACAACATGACAGACTGTGAAGTACATTGGCATTCACTATTAAAGTTAGAGTTATGTTAGAGTAATATTAAAACTTTAGTATAGAAAGTTCCAAAATGAAATGTCCCCTGTTTGAAAAGCATTTGACACCTCCTTTTATATCATACAACAAGGCCATTCTGATCAGTCGTCCTAGACAGAGACAGGACTCGTACTTTAAGAAAATAAATTATTACTACAACATAAAATATCATTAAATCTATGTCACCATGAAACCTTCGTTTACAAAAGTTATGTTTTTGAAGATGGAGTCACCTGTTTTTTTAAGCATTGTATTTCACCATTTGAAAGTTCCCCATATGATTGACAGAACAAAATTGAAACATTCTGTTAACTCAGTCCTTTGGTTAACAAAAGGAAAACACAGTTTGAGTTTTACATGTTTCATGGTGAATTTCCCAACTGATAGGGCTGGAACAGTAATGGGGTTTCTTGATAGGCTTGTTTATAATTTAACAAGCGGTATTGTAGGGAGGCTTTGCTTCGCTTCAGCTTTATCCAAACGGATTTAATTAAAAAGATGGATTGCATCATCTCAAGAGTTTTCTTTCAGAGAAAAAGAAGCCCATAATTTTAAAAAGACTTAACTTCAACTCATGATGGATAAGACATTAAAGAACATTTAATGATTGGAGGTAACTTAGCCCTAAATACAGTACTGTATATACTTTGGGTCAAAAATGCATCTTGTCAATTTGAAAGTTTAATTCCAGATTGGCATATACTGCAAGGAAAATAAGCTATGTTTAATTTGAGAAAATTACAGCAGAGAATTATAACTAAGAAAAGCAAACATTCAAATAACACTTGGAATATGTCCTCAGTTTGACAAAAGGAAAACATGGACACAGACTCAACTCCAGCTGTATCTTCGACATGCAATGAGCATATAATATATGCTCATTGCATATTATTCTCTCTCTCTTTCCACCGATGCCCGTGTGTCGGTACCCGCAGCAAGCTTGTTCCCGGTGTCGATGGCAGTGACCAGCTAGTCTCATTCTCCTGATTGCTATCTTCCCTGATACACTTGGTAGCACCCCGTACAGACGCCTGTTGGTAATGCGTTCGTCCTGGTTGATGTTCAGTACCACACGCAGCATTCTGGTGTAGCACCCATCCAGGGTGTAGGTCTTGCGTCAGTGTCCAACATTTACAGCCGTAAAGTAGAATGAACTCCACAGTTGCAGAAAAGAATCAGACTCTTTATGTGGGGGTGGATATTCTTGGGGATGTTGAAGGTTATCAGTATGACCTTGGTTTTCCTTGCGTTTTGCATGAGACCAACCATCCAGTATCCATGGCACACTAACTACTAAACTCCTCCCTGTTACCATCCGGCCTTGAGTATTTTCATCATCATTCCTCTGTGTATAGAGTCCAATGCCTTCTTGAAGTCGATGAAGCACAACACTGCCGTTAGGTTGTTCCTCTTCACCACTTCAATGCTCCTCTAAGGCAAGGATCTGAGCTAAGATTCTCTTGCTTTCTATAGGATGTTTGTAAGGTAACTTTAGTCCTCAATGTTTCTGCTATTCATTAGTGAGGTAGATAATAATAATAGATATCCTAATTTGTTTTGAAAAGGAGGATACTGTCACCATCAAATAGAACACAGCTGGCAGAGAGGAAAAATAAGACTTAACACACCCAAGATTTAACACACCTACACGATTTAACACACCTAAGGCTTACAACACACCTAAGATTTAACAATTTGTTTGACCTTGATTCACAAGGCATGTCTAAGCCTTGTCACACCCATGGCACATCATGTCCTATTACCTCACTACTTGACAACCGCTGGCCTAGTATGAACTTGTTTATGCTCTGTCAGCCTATGGTTTAGATGGGAAAACAGCCTGTAGGCAAACAGGGAGAGCAGCACATAGAAGTCAGGCACCCTGAGAAAGAAGCCCTTCTAGCACATACAGTATATTTCTATACAAATATAAATAGGTCTTTATTCCTATCCTCTTTTACTATGCTACTCAGGTTGGTTACATATTCTGATATGTAATAATATTGATTTATAATGGTTAATAATAAAGTCAATCCTCATAAATAGAGTGGTAAACACAGTAGAAATAGTCAAATGCAGTAGATTCATCACATGGAAAGATTCATAATGGACCATTGCCAAGACTGTACTGCTACGGTTACAGAAAAAAACATCTAACTAGAAAATTGTCTGTCTGTAGTGTAGTCCCTAAGACAGGAGATTTATGATACAGCTTCACCGCGAAAACACATTTAAATAGCACCTTAATGTAATAGTCACCAAAATATACGATGCTCATACACATGATACCATGGCCACAGAAAATACTCATTTGTGATTGGCTGCCACAAATTCCTTAATACTGGATATTGAGACACCTCAAACAGTCTTGGTCGACAGTTTAATGACAGTTTTAAATCAATGCTCCTGATATCATTAAACTGCATGTAATCATAACAACAGCAGGAAACAATATGTAGCAGCTGTTTCGGATAGAAAGTTACCAATATAAGTATCTCTTTTTTACGGTGTGGCACTGAAATGATCATCTATCTAGAACAGATGTGTTTGTCTGTACTGTATACTGTATACCAGTCTCTCAAACTTTTTTGTGCCAAGGACCCCCAAATTGATATATATTTGGCTGCGGACCCCCTGTGAGCTTGTATATCTGCTATTTTTGAATAGCCAACGTATAAAATATGGATAAAGGGGTAATTATATGTATTAAGAAATGTATCTGGGGAACCCCTGGACCCCACTTTGAGAATCAATGCTCTAGTCTATACATTACAGTATGTCCCCTAAATTTTGCCCAAATATGGAGATGACTTGCTCAATTTACTCCCCCCCCCCCCAAGACTGGCCTTTCTGAGTACTGCACATGGGATCCATGCCGTTATTAGACCCTTAAGGGCCATTCACACTAACTATAAGTATAAAAATATAGTTTTAAAAATCTTTCAAATCAAGTCAAATGGATGAATGGAGTTCACACCAACTATAAAAGAAATACAATAGTGAACGATATAGTTATAGTTATCGTTATAGTTATAGTGCTCAGTGTGAATAGCACTTTAGTCTTATACTTGTTTAGGTTTTTCGGTAGGTGGCCTTTATGAACGCCATGCAATGTGAGGTTACAAATTAGCCGACACCAACTTGGGGCTCCTGGAACGCTGCCCTCCACACCCTCCTATCCATCATCGGGATCCGAAGCTCTGCAGTGTTGCTAGCTCTACTGTGACATTGCAGTGTGTTCCCCTCCTAGCTGTGCCTTGGGTTGGCTTCCACAGTGTCAGTTCGCTTGCCATCAGTTCCGGGTGCCTGACACAGTGCCCTGCCAGCCTCATCCTTCTCTCCCTGACCTTGTCTGTAGCCCGCGAGAGGCCCCCCTAGAGGTCCACATTTCTGATGGGTGTTCTTCCATGTGACATCTAATGCCATTCGTAGCATTGTTGTGTAGATGCCATCCAGGGCCTTTTCCTGCTGTGTTGTGAGCGTCCATGTCTCAGCCTCATACAGCAGTACTGATTCTACTGTAGCCACGAACAGCCGCCTCTTGAGCTCATTTCTCATCTAGTATTTCCACACTCTCCTTATATATAAGGAATATAATATATAGGAATATAAGGTATTCCAGGCAAGTGCCCTCCAGACCTTCAGATCCTGTTCCATAGAGGCAGTCCAGGCACCAAGATAATTGAAGTCCTCGAGCATCATCCCGCTGGCAGTAGCAATGGTTCTGTCCTCCGTGTTGAATGTCATTACTTTTGTTTTCTTGGCATTGAGCTTGAGGCCAATCGTCCTGCACTCCATTTCTACTGCCAGTATTTCCCTTCCTTTCTCTGCTGTGTCCGAGACTAGGGCAATGTCATCTGCATAGTTGAGGTCACTGATCGTGATGCAATGTACTTGCTGAGTCTTTCTTGGGCCCGACGTGAAAGCCAGTGTCTCCTCTCTGCCAGTGTCTCCTCTCTCCTCTCTGGTTGCTAGTCTCAGGGCATGGTCCATCTTTCCGCTCATGCTCCTCCCTCACAACCTCTACTTTCCTATCAGTGACAAAGTACCTGTATGCTGCCCAGCCGTTGGTATTCCTCCATAATCACGAGAATACATTTTCCATTGTTATTAGTTTGTTTGTTGTAAGTGAACAGTGTGTCTTCTGAGACATGTGTGGAAGTCGTCCAGAAAGGATGGCCAAGAAGTTATGTTGCTGGACAGTTTCAATTGTCTGTACCAGCTAGCTGTGGAACTGTGCTTTGTTGTGCATTCAGTTGGGATGTATGCTATGATGACTGTGAGGACAGGATTTCCCTGGAATGATGATGTGATGATTCACTTTGATATGCGTTCAATCAATGGCAATCAGTAGTTTCTGTGCTTCTCTTCCGACAAGGATCCCGAGCTGCTATCCGCTGCTCCTTATAGATTCCAGGCTAGCTCCTCAGACTTCAGCCCCTGTTACACACCCTGCTTGCTGCTTCTGGAAGCTGCTAGAGCCTGGATGTTGAATGTGACAGGTCTCAGAGACCGCTTGCATCTCAGTAATGCATCCAGGGTGGCCTAAATACAGACGAGGGTCGCCAGTCCTCTTGCCCGAGACAAGACCAGCACCATACTGCATGACGAGGTATCCCGATATTGGAAAATAATGGACTTGGCGGAGGGAACTCCATGACAAAATGGGAACTTCACTCCGCTTTGTGTTGTGGAGGTCTTAACCTCTGCCTCGCTTTATCACTTACATAAACCATCACCTCATCATTTACAATACGAACGGAAAACATGTGGAAGCTATCTGTTTGTGTATGAGTGCTTTCGTGTTCATTAGTGAGACTGTATGTGTAGGTATTGTGAGTGTGTGTGTGTGTGTGTGTGTGTGTGTGTGTGTGTGTGTGTGTGTGTGTGTGTGTGTGTGTGTGTGTGTGTGTGTGTGTGTGTGTGTGTGTGAGTGTGTGTGTGTGTGTGTGTGTGTGTACATGCCATGCATGTGTGGTCAACACCCACGTATCTCTCACTCAAATTAACCATAGAACAAAGACTTGGATTTTCTGGTCTCCTCTGTTCCATACAGCTGCCATTTTGCTCTTACTTCATACTGAGGGGCATGGGGTTTCCCACCCCCTGAGTACATGAAGTAAGAGCAAAATGGCCGCCGTGTGAATACGTTCCATTAAAGCAGGCCGATTGAATCCTGTCCTCCACACTCACCCTCTCTCCTGCCGTTCCTCAGGCAGTGCACTTTGGGGATCTGAGAAAGCAGCTGGCAGTCCTCAGCTGGAAGAGACAGAGAAAGGGGGGTTATGTTATGATAGCAAGAGAACACAGAGGAAATAAGCTGTTTCTATTCTCACACGCCGCCACATTTGTCCTCTTGTGTGTGTATGTACTGTAAATACATGGCCAAACACAATCACACACACACACACACACACACACACACACACACAGTGTATGGTGCGACAATACTGTATTTGCGTGCATGCATCTGTGTACGGCATACACGCATGCAAATACAGTCACACAGATAGATTTACATGTACACATCACTGAAACTCACAACCAGGCATGGTCACGCTGACATACGCAAACACGTATTAATCCGCACAGACACCGTGCATGCACGATCCATCCCCCTAGAGCACAAAAAACACATTTCTTTCCATCTACACCACCCCCCCCTCACTGTAGTATCCCAGCTCTGCAAATAAATACTAATGCAGAAAATCAACAGTTTTACTGACGCCATGCTCAAAACTGTAAGCTATGTTTGACTGGTTGATCAAATTCAAAATCCTTGTTCCATAAACAAACCCTGTAGAGACGCCTATTCCCATATTATATTCCCTATATCCCAAATAACACACACACACACACAGACACACACACACACACACACGCACACACACGCACAAGCACGCACACACACACACACACACACACACACACACACACACACACACACACACACACAAGCTTTGTATTGGAGGGGAGTAATAACTGCAATTGACCTTCAGCTGATATGAGATGATAACCGTTATTGTAAACAGTGCTCATATTCATACATTCACAAACAAATAAAACCCTGCACGCACGCACGCACGCACGCACGCACGCACGCACGCACGCACGCACGCACGCACGCACGCACGCACGCACACACACGCACACGCACAAGCGTGCACTTGCACATGCAAGCAATGCACTGTTCTTATGCTAATCCTCTCTCTCGCTGGGGCTCCCTGGTTAGTTGAAACATGTCCACACAGAATGTCACAGTCTTTCTGGACTCCAACTGAGATGAAAAAGCATCACAACTCCAGCATGACCCAGTATCATGTACGCTCACACTATGCTTTCACTCTAGTATGAACCAATTATCGTCTAAAAATAGAAAAAGCAGCAGATCCACAAGCTCAAAACGAGTCGCTTCGCGCAGCGTTTCGAGCTTGTGGATCTGCTACTTTTGATGCTTTTGTGTGACGCTGTGGTATGATCAAGTAGGGCAAAAAATACAAAAAGTTAGAATATGGAGATAGCAGGTTTCTGCCCGACAGCAACAATATCATGTACGTTCACACTGTGTATTCACTTTCTTATGAATCGGTATCATGTACATTCACACAATGCATTCACTTCAGTATTCATCTGTATCATGGACATTCACACTGTCTTCAATCCAAACCACTTTAATTATTCAGCATGTATGTTCACACTATGCACTCTTGTGTACTAAATTAAATGCTCATGAATGTTTGTTGTGGTGTCTCACAGCGCAATATAGCATGTAAAATACAAGCGTTATGAAATTGGAAATTAGCATTGTGTATGAACCAGTATGTGTTCATTGGAGATTCCAATATATTTTTTTCCAGAGTTCCAATACGAAAATGGTCCCCGTAAGCGTCTCTCTCTCAGAGTTAAATGAACACTGAGAATTTTACTGTGTAGAGTCCCAACCAAACATTGTCATGAGGTTACAGACTCGAGAATCTGAAGGTCCCATGCAAAGCCACCTGAGAGGAGCTCTTTTTGAGAAACACATACAGGTTACAAAGAACAACAGGAAATGAGCGGCATGTGTCAGTGGAAGTGTGCATGAGAGTAAAAGTGTATTAATGCATTAATGATTCTGCTGGTGTGCTGGTGTGTGTGTGTGTGTGTGTGTGTGTGTGTGTGTGTGTGTGTGTGTGTGTGTGTGTGCGCCTGCGTGTGGGAACTTGTATATAAATGATGTAAAGTATACAGTATATGTGTCTGATCTCTGTGTGCTATGTGCTTATTTTGCATGTTTGCATTTGTCCTTCAGTCTGCATATGATGTGACTGCATGTTTGTGTTCAGGCATCCATCTGTTAACATAAACATACAGAAACTACGCACGCACGCACACAAATAACCAGTGTTGCATTGCTGAATTGGAACGTGGTTGCACTCTATTTTAATGACGTCACGCGCATGTTGCTTAACACCTACACTACAGGTCACACAATGGACATTTGGATTTGGATTGGATTTGCAAACTTTGTTGAGGTGTGAATTTAAAGTTGTTTTAAATCTATGCATGTGCCTGCGCGTGCTACTGTTCAAATAGGTTCTTGCACGGCGTGCAATGCCGTCCCATGAGCAATGCAACCCTGCAAATAACACACACATGTCCAGCATCAGGACAGTGAGTCAAGGTGAGCTCTGTCTGTCTGAACATTATTAAAGACACATGCAGTCACCAGGTTAAGACTGTCCTTAATAAGAGACCGTGTTCTGGTGATTAAGGCAAGCCACAACATTCCTGCTACTGATGCCCCCAACACACACACACACACACACACACACACACACACACACACACACACACACACACACACACACACACACACACACACACACACACACACACACACACACACACACACACACACACACACACACACACACACACGTCAGGTCAAATCCCAGCCTTGTCAGCCTGTGTCACTATCACTGACTGCACTCTCACTGATTCCTTGTGTCACGTGACAGGATATGGGGCAGTCTGCTTACGGCCAGACAAGCTTATAGGCTTTTGTCCCCTGCAGTTGCTTCAGCTGTGTACGATGTTGTTTGGATGTGACACACTGGTCATAGAGCCCTTAAAGGAAGGGTAAGGGATTTTCTTTGGTTAAAATAAGTGTTAAATAGCTCTATATTCGGATAGTACTCATTACTATAAAGTGTTTGTTCAGTAACAGGAGTCTCCATGTCTCTCCAGCTCTTTATTAAACAAAAAATGCATTTTCAGGTCGGTCGAGATACCAATTTTATCCAATCTGGATAGAGAACTCAGATAGGATACAGATTAAACAAGTGAAATTGTAAGTGATGACACAAAGAAAGGAGCAGACACAATTGGAACTGGAACACTATAAAAATGAAGCTGATAAATGGATACTCTCTTCTGATTGGCTGACATTTTGTCACCTACCTGATTTTCTTTTCTTCTGTTTATTAAAGAGCTGGAGAGACATGGAGACCCCTGTTACTGAACAAACACTCTATATCAATGATTACTATCAGAATATAGCCTTTTAACAACAAACTTTTTGTTTTAACCAAAAAATATCCTTTACCCTACCTTTAACATAAACCTTATATATCTCATTGTACATCAAATAGCAAAAAATACAGATCTTGTAGATCAGCAATTTTTGGTTGAATGTTTGCCTATTTAATATTAATCTAACTCAGATGTAAACATTTATCCAAAAGGTGTTTCTTCACGTTTCACGTTATCTCTCAAGACAGATTCTGCAGCAGAAATTTGAGAATCTTGAGGCATAGAAGCACCCGGGAGGAAGTGGACTAGAAAAGGGGAGGAGCCAAACTCAATTCCTGTTTAACACAAAAAAGGTCATGTTCCTAGGGAATCTGGGAACCAAATGGGTTCCCAGATTGCTATCGGTGTAATCCACCAGCACCAAATCAAGAAACAAGAAAAGAAAATGTATTTACAAGTTATAACAGCTAAAAAGACAAGTATCACACAGCATTTTAGTACTGTAGACATACTGTACTTCTGTTTTGTCACTTGTCAGACTAGTATCACTCTGTGTATTTGCTATTGAACCCTAGTAAAGTCACTGTATGGCAGGCCAGCTTCACAATAGTGAATATTTTAATACATACTGTAGACTACTGCACGTTAAGTATTGTTTCTCATGTTTTATATAACCATGTCATAGAAATAAATGTATAGAATGGACACTTCCATTCATAGCAACGCTGTGCTTCCATGTAAAACATGTGTTTGTTCCACATGAAGTGACAGTTATTGCTCTGGTGTCACCGTCCATAGCAATAACTGTCTCTGTGTCCCCCAGAAAAGTAGGTGGCTCTGAACATGGAAGTAGGGTGCTTATGACCTAACTATATTGGATTACATTGATGGCACCAAATGTGATTTTTTTTTTAATTGAGATACAGATAAATGTGCGAATTTCACCAGGGGTGATTAACCACATGAACCCTTGCGTCCCTATACTTGGCACTTCGTAAAGGTCGTAAACAATCTGCGAAAATAGGTGAACAATCTGCGAAAATGGCTGATACACATGCTCACAAGTCATCGCAACGCGAAGTTGTGATCCCACAACACTTACTTTATGAGTACAGTAATTGTTCTGTATCACTGCCAGTAACTCATCTGTCTCAGGTGACTGGGTGTGGTCGGACTGTCTGTCTGCATGGCTTAAAGGGCATTGCATCTGACTCAATAACTTCAATCAGCATTTCACTGATTTCACTTCAATTTACTGAGATTAGATTTGAGTCTTTGTTGCCACATGACTGGAGCCAGTGGAAATTGCTTTTAGTTACCTATAATGGAAAAGAAGGAGCACATACAGATTACGGAGACACCAAACAACACATGCAGGGGCCTAATCCTTCTATTACACACAGCATAAAGAAGGAGTTTGTTTCTTCATCGCCCTATGTGAGTGTTGCTGAGGAACACTTATAGACACACTGGTGGGTGTCACATCTGCAACCCTGTCCTTATCCACATAATCCTATCCTAATCCTTATCCTATTATATACATTGCCAGGTTGAAAGTGGTTAGGAGGCAGACTTGTTTACATTTGACCATAGAGGTCAGACTGGAAGGGTCAGTTTACTCCGGCAGCAGGAGAGCAGTAAATGGGAGGATCGAGCAAACCCACGTCCTTCCAGTTACGGGACAGGCTGTCTAACTAACCTGATTCTACAGCAGGCTCGTGGCTCAGCTCAGTGTGGGCACAGCAGACAGGCAGAGGCATAAGGAAAATGAACTAGGCATTAGTAACTTAATAGAACTCCTACTGCTGAGTGCTGAAAGACTACTCCCATTCTAGATGTCTTAGAAAGCTCCCACACCTCTCTCTGTGTGTGGTTTCAGTAGGCATGTGTGTTTCTGGGACAACATATTCACACTGTGTGTGTCTGTTTGCATGTACTGTACCAGAGACAGCTTGACATCTGTCCAAAAGTGTACATTTTCTGTGTGTGTGTGTGTGTGTGTGTGTGTGTGTGTGTGTGTGTGTGTGTGTGTGTGTGTGTGTGTGTGTGTGTGTGTGTGTGTGTGTGTGTGTGTGTGTGTACATGTAGGCCACCGTGCCCAGAGAGACAGAAGATGCATGTGGTGCTAATCAGAGGACGTGTTGTGGTGGACAGTGTATAGCATGAGCTCATCTCTGACTAATTCAGACAAAGGGGGGATAATCGTTGGAATGCAGTTTCTGTGCGGTAGCCTGGTCAGTTATGTAATATTAAGACATCATGAACATTAATAAGTGATTACAATGCGCCCAACTTGGATTCAACTGATAAGGATTATGTAATTACTCACGTTTCTTTTTTCAATCTATTTTCTATAAAGGTACATAGTTTTAGTACTACATAATTGTGAGATGAGAAATCGCTTTCTGAAATGATGCAAGAAATAGTGTTTCTTTATAATTATAACACCATGGTAACTTCATGATTCAACACCCTCTGTGATCAATTGTTTTCTTAGTGCTGTGTTGCGTAAAAACAGCAAGGCATTTGTTATAATAATGTCAAGTCCAATTCCATTCCCCATTTTCTAGTACATTAAGGCAGTTACCTCCTTCATCGCTCTAAGTTATTTCATGAAAAATAACAGTCCTACTCAGGAATTATGTCAAACAGAATGTAGCCGTGTGGAAGAGCAACTCATTCCTGACGCCATTAACCCTGATTCATCTCCTCATTTTTCTGTTAACTGCAAACACTGTTTCATCCTCGCTGGTTTTAAAAGTCTATCTCATGATAACTCTGCCCTCCCTCCCATCAACTGGAATATTAACATCAGCGCCTGTGTCGAAATTAACAAGAGCTGAAACATCTTGCATCAGCGGAAAAGGGCAGAGACTCACGGTCAGAGCTGAAGTCATCTATGAGAATTATCTCCTGAATCAAAGACGAAGGACTCCGCATCAGGACACTGAGGACATAAGGGGAGTAAAGAGAGAGAGAGAAAAGAGGGAGGAAGAGATGAGGTAACAGAGAACATCAGAGGATCCCAGCAACAGTTAGCACCATAGGCCCCATCATGCTTTCCTACCTCTTGATGGTGCGCAGGAGGGTGGAACGAGCCTCATTGTGGAAAGTGATTATGATGCTGGTTGGGGGCAGGTCTGTGTCATAGTTCACAGATGCACACCTGCAAAGAATGGAACACACCATATGTGGAGTAGAAAGACCTTAGAACATCTGCATTAATTAACCACTTTATCCCTGGCATCGCAATTTTGGGCATGTCATTATAGGCAAAATTATTTATTTGTCTGTTTGCAAGAGAATGTTGATTCTCTCTGGAAAAAAAACTAACAAACGAAAATGTCAGATCTAAAAACTCACAATGCATTGCGGTGAGTGTGAGATTGTATTTTTTCGTCCTGGTACATGTTCGTACAACAAAGTATAAATTAGGCGTTAAGCTGGAGGTCTGTACTACTTTGCATTATTGACAGACAAAATGTAAATCATTAGAAGGACTATGGGTTCAGTCAAACCCCTCAAAAAAGGCAATTAAAATATTGATGCATGGGCAACTTGGCCAATTTAGACGGGAAAATCATGTGTTATTATCCAGAGCAACTTGAAACAATGAAAGAGGAAGGATTTTTGTAATTTTACAGGTGTTATCAATGATACTTTTTGTGTTCCGTTCAGGTCAAACAGAGTCAGGGTGCTGCTATTGTGCATGCTGGCTCACTGGAAAGGCTCTAAATGGAACAGAGTCTTAATTAGTATCATTGGTAACACAACTAAATAATATTACAGAACTATTTATGCCAATACTTTATTAAATTTGGCTCTTGAGAGGACCAGTGGCCGGTGGACCACGTCATCCATATATGGGCACAAAAGGGGGCATGCCCATATATGGGCATAAATTGATGACAACAGGGATCTCCATAATAGTATGGTATAAAAAGGACAAGGATTGACAGATACAGAGATCTCTATATATGGGCATATCAGGGTGCGACTTACTTAGTAGGTGTGAGGGCCGGGTATCTGTGAGGGGCAAACCTCTAGTATCATAAATATGTAGTCTGCATTGGTCACTGGGTCGTATGTCAATGCCACTGTCATATTAGCTGGGTCAGCTTGCTACTGTATAACCCCACTGCAAGAAATATGCCTGAGTCACCTGAGACTACAATTGTTTTGAGTTTTATAACCATTATTACTGTTAGTATCTCTACGTAAGATATGGTGATATGGTATGAAAACCCCAAAAGTATTCTATACCATAACATGTCTGATATCTTTAATTGTGGAGAGACCTGCTGCTACCATAGAAATACATGTACATGTGACATGCATGCATTAGGAGGCACGGCTTGACCCAGCTAATACGTTGGCTGTGATGACGCATTGCTCCAAAGAACAGCAGCAGCAAATTAGGTATCTACCGTTAAAAAGGTCACACGGTGACCTTTTTCAAACCCCAGAGAGACCCCTAAATAGGCACCATGTAAATAATCAATGGATACCATTCATGTGTGGCTCTTTGGTTACAGGCTAATAATATCCATTGACAGATCAAGGTGGGCGACTTCTCTCAGCCACATTGCTTCCCTTGTCTTCACCTGTAGTGCCGCGTGTCTCTGATCGCTCGCTCGCTGCCCAGGCGGTCGCTCTCCTGCAGGTTGAAGGCATGATCTCTGTACGGGTCCTCGCCGGGCTTCAGCGACTTGGCGGACAGGTAGGCCCTCTCATCAAAGCTTCCCAGCAGTGGGCCCTGCAGCTCCACCCGAGGAGGCTGGGTCACCTGCAGAGAAAGCCATCGTAACATCTTAAGGGATGATTTAATGGTCTGCTGTGCATTCACATCATTCACTGCCTTCCTCACAACATCAAACACACACAGATACATGTGGAACAACTACAGTGTAAACACAAGATTCACACGAATAATGCATGCACTGTATCGTGTGTGCTTATAAATAGGATATATACAGAATTTCTCCCGGTATACCCACACACAGGCACATATTCACATCCATCACATCAATCTAGGAGAAGAGGGCTCCTCAGGGAAAGAGTTGTTTTGCAGCTTGTCAACACACTGCCCCTTCACTTCTATTACTTCCTGATTGTCCACAAAAGACTCCTCTGCCACATACTCATAAAAGGCCTTATGCTTAATTCATACTCATATTATACTTCGTAAGATGGTGTCACATCACATGACTAAAATAGCTGACCTACAATCTCACAATGCATTGTGATGCGTTGTACTGTGAGGCTTTATTCAGTGTCATTGGATACAGATATAAAACTCTTAGTACCTAAGAGCTCCAAACAGGAAGTTTTTTTCTGGGGTGGGGTGGGGTCATGTGTGTGATGTGTAGCCCATGGTATTACAGGGATCTGTAGCCTTTATTAGTCTGGACATTATGATTTGAAATGTGTATGCAACAACTAGGATTAGCCTACTATGTTATTAATTTATACATAAATGCATATCGTAAAAGGCACCAGATTATGAAGTGTTTCTCCTCAAAATAAGATGTCCACTATTAAAAGCATAAAACATTATGAAGAAATATCCTGACTATTAGCATTTTTATAACCACTACCACTCATATGTCTTATGCGATTATATCGCAAAAGTGTTAATTTAATTCTGAATGTATCTAAATTGTTACAGTTGTGTGAGACAGTGTTATCTGACATATTTAATAATTTAAGCAACAGATGTTCCCCCTGAAAATGATGGGAAATAAGCATTTATATCTATTGTTAAATGGATAGTTCACCCCCAAAATGACCTTTTTTCTATCTATTAGTCACCCCATGTCGCATTCCTAAGCCAATAATTTGATGACCGGCAGCGGTTCCGGTAGGAGACACAAATAGTCTCCTTTGTGTCTCCTACCGGAACCGCTGCCTACCGGTCCGCTGGTCATCAAATTATTGGCTTAGGAATGCAACAAAAACTAAATAAATCCATGAATTCAAGTCCCCATGGGGTCGATCGATAGAAAAAAAGTTTTTTTTTGGGTGAACTATCCCTTTAAGGGAAAAAGTACTGCTACTGTTGCTCGTTGTTAATCGCTAATTGACATGCACGTACAGTATCAGATATGTCTAAAATAAATGTTGTGTGTGTGTGTCACTCAGGACTAACAAAGAATATAATTAATACAGTACAGCAGAGCATCACATCAAAAGAAAGAGATGGAACGGAGTGCTGCAGTAATTATTATTCAAATTTTGTATTAGAGGCTAAATCCCTTGAGATGCATCATCTCGTTTTCAAGGGGGTCCTATCTGGCAAAATACATAAATAATAATGTGATAACAAATGATACAAAACAATCAACATAATAACTATAACAAGGACATACACATAATGGCTCTCCCACCAGACCACACTACATCTGTTACAAGTGTCATCTGAAACAAATTAAATTACATTGAATTAAAATAACAATAAGAATAACATCCATAACATGTTATGTCAAAATAGAGTCAACTTATGAACTAAAAATAAAGGGAAATACAATCGAGAACAAGACGAAATAACTTAATCTCAAGGAACACCTGTATTCGTAGCGAAAATACCTGTAGCTGATGTCCAAAAGTAATTGAAAAATACTGCTGTTAGTTTATAAAGCATTGCATGGTTAGGACTAAAATATATCTCTGATCTTGTACTGCATCATGAACCATCCAGACCTCTCAGGTCGCCTTGGACCGGTCTGCTTTCTGACCCCAGAATCAAAACTGAACGTAGAGAAACAGCGTTCAGTTTTTATGCACCATGCACATACAGTATCTGGAACAAACTCATAGAATGTGTGCTAACTGCTCTAAGTTCTTTTTGAAGTTTTTTTTCATTTTATTTTACTCTCTTATTATTATTATTGAGTAATAAGCCTGTTAATCAGCCTAAATAGTATTCTCCTGAGACTAGCATTCATTTTATTTCTAATAAAATCAGTATGAAGTTGAACCCTAAAAGAAAATTCCGAATCAATCAAATCAAAAGTAATACTCAGAAGTTATATAGGAGGGGTGAATGGAAGGTGAATACAAATGTATAAAGTTCATGAAGTGATGAGAATATCCTTGTTGTACACCCGTATTGTGCAATAAAAATACTGTAGCAATACAAGCTACAAGCTCACAGTGCATTGTGCTGCAACACGTTGTGAGCTTGTAAATCGGCATTTTTTGGTGCGTGACATGGCGTGCAACCAAGTATAAATCAGGCATAAGAGAGACAGGACAGACAGATAGATGGATGGAATGGAAAGAGAAGAGAGGAACTTCGAACCTCTGTACAGTGTTATTAATGGTCTGTCTGGGGAGAGGCTTTAGTGAGCTCCCTCCCAAACAGATTTCAGAGAGTATGACCTCACTTTCCAGCTCTCCAGAGAAAGAAAGAAAAAAAAAGAAAAATCACACGGACCGAAGTATGAGGAGAAGGCACTTCAATACTTTAATCCACTGAATTAAATATGAGCCTCCACTGGAAGATGAACACGTGTCTGCTGGTTGTCTAGATGCTGAATTGAAAAAACTCTTACAAATCAAATATGAGTTGATCCCTGCAGGTTGAAATCTACAGCATGAGTCTGCACAGTGAAATACTGTACTCTGTGTTAACCACTTGAACCCTAGCATCCATATTCTGGGGGGAACATTGGCCAAAAATAGCAGATCTAGGTCTGCTATTTTTGGCAGAAAGATTTGGAGTAGACTGAAAAAAGGTCTGTTTCGCTAAGAATAGAGGGTTTTAAGTGGTTAATTTACGTAACTGTCTGTGTAGGACATGGTTCTCCAACCCTGGTTCTCAGGAGCCCCTGGTACTGCTGGTTTTCTGTTCTACTGGGACGTTTAATTGCGGTCACCCACGCGTTGTCTGAGGTCCCCGACTACACAACTAGGATGACAAGGACACCAGATGGAGAGCAGGACCAGTCCCCTTTGTCACCAAACTTTTAGTTTTAACTGTTTGAATTATTTAACAAGGTATTGCCAATTCCCCCTTGTCACTGCCAACCACCACTGTTGGCCTGGGGAGTGAGTAGACTACAGGGAAATTCAGACCGTTGCGATTTTTCTCTGCAACATTCTGATGCTTAATTTATGCTCCATCGTATGACTGAAAATAGCAGATCTACAAGTTCATAACACCTTGCATCCGCAACGCACTGTGAGCTTGTAGATCTGCTATTTTCGGTGTGCGCCACCATCGTACAACAAAGTATAAATCAGGTCTAAAAGGGTTTGGTCTCGCCATGAACCTTTGGTCTGAATCTGGCTAACCAGTTTCGTCCTCCGATACACATGGAGTCAACAGCCACTTCCTTTCACCTGACAGCGAGGAGTTTCACCTGGAGGATGTAACGCACGCATACTGTAGGTTAGCTCTATCTCCCCCACATCCCCTCCCCACTGAACAGTCTCCCCGACCAACCAATAGGAGTCACTAGTGCAGTAACGACTTGTCGAGGAAAAGAACACAATCTCCTGCAGGCTTTCCACCCACGAACACTGTTTCTGTTGGAGGGCCCTGCCAATCCGAAGGCACCCAAGTAAACCCAGGCCTCAAGGGTGGTGGGAGAGTGCTAATCCATGAAACTAAGTGTCCGCTGCGTCCCAATACTCCTGGAGTTCTAAAAATACTGCTTTGTCCTCATTATTGCATCTGAACTTAAAATGGACACAGATGAGAGCAGTGGCGCCAAATGAAACGCTACAGATAATGACGATTGATTAACTTGCACTTTGTCCCCTGGGCAGATGTTTAGGCTACAGTACATGTCTTGTCTCAATGGAGTGTGTGATTGTGGAGAACACGGCAACAGATGTTGCAGGATGTCCAGAAGGACTATGAAGCATTTTAAATAGCTTTGGGAATAAATTTGTCACATTCTCTGACCGCACTGAGAGCATTTTCGAAAGTATGTCTGGGACATTAGTGGGTTCGCCAGAGGAAATGGGCAAATGTGGTGCCATAGCAAACATACGCTGAGAAGAAGATGATGTCATTGATGTAATCAAAGGTTATTAATGGAGGTGCCGGGAGACAAAAAGAAGAGAAAGAGAGAAACACACAAAGAAAGAAAGAAAGAAAGAAAGTCCTAGCTTCGGCTTTTTATGAACCCACCCTTGTCTAAGCGCCCTATTGGACTTAGATCTGTGTTGGCAGGCAGTTCTGATATAGGTCACATTACCAGGATCAACTACACACAGGAAATCTCTTGGTTTGGTGGCTAAGGTGAATGACCCTGTTGTGTAAATCAAAGATTGCAAAACACAAAGTTAGCGGGCATGCAAAGAAAACAGGACAGTATTCAAAGACAGGGCATATGGTTGTACAGTAACACTGTTTATAGTCACTGTTACAGTGGCTCATCATATAGATTTGAATTACTTCTCATTTGTATGAGTCATGATTACAGTTCAATGATGGCATGCCAGTAAATAGCTACTGTCTGTTTTCCAGTATAGTTTGCCAGCAATTAGAGAGAAATGTACTTGAAAATGGCTTTTCCCTCTGCATGCTAATTCATCTAAATAAATGATATGGTCATCGTTACTGTTATTAGACAGAAACGCCATATGTGATGATATGTGATGCCATATGTTTGTTTGCTTATGAAATCCTCCAAATATTTCCATAAACTTGGCCTAATCTCCACCGAACGTTACCAGAGTTTCTTTATTTACAGCAACTGCCTTTGTAAATACATTGTCAGTTCAACTGTTAGAAGAAATGTAATCTTGAAATATGATTAAGCTGTCATAAAAAAGGGCCAGCATTTAATATTTACGCTCCAGCAAAACATCTGCCACACACTGGCGGCCCTGAAATGTCACATCAATGTGAGAATATCACACAGGCGACCTCAACTACAGCTGAGCAAATTTCATTGGTCTCTCAACCCTGTAAACCAGGGGTCTTCAACAGGGGGTCCGGGACCCCTAGGGGGGCCTCAGAGATATTGGGGGGGGGGGGGGGACTAAATCTTGAACCCTCGCATCCCTATTCTGGGGGGAACATTCGCCGTTTGGTGTACAGGGAAACAAGGGCAGACCAAGTACAGAGCCAAAGGTCAAGTTTACAAAGTATTGAGGGTTTAAGTGCATGGTTAAATGTCTGAAAATGCACATTAAGAATTAACAGGAATCCAATATGTAGTGGGGGGTCCCTGCTTCATCTCTCTCTCAGCTAAGGGGTCCTTGGCCTGAACAACGTCGAGGACGCCTGCTGTAAACCTTTAAGCAGTGGACATCTCCTCAACTTCAGTTGTGTACAACAAAAAGCCCCTATACCACAACAGAGCCAGCATCCGGACATTTCATGAGCAGATGTTCCTCTCCTCATGAGAGGATAAAATCCTCTGTGTTTTATTATTCTAACGTCATGTAATTATTGTACACCTGCCCAGGGACTGCAGATGACAATGATCTTTATTTGGGCCGGTATAGGCCTACAATGCATCAGATTTTAAGGGCTCACATTTATGTTTTACATTGTCCCATGTCAAATAAACAGAAGGACAACCATATGCTTTGCCTTTTTTCTAAATTAATAGACAATCTGCTCTACAATCCACAATTGTCGCCTGGAATGCAGCAGCCTACGGGTTGCAGTGTAATTTTCACTATATGTGTCCACTATTTCAGTGGTGCTCAACCTTTTAAGCCGCAACCCCCCAAAATAATCATATTTGAACTGGGAACCCCCCCCAACCTGAAGACACTTGGAATTGAAGGTAGTAGGAGTTGAGGCATTACATTCAGTTTGACTTGGTTCTGCAGATAAATATAGCGAAAATAGCAGATCTACAAGCTCACAAATGCAGGCATTGTGAGCTTGTAGATCGGCTATTTTCAAAATTCTCGCCTCTTTCTTATATTATTTTACAATTTGGCCAATGTTTGACCAGTTTTTATAGTATAGTTTGTTGATTACTTTTGATGCAGTAATGGTCTTTTTCTTTTCTATCTTTTTCTTTTGAGGCATTAAAAAGGTCTCAAAAGTATTTAAATTGTCACTTCAATGTCATCTGGGGACCCCCCCTGGGGGTCCCGACCCACAGGTTGAGAACCACTGCACTATTTTACAGTTGGAGTCGTGTCTTTCAGCACTGGAGCCAAGCTGGAGGAAACATCACACCTGTTTACCAGCGGTGATGCAAAAACAAACGGGCAGTGCTTATTATCACAGGCCTGTAATAATGGGGCTATAATTGAAGCAAGTCGACCAGTATTATAGAAGAAAGATGCTTCCAGTCGAGCCTTAATGTCTGTCTGCCTGGCTGCCTGTGTTACGACCGTATGTTTTGCCGTCTGTCCCTCGTGAACATTCCACTAAAAACATTCAGTGGGTGTTGTTGCACCGAACAAACAATGTGGTTGACAGCGTTTGCGCACGCCCGCCCTGGACTTATGGAAAGCCTCTTAGCGGGTAATTGAGGTTCTCTCTGAGCTACTATTGCACGAAAACACAACGGCGTAGAGCTGAGGAGTGGAATGCAATCTGTAATAATCTGTAGGCTACATCACATGCTGTAATGGATGTATGGGCAGGAGAGAGTCGGTGTAGCAGGGCAGGCTGTTCCTTTCGTCATGTATAGGCTATGAATGTCTTGGGAAAATATCATAGCTCATCATGAGATCAGTGCCTCCTGTTACATCTCCCTCCAGCTGTGCACCATCATCATCTCTGCACACGCATGCATACGCGTGCACGCGCACGCGCACACACACACACACACACACACACACACACACACACACACACACACACACACACACACACACACACACACACACCAAAATATACTGTACACATCAACATGCAACACACACTCTCCTGCAGGCAGCTCGCCCGTTTCCAGCGAGGTTACAATATATGCAGCGCATGAACCCTCTTCTCTCTCACACACACACACACTACCCCCTTGCCCTCCATCCTCCATCCATCCGCACGGAACCTGCCACTCACAATCAGCGGGATGGTCCGGTCGTCTCGATGGATCTCCAACCGACCCGCCAGCAGCTTCTGTCCTCCATGGCCCCCCCGGCTGCCCCCCGCTGCGCCGCGGGGCTGCGACGCCGACGACGGGGACGTGTGAGGCTTGTTGTCCTGCCACAGGTAATAGAAGGTCCCCAGGATCCACGCTACGGTCAGTATTGCGATGGCGTTGGCCCGTATCCTGCGCATGGTGATGAGCCCATAAGGGAGGGCTCCGGACTGGAGACGAGCCCGCAGGTGGTTCGGGGTCGTCGTCCACTCCGCCGGCCGGGAGGAGAAGACAAAGCGACACACTGAGAGAGAGAGAGAGAAGGGAGAAAGAGAGGATGAGCAGCTGAAGGTGCCTCCAGTCCTGTGATGTTCTGTGCACCGCAGCGCAGCACAGGCACTGCTCTGCTTGGAGAGAGAGAGAGAGTCTATTTGGAGCGCTGCCTCGGACTGGATTTGCGCACTGACAGAGCGGCGGTCCTAGCGCCGAGTCATATCCCCCCCCACTGGCTATTGCGCCATGCTGAATGTCCAATCCGACTGGTCACATAATCAGCCAATGATTTTATTTTTTTATAAGAATAATTAGAATACCGATCATGTCTTTTATTATGCATTTTCAATTGAAAATGAATTTAAATAAGAAAGCCTCGGGCCCCTATTGGCTATTAGACAAATTAATGCAAACTAGAAAAAGTGCTCCTTGGAGCACAGGTCTCCGCCAGGTCAGGTAGGTTATTGTGGGCCAGCAATGTTGATGGAATATGAAGGATGGGACAGATCCATCTTGATCACATGACTATAGAGATTATGTGTTCCGATTTGCGTGATGTTTGGACAAAATCTGTAGGGGTAATATAAAAGAATATGATTAGCAAAAATCGGCCTCCTGGTGGCGCTATAATAGGGCAATGTCAAAAAGGTGGCATTTTTTCTTCAATGTAGTGCGAATGTGCGTGCAAAGTTTCACCGCAATCGGACACTGTGTTGCATGATTTGAGGCATTTTGTGGGCCACCCAAACTTTAGATTTCAATCTTAGCCAATCAGGACGGATTCGTCTTGATCACATGACTATAGAGATCATGTGTAGCGATTTGCGTGAGATTTGGATAACATCATAAAATAAAATAAATGTTTTACATAAGTCGGCCTTCAGATGGCGCTATAAAAGGCAGATGTAAAAATGCAGGGCAAAGGTAATTCCTTGGCCTCTAGGGAGTGCGCATACAAAGTTTTACACAGATCGGTTATCCTCCTATAATTCTAGTAACCTCACGGTGGTGGTGGCGGCGGTGTCTTGGTTCGTGGTTCGGGGGACTCTTGATCAAACTGCGCATGCGTCGTTGCCAGGTTTCGCGAGAGAAACAAGCAGCAAGGTCTATGAAAACGAGGCCAAACCAAACGAACCCTATACACCACCAACATTGGCCCTACAGCGCTTACAGTCGGCCGACATGGCAACACCGAGACTCCGCCCACTCTCTCAGTACAATTCTTCCTGTGGAAAGTAAACACACCAGACGGACCCGAGGCGGGCGAGTAACATGCCTACGCTATTCTCCGTGATGATATATATATATATATATATATATACGCCCGTGGGGAGGGGTGACTGCGGGCCGGGGGGTGGCGCAACGCGACCCACGGGCCACGGGGGGGAGGAGGTGGGAAGCCACGACGGGGAGGAGGGGGGGAAGCCACGACGGGGAGGAGGGGGGGAAGCCACGACGGGGAGGAGGGGGGGGGGGCGCCACGACGGGACGCGCGCGGGGGAGAAACCGCGCGACAGGACGTGCATTAACCCCAACTTTGCAACTACTTTCACCTGCGCCTTTCACCGGGTATGGTCTAGTAGTTATTAATTGGGGCAGAGGTTCTGCTCTGAAAAAAAAGGAATGTTCCACGCTTTGAAAGAACGGCCAAGTCGATGCATTTTCAAATCATTCTGCTTGCTTCATGGTTGGATATATATGCGTAGCTGACCTTTGCGAACATGTGCTCGGTTTAATGAAGGCAAACTCATAAAAATAAGTCAGAATACATTGAACCGAGAAGACCGTTGCATGCAGAACCCACTGAGGCCTTTAAACGATATACCAATAAACACCCAGCAAGACATAACAGAGCAAAGGGGCCCATGCATTTTCTACTTATTCCCTTTCTGGAAAGAAATTAAAGAATAAATGAATACATAACGCACATTATGAGGTCATGTGCACTCCACCTATCAGCAGTACAGAGACTTGTTTGATTTATTGCACAGCTGGCCTGGCCCCTACATTGCACAGAAATTGGGAATGTCAAAATGTCCTCATCTGAAACATAAGCAAAGTAACACGACACGTGTGTGTGTGTGTGTGTGTGGCGCTTGCAATGTGTTTGTGTAAATAACTGCATGCCTCCACAACACAAAAGATGAAATGAAAACACATCTGTCCGAAAGAGATTCCCTGGCGCCAGGCTTAATTTATTTTCATCACCACTAATTAAGTTCTTGAAAAATCCAAAAAGCTAATCAAGACTCCTGACAGAGCCTTACACTGTATTTCACACGCAGTTAATCACATTATAAGTAAGTATAAGCCCGGGGCTCACCCCCTCTCTCTGAGAGAGAGAGAGTGAGAGTGAGAGTGAGAGTGAGAGTGAGAGAGAGAGAGAGAGAGAGAGAGGTGGTGGAGGAGGGTGCTGTCTCAACACTTGATGATCAACTGGTGACAGGCCATAACATAAGTAACATAATGATTCACATACTTGTCATACTAATCAAACCAAAGCAGTGTTAGCTCGTGCTCTGTGGATGCGGGACCACATCAGGATGTTTCATCAGAGGAACTTTGTATTGATTTTTTGCAGTGATCCTTCCCTCTAGGGCAGTGGTTCTCGGGTGCAGTACCGAACCAAACCCGCACCCTAACCCTAACCGCACGCGGATGCCACATAGTCGGACAAAAGGTCTGTCGGATTAACGCATGCCTCCCGTGGTTCTCAACCTGTGGGCTGGAGCTCACTGGTGGGCCGTGAGGATATTGCAAGTGGGCCCTTAAATAATTGGCAAAACACTAAGATTTTATTGGAAAGATAAAATGATGTAAATAACCCCTTCATGGTATGTTTTCTTTGAAACCTTGAAAATTAGTTTTCATTGTGATAAATGGGAACTTAAAGTATATTGAAAATGCACTTTTCCCAGTTTGATTATTTGAATACAATTATGACACAACTTTCTGTGAAAAAAAGAAAAAGTCAATCAAAAGTTATTACAAAAAAAAAGAAAATGCACGCGACCCACCCATCTGACCAGTGACCACTTAACACTTAAGTGGTCGGATGGGTGGGCCGCGAACGCTTTTGAGATTTTCAAGTGGGACCTGATCCAGAAAAGGTTGAGAACCACTGCATTAAGGGGACAAGTGGACCCAAATAATGCCAGGAAAATGCCTCTCACAGCATCAGAGAGCCACCAGACCCCCACCCCCACTGCATTCAGCCTGTACCGTTCTCTTGGTGTACACCACATAAACTCTCGTCCACTTATGGAGTATATATGGTGAAGGATGACTCATCTGACCATGTTATCACCTGTTTCCACATCTCTGTAAACCAGTGGTTTTCATACCACTGAACTCTCTTAAATGTGCATGTATCTTTGTAATGAGGGGTTATGCACTGCAACCACACTATAATATCTAAAATATCCTCCATGTAGTTGTCAACAGCCTTTTAATCTTGCTGCCAGTCTGATCAGATAATCAGTCACTTACTCTTCTTCATTTTTACAGCATGATAGGATGTATCATGCATTTCACCTGTATGCAAGCAGATGCAGTCGATGCGTTTCGCCACTCAGTTATTCTGGGTTTTCCTTTAATTTGTCACCCATCTGTATGTACATATTCTGTATACAGTGTTAAATTAACAGTAACATTGCTCGCTTCTTGCCGTTAACATTCTTCATATCATAACTTTCGGGCAGAAACCTTGTTTCTCTATATTTCACCTTTTTATTTGATTTTTCATGCTAAAACAGGGATAGGTTAGGACTGTCTATGGGTAATTAAATATTTAATCAATGAAACATGAGCTTGTGACTACAGACTACGTTGGAACACAGGTTCTTTTTTTCCATTTCCTGAAAAGTAACGGTAAGGTTTCTGCCCCACAGCAATGATATACAGCATACATGGGAAGTGGGGCAGAGAGGTCATGGCCACAGATGGCTTCAGGGATGGATTTATTTGTCTTCATTCAAACAGAGAAGACCATAGTGCTGGAGGCAGCATTATCATTGGTTATCTCTTGTCAGGGCAGCAGGGCTCAAAGGCAGCACAGCTGGTAGTGATCCTGTAGTGTACAGTAGAAGTACCATAGACTCTAGAGCAGCGGTTCTCCAACATTTTCATGTCAAGGACCCCCAAATATGTATGAGTTCTTCTAGAGGTTTTGAAAATAGCAGATCTACAAGCTCACAATGCATTGCAATGCGATGCTTTGTGAGCTTCTACATTTTCAAATAGCAAAAAAAATTAAATAGTGGTAGAATGTTCCTCATTTTCCTGCAGGGACCCCCTGGAACCCTCCTAAGGATACTTTGAGAACCACTGCTCTAAAGGAATTGTTTGGGTTTTCCCCCTTTTCAGCTGTTCAGAGCTGAATAGTCTGTTAATTATAGTAGGTTAGAGAGTTCTGTGGCAAATGTACAGTAGAGTACATACAACAGACCCCATCATGAATTGCCTGCAGTAAAAGTGAAGTACAGATGTAGGGTAAATTGTGGCGATGATGGTGGCAAATTAGTGCGGCTGCGCTTATTTGACTTTCAAATATCCTTCTGAGATTTTCTAAACATTCAACTCTGTTGTGTGTGGCAGATGTATGTGCGCCTGCGTGCGCACACGCGTGTGTGTGTTTGCATAGGACGTGTGGCTGAGTTCATTTGCCTCTATGGAACTTGAAAATGAAGTAATCTTATCTCCTCTCCTCAGCAGCATGGCTACCACTGTAACTGGGAGTCTGGGACATTGGTGGGAATGTGTCTCGACAGACAGACTCTGCCTCTTGGTTATGGCAAAGATTACTGGGTACAAAAAGGAAATAAGCTCAACATCTGGACTTTCCCGTACGGACCGGTCTGCCCCTTGTGTCAACAACACTGTCTGTCCCGAGACACAGAGGAAGACCAGGGGCCACGTTCCCATGTCGGGTGAGCAAAGCAAAGGGACAAGAGAAAATAAATAAAATAGCATTGTGTATGCTAATACGGCCTTGTAATGAACACCCAACAGCTGACTTTTTGGTGAAGCCAGAGCCTTGTATTAGAGAGTTGCGTCACCTCGGGGGCAGAAAACAGCGGCAGTCACGTGGTTCATGTAAATTTGAAATGGAGACAAACGCTCATAGACTCCAGTGCCATTCTGTAAACTTCCGGTTCAGGGCTTTGTCACTATTCGTCAATAGGCGCTGTAGAAGACTAGCCCGATGAAGTGAACTGGGTGACGCAACTCTCCTTATATGGCTCTGGGTGAGGCTATATAGTGAATATGAGACAAGTGGGAAAAAAGGTAGTCAGCTCCATTTATGGGCACAATAGGACGCATGCCTATATGTAAACCTCAATGTGTCTTCATGGTATCAGGTGCGAACAAATCAGTCAGCTCCATATATGGGCATAAAAGGGGGCATGCCCATATATGGGCATATACTGATGACATCAGGGATCTCCATATATGGGCATAAAAGGGACAAGGACTGACAGATACAGAGATCTCCATCTCCATATATGGGCATATCAGTCGGATTGGAGGTGCGACGTGCGAACTCTAGCTGCCTCTAGTATATAGTTAATAATTGCTATCACTCTGACTATTTCTCTCTATATATACTGTATACTGTACATAGATACTGTACGAGCGTGCGTGTGTTGATTTGCTGCACATCTGGCCTGGCCCCAACACTGCCATTAGAAATTGGGAATGTCAAAATGTCCTCATCTGAAACAAAATAGAAGTAACATGAGAGGCAATAATGTGTGTGTGTGTGTGTGTGTGTGTGTGTGTGTGTGTGTGTGTGTGTGTGTGTGTGTGTGTGTGTGTGTGTGTGTGTGTGTGTGTGTGTGTGTGTGTGTGTGTGTGTGTGTGTAAACTTATTGTTTATACTTTTCTTTTGTTACATGTTCAGAATAAAGTCTTGTGAATGTTTATACTCTCTGGGTTACTCAAACCAGGGTAAATGCAGCTTAAAACTCTGAAGTACGCGGAGAACTTTGCTCTTCAAAAAGGTTAATATATCCTCCCGCGAGTGAGATAGAACACTCTAAATGCTCTTCCATTAACAACTGAATAGCAGTTTTCCTTTTCAACTGGAACTGACTGAATTGGAAATGAATTCACCCCAACACTGATAAGAAGTCAAAGCTGACAGGTCAGCAGGGTTAATGTAAGGAGCAGACAATGGTGAGTGTTCCATGTCTGAGGAGACTCACTGCAGAAATAAGAGACCCTTTACCAAATAAAAAAAGTGAGGGGTTAAACTAAAGTAAATAGCACAAGGGTAGATGTTATGTTTTTAAACATAACACCTTATTCTGTTCTTTTTGCAGAAGTTATTCCATAATTCATTAACACATAATCAGTAGCTTTACTTGTGGTTTAGATTAAATTAAATCAACATCAAAAGCTGACCTGGTACAAGGATGAATATGAGCAAATAAAGTGCAGACAAGGCCCTGCATTCCCCCGCCTGTCTGTCGGTCTAACACTACTTTTCCACTGACCACCCCTCGCCCTTTTAGTTCCACTGAGAAAGATTGCTGGCATTTCAGACAGGTATGCCAAAATGGTGAATCTCCCAGAAACAGGAGAACAAAGACACACAGACTCTGGTACGTGTGCGCACGTGCACATGCGTATGTACACACAAGCTTACAGCAGCACAAACACCAAACACCACACATACTGTATACAGACATAGACGCTCATACACATGTGCATGTACTTAAGTTCACAAACACAGATTCACACACACACACACACACACACACACACACACACACCCACCCACCCACCACCCACCCACACCCACACCCACACACACACACACACACACACACACGATAGTCTCAATGGAATTTCACTATCATAATAATGGAATCTTAGCCAATCATCTCTTGGCTCAAACTGCTCATCATCAGGCTCTGTGATGTGCAAGTTGGGACTTGCACTGTGTGTGTGTGTGTGTGTGTGTGTGTGTGTGTGTGTGTGTGTGTGTGTGTGTGTGTGTGTGTGTGTGTGTGTGTGTGTGTGTGTGTGTGTGTGTGTGTGTGTGTGTGTGTGTGCACTGTGCAAACAGAGTATCAGTGAGCGAGTGACGGAGAGCAAGCAGGAATTCTTTCTGAGCCTTCACCCTGGTTTAAGGATGTGAATTGGTGGTTGGGTCATTTTAGAAAATATGTGTTATGATTTCATAGATGAAATAGTATAAATGATTTTACTGTTGTCTAATCAACCAGTGTGTACCAGCAGAGGTGATACCAATGTTTTCAAATAGTTCATATCTGATTTTATAGGAAAACTATTTGCAAACAATTTTCGTGTCACATACTGTACAGTAGCCTACATGGTGTTACTAAAACCCTAGCAGGACAGTCCAGATGGAATAAGTTGTCAATCACTGTATCTAAGTACACTGATATTAAAGTATTGTCCAATTATTGTATAAACAATCTGTAGTCTCTTCTAAAACAAACCCCACCCGCCTAGCATCTGGGTTGAATTAAAAACCAAACAAAACACACAAAAAACATGTAGCATACAGTATTTCCAAATACTCTTCACCGCCAGGTCTGGTTCAGAGCTCAGAGCCAGAGGTGCCTGTCGGAACAGAAGAAGAGGCCACTCTGCGGGTCTTGTTTTACACCCTAAGCTCTGAGCTTTCTCTCTTTCTGAATTCCTGACAGATTACTGAGCAAAAGCACAGCCGCAGGGTTAAAGTATACAAGAATTCTCCCAACACCCCCCAAGGAGTCAGCCTCCAGTGCTGATGGGAACTGCACTGGCCCCATGTTTTCACACAAAAAGGGCCTGTAGTACAGTAGAGAAATACAAATAGGTAACATCTACAGTATATGGTACAGTATTGATACAAATGACTTTTTTTTGTAAAGCAGGAGTCAATACTTTTCAGGCTCTATTGAGAAACCTTATGTATAAGTTTACCTCTAGACCAGCAATTCTCAACCTGTGGGCCCGAGCCCACTGGTGGGCATTGAGGATATTGTAAGTTCCCCCCAAATAATTGGCAAAAGACTAAGATTGTAAAAATGATATAATATTAGTATAAAAAAGCAATGGTATTTCCTCTTCAAACCTTGAACCATTCGTTTTTATTGTCATATTATTATACTACGTTAAGATTCATTGATAAATGATCAATCGAGTGACCAATCATTAAAATAAACATGCTCTGAAAATGCACACAGCCTTATCTTACCGCCCGCCTGACCACTTAACACAGCTGCCGTGTTAAGTGGTCAGATGGGTGGACCGCAAACACTTTCTGAATTTTCAAGTGGGCCCTGATCCAGAAAAGATTGAGAACCACTTCTCTAGACTGAATGGTTTCCAGAATGCCAGTATCATGCTGCTGTCAAAGCCGTGTTTTAGTGCTGTGTGATGCCAGTCGCCCCTGTGGGCATTAGCTGCCTTTCAGTGGTGGAAAGCAACTAAGTACATTTACTTAAGTACAGTTTTGAGATACTTTTACTTTACTTGAGTTCTTCCATCTTTCAATAATTTATACTTCTACTCAACTACAGCCCTGAGGGCTACTCCACTGCAGTCTGAACTTTAAATGGCAAACTTCCATTTAATACTAGTTACTTTGACTTTTCGAAAATAGCAGATCTACAAACTCACAACACATTGTGAGTATTTCTACATTGTGGTAATGCTACTTTTACTAAAGAAAGAATTGGAGTACTCTTCCAGCACTGCCAGAACATCATTATGGTGCTGCTGTCAAACATAGTGTTTTAGTACTGTGTGATAGCAGTCTCCCCTGTGGGCATTAGCTGAACGTTTTCCTTTTGTTTTGGCTTTGTTTGTGTTTGTGTTTTTCTTTATTTTTTTATTGTGCGAGTCTGTAACAAAGTTGATGATGAAACACAACATTTATAAAGTGAGCTGAGATCATAGTTACTAATAGACGCCAACATCTGTTCACGCATCTTGAAAAATGTAATAGTGTTTGCAGTGGGAACGAGATACTGAAGTTACCATTTCAAAGTACACTGGAACAAATACTAACAGTTTTGGAGGCTATGTAAATCAAAGGGAATTTGAGTAATCTACACGTCGGATTGCATTTACTGATTACAATTCCGGACAGGTAATCTCAATCTGTGACCTGTAACAGATTACATTCAGGGAACCTTCCCATCTGTAGTCACAAGGCACACAGGGAGATTAGCAGACAAAATAGGAAGTGCTGCTATTGTGGATTTTATCCCTTCACTCTTGAGCTTTAGTGTGAGCAGTGCTGCAGAGCTGTGGTTCTCAACCTTTTCTGGTTCAGGGCCCACTTGGAAATCTCGCAAGCGTTCGTGGCCCACCCAAATGACCACTTAACACAGCAGCCGAGTGGCTGCCGCGTTAAGTGGTCAGAAGGGTGGGTCGTGTGCATTTTATACCCTGATTATTTTAATGATCAATCATGTGTTGCAGCTTGGATCAATGGAACTAACATAGTATATTTTAAGTTCTTATTGATTGGTATTACTACAAAAACAATTGTTCTTCAAGGTTTTAAAGAAAAAATACCATATATTTGTTTTTCATTTTTTTTAGATTAATGTTAAAATTAAAATCTAGTGTTTTACCAATTATTTGCGGCCCACAGGTTGGGAATCGCTGCTGTAGAGCATCTCTCTCCTCCACTCCACTATGATTTAGCTTTAAAACAAACAAGCTTCTCAGCTCAGCTAGGGCTTTGCTTAGTCATAGACCAAAGAGTCAAAGAGTATTTCTGAGTAATTCTCAGCATTTGTGTCAGCCAATAATGCAATGCCACGTGAGAGGAGATACCACGCTGGGGGCAATTCAGATAGTGTCATGGAAGATGTTATGTATATGTATGATTGCTATGTGATGTCTTTTTGCTCTGTTTTTGTTTGTTGATTTGTTATAGACATTTACTACAAATGCCATATTGTTGTGTTATATACTTGAAAATGCCAATAAATATATTGTTTAAAAAAAAGATAGTGTCATGGACAAGTGCAGTGTAACTGTATTAAATACATTTGGAAATGCAATCGCAATTTAGGCATTTAGTAACTTACAAAGTGCAAGATTGGAGTAAGCAGTGGACCCTTGTCAATCAACAACAGGGTAAGTGATCAAGTATATAGAGGGCTAAGAAAATAGATAGGTAGGTAGAAATAAAACAAGCATCTGTCAAAATAACCGAAATAACTTTCTGCTGCGTGACTCAGTGAATTGTGGTGAAAGTTAAGGATTTTGAAGTGATGGTCAGGGCTCGGTTACAGTGATAAGATCAGATCCCCAGAAGGAAATTAAGGCACAAGCAACAAGTTTGAAACACAGGAAAGGCACAGATTCGAGTAAAAGTCAAAGAAGCTTATCCAGATAAACTAGAAATACAGCACTGTTGATAAGTTCTTTACATGTGTCCAGACTTTCACTGTCATAGTGACCGTGACCTTTGACCACCAAAATCTTCACTTCATCTTATCCTAATAGACATTTGTGTGATATTCTGTCATAATTAGTGTATGAATTCTCGAGTTATGGCCAAAAAAAAGTGTTTTGTGTCCTTGAACTACTCAGTGGAATGCCCTCCCTTCAAAATTCCCTAGCAAGATTTAAGAATGACCTTAAATCATTGCTCCATCTCAACATTAACTGGTCATAGTTGGATCCTTATCCCAGATAGCCCACTCTGCATTAGATTCTTCTCTTAGGGTACCTCTTATCCTATGTATTGCTTTTAACTTTTTTGTTTTCTTTGTTTCATGGTTGTTTGTACAGTTAGTTGCGTGTTGTTCTATGTCTCAAGGTGGACCACAATGGAAACAAGCTTCAGCTTTTTTGTGTATAATCCACGTTGGCGTTTTCTAAATGGTGACATTGTCGTGATTTTGTAAAACTGCCAATAAAGTATTCTATTCTAACTTTGACCACCAGCTTATAATCAGTTCATCCTTGAGGCCAAGTGGACTTTTGTGCCAGATGTAATGAAATTCCCTCGAGGTCCTAAGATATCGCATTCATGACAATGGGACAGACAGATGTACATGTATGTACGGATGTATGCAAGTGCGTACAGATAAACGGGCAGTTATTTGGACAGATGCATGGGACAATATAATGCCTCTGACCTTGGCTGTTACTGGTGGAGGGACATGTAATAAAAAAAGTAAATAGCTTAGATTCTGCCACTAAATATTTGCAGTGGGTCTCTGAATGAATGTAGGTACAGTCTATCAACAATGGATATCCTATGAATAAACTCATGTACAGTCCATCACCAATGAATATATGAAGGAATATAGGTCTATGTCTAGTGAGTATGAGTGAGTGCTTTGTGTGGGCGAGTGTTAATGCAATTGTGCTTGTTGGTGGGTTAATATAATATATTAACTATTCATTATGTAAAATAGGCTACTTAGAAGTGTATCTCATCACCAAAGCTGGAGGCTGAAGTTAAATGTCTGAAATGACTCTCCAAGACCACATCGTAATACTATTTACACAAATAAAGACCTATAACAATCTACAAATGTTTTCAACATTCATGCTTGTCCCTGACATGTCCACTTCAGTTCTGGAATATACTGTAAGCCTAACCTTTCCTTATGACTGCAACATTTATGTAATGTAAATTACTCACTAAAGCCACATTGTAATAGGCTGTAGACTTTTACAAAGAGACTTATTAAAAGCCATAAATCTTTCCATCATTCATTTTTAGTTTCTGGCATTCCCACTAACTCGTGACTTTGAGGATATCCAGAAGATTTACAAAACATAAAAACCGAGGTGGGCCGACGAATTACAGCTCCTGAGAGGTCTGGGGACTCATGTTTGCCTTACAGCATTTCAACCTCTTACTCTTTTCCATTTGCACACTAGTGTCTAGTGTGTCATTCCAAGACATGACAGCATCCCTCAGCGCAACACCAAAAGAGACCTACAGTATGAGCATTTGAAACACTGTAAATTATTCAGCAGTGGGTATTCTTGCCTTACAGACAGCAATTTTCAATGACACGCGAACAGAGTGAGTCCCTCTGGTAAGTCTGTGGTTCAACTTGACAGTAGGCCTATAGGGGAAACCACGAGTCCTCCATATGTCCAAGATCAGCCTCTGAAACAACGTGTACCATAAGCCAAACATATTCTATTAATTTCAGCTGTGTTTTTTGCCCCCCCCGCCCCTTCCTCAAATCCTGTCTCCTTGCCCAGACAAGTAGTCATCGTAATGCGTCCGTGTCCCCCGGCCTGAAAGCAGTTGGCCGGCTCACTGTGACTAACTCTGTTGCTGAGCATCAGGCCTAGCTTGGTTTGTGATTCCGTTACTCCAGCCTGGCTCCGCTCAGCGCCTCAAAGCCATTAGTAAGACATGTAACAGTGTTACCCATTCTCCAGTGCCTCAGCCCGTCAGAATAATGGCCACTATCTGTGGAAGGACTACCAGATGAGATGGAGGAGAGAGGTTGTCATGTGAAAAGAGTAGTACTGTTCTTTATCTTTTCAAAGTAATTAGTAAATTAGACCAAATGCAGAGTATATTAATATATATATAAAGCCATATGCTGTCTTAAGCCAGGGATGTAATAACATGAGGCAATATGGGCCTATTAAGGAAAATGCTATATCCATTTTGAAATAAAAATAAATAAATCCAGGCTTATGAGATGTCCCATCTGCATGTTATAATTTCATGCGTAATATAGGACAAGATACTTTACTACCCTCCCAACCTGAACTAAAATTAATTAAATCAAACCAAAACCATGCCTAAATTTCACCAACTGCAAGCTACAACCATTTGATTATGCCCCTGATGTCTGAATGCGGAGATATCCACTACTTTACATTTAGGCATGGGATTCATGTGGTTCAAGTGCAAGGACAAGGTGAGCGAGAAATAAAAAAAAGTTGGTCCATTTATTAGGAATGTATAATTCAAAATAAGCTCCTCATTGACTTACATTGTTTGGTGAAACAGCTCTCAAAATCACTCTTTTAGCCAGTAAACAAACTGATTCTACCAATAAACAACATCACAAAACCTTGTGCGTGGTTTTAACCAAAAACACAAAACAGACAGCACATTTGTTTACTCACCTTTGGAGTGACATCATGGCAAGGCAAGTTCACAACCAAACCTCTACCAAAGTGTCCTTGCACTTTAGGTTACTGTAATGATCTGGATGGTGAATTCCCTTTTCAGACAACGACATCATATTCGGAGAGGGGGAACCTGGTCAATTTCTGCAGATGAGATGACAGGTGAATCAAAGGATGGCTCTCATTCTTTTCACTATCCCACCCACTAGATCTATCGATGCATTCAAGTCGTATGGTGTTCCCCCATGTATTCACGAGAAGAATGCACATAAATGGTACAACGTGTGATATTTAACAATGAAGGCAAACTTTTCCAAGAACTTGTAAGTCATGCTTTCCACTTACCAATTTGTAAGTGGGAATTAACGACAGTGACTTGACAGTGACTTGAATCCAATACACGTCAAACATATTGAACGCCAGTACTGTCACTCTTACCCAATGTTTCTCACAGACACAAACTCAAGTGGAAATGCGTTTATTGATTTAAGCCAAACAGACACACAGTATCTGCTGTGTCATTCTTCAGAAATAAAATATCTTCCATAAGAAAACTTCATTTAACCCTCAAACACACCCCCTATACAGTATACTCAGTGGTACCACAATCCAAAGTTTGGATAATAAAATGACTTGAACAGTCTTGACACAGGCCCTCTGTAAACGTCTCAGTAGCAGTGGGAGTATTTTAAGAAGCTGGGTGAGTCAGTCGGATAACTCATAATGGGAGATTGTTTGGTGCAGTACCCTATATTGCAATAAGATATCCCCAAATCACAATGTGTTAGTTTCATTTTTATCAATTATTCAAATAGTGGTCTATCAGAGAGCACTAAATCACAAATCCTCAACTGAACTCCTATCCGGTCACTCAATGTAAGTCACTCTAGTTGGAGTATCAGAAAAAGCTAAAAATATAACAATTTGAGAGCCATGTCTAATTATTCTTCCACAGTCATCTGGCTAACTAACAATCCTGCTTCTTAAATTACCACATGGCCGGACGGTTGATATAAGTATTTGATTATAATATTGCCACACACACATTCATCATACATTTAAGTCTCAACTTATGACCTATCTGTCTCTACAGTTCTTGTGAGGCTGAAGCATTAATAAATAAACAGGACATCCATTCAAATTTAAAGTGCCAAACATTTGTGATCTGCTTAGAAAAGAAAAAAAGAAGCGGGAACTGAGTAAGGTGTAAATTATCTTTGAAGTGTAAAGAAAAATTAAATGATTGAACACAATTTAAAGTAAACCAATAGAACACATGCGAAACATTTAAGAACGTCTATATTTTGTTGTTTGTATTCATTTATTTTTGTACACTTCAATTGATTGTCTATAAATAGGGGTCACTTCCAGGTCTAGGAAAAGACACTGACAAAGGCTTTGTGCTGAAACGTGCTTGTGTCTGATTAATGTGCACTTTAATAAATCATCTCAAAGGTTAAGTTTGTGAGTGCGGACTATTGTTTGCGCTGAAACATGACCTAATGAATTATGGAACAAAACCAAAACAAAGCCAGCTAAAAGCAGCGTGGCTGCACACGTGGACCATGGAAGAGCACAGCTTCTCCTTGGCCTATTCAAATATCTTGAGAGACACACACTGACAGCAACAACAGTACACATGAGATAAGTGAGGTTTTGTTTAGGCCTATAGCAAATATCACAACAAATATATAATGAAAAAATATGTTAGGAAAAAAACAAAAACATGGCTGAAATCACTGCGAGTACAATCTTAGGAGTCACACAAGGCATTTCAGAGCAGTTCTGTAGAGTCTATGGCGTATTAAGCAGTGGTCGGGGCCTACAGAGTGCAAGGACAAGAGAAGGGAAAAAAAGTAAAAAGATGAGGAAGAAGCTTTGACTTGTCCCCATGCATCCGAGAACAGGGACGATATTTTATTATCTAGTAGTTCCTCTGAGAGTCTCCTGTCAATAGTGACCATTCTCTTCAAAAGGCAAAGGTGCAGGGGAATGAATCCCCTCTAGCGTTACAGTGACACATGCTTTTAAATGTCAACATCGCTCTCTCTTTCTCTGCTGGACACATTCCACCAAGCTCCTCGTGCACAGAAAAACAGAGAGAGAGAGAGAGAGAGAGAGAGACAGAGAGAGAGAGAGAGAGAGAAAGGAGTAAGTGAGCAATGCCCACACTTCTAGAAAGAGTCCATGTGTGTCACAATGAGTAGAGCAAGGCCCCAACTCTGCCAGGATGACGGGTACCATTCCCTGTCTTGCTCGACGGGTAGAGACTGTGGCACCAACTCTGCCAGGGTTAGGGGGTTCCATTCTCTGTGCAGTTCACCAGGTAGCGCCTGCCACCCACTGGCACCCTCCCGCTTCATTAAACATGCATGTGACCAAGGTGCTGTATGACGCCGTGTGGCGCTGCGTCCGCATGACATATGTTGTGTGAATCGAGTCCTATTCCACAGCTCAGCTACAAGTGGTGCCCCTTTCTACCTTCCAGCACATCTCTTCTTCATAGATGATTGAACAGGGGAGTCCACTGGGAGAATGCAGGGGGGGGGTACTGTTTACTGGTAAACAGTCAATGTCACATGACCACCCCCAGGCATGGCTCATGTTTAACAGATAAAAGGGTGTTACTGCTCAGTCGGGCACACCGTGCGGTCTTTACAGCAGAAGTAATGGACCACCACCCCGTTGGGGTACCTAGCAAATGCACTGAGGGGACAGAGAGAGAGAGATACATTTGAGGTGTTTAGGCATTTACCATAGCTGATACTTTTACACTGATAAGATTCTAATAGATATTTACTTTGGTCTCTCAAAGTAAATTTGGGAGACCACCATTTAGATTTTCAGCATTTTAGCTGTCCACAACCACTAGAGGGATAAACACACAGAGAGAGAGAACATTTCCATCTTTCTTTTCACCCTAGGGTGTTCCTATGACAGAGAAGTGCTTGGTCAAGACTTTTGTATGATATAAGCACGATTAGGCTGTGTATCCACCAAAGCGTTTCTTCCTAGCTGAAAATGCAAGGCGCTCGCCTAAAAAAGGTTCCAAACTCTCAGCAAGCAGATAAAAACACCACACGTGAACATAGACTTTATACAGTATAATAGATAAAATGATAATGCTAACAGTATTACCTGTTCCCTATTTTCTTCTTGCACACCCTGCAGGTTTTTTCCTCTGTGATGACACATTTCACCTGCTGGTGGAAGATTCGCTCCTCCTGAACCTGATAACAGAGAGGGTACAGACCAACGTGAATGGAGAGACATGATGTTTGTGCAAAACAATGACTTAACAACAATAGGCGCTCTGGTGAAGATTTCCTTGAGCACTGACCTGACTGGACAGGTCAACCAGTACAGTATATTCAGATTATTTCCAGTCCTAACTGTAGTAATCTAAGGATAAATGTTTCCAAACCTTACCCTAGCTAGAATTGGATCTTCAAGCGTTAATATCATACACACTTTCAATATTAAATGTGGGACTTATACCTAGTTCGCATCAAACAACTTCTAGTCAAAAAAAAAACAAGAATGACAAGTCATAATAAAGCCGCATGCGGCAGGCTTTTTTGGCTCCAATCTTGTCAACAACACAACATTACCATTTTGTGTAAACAATTCACAGCAGTGAAATAAGTAGGTCTTTCACTTATGGCTCCAGAAGCATATTTACTGATATCCAGTATTTAGCTTATGTAGATTATCATTCAACTAAAATGTAACACTTTTTTGTCTCACAAGCCAAAGTCCTCTCCTACTGTACATTGTATTACTACTACTCCTTGGAAGTGAAAAACTCAGAATACATAACGCAGTGGTGGAAAGTAACCAAGTACATTTACTTAAGTACTGTACTTAAGTACAATTTTGAGGTATTTGTACTTCACTTGAGTATTTCTAATTTCCAATACTTTAACTCCAACTCCACTACATCTCAGAGGCAAATATTGTACTTTTACTCCACTACAATTATTTGAGAACTTTAGTGACTAGTTACTTTGCAGATATAAATTATAATATTATAAAACCTACATTAACCACTTTAGCCAGGGGTGAAAGTGGGCCGGAACGGTCCGGAACGGCGTTCCGGTAAAAGATTCGGTCCCGGAACGCCGTTCCGTTAAGAAAAAGTCAAAGGCAGCTGTGAAAATCCCATATTAAATAACCTGCCAGGAGACCCATGGCCATGTTCAAGAATAAAACATAATCTACTAACGTCAGATTAACATACAGGGCGTCACAACCATTCATTAATTTGTGCGTACGACGGGACACTCTCACAGATCCGTGATTTCCCCTGACTTCTTTTTTTTTTCTCCCCCCGTTCCGCATAAACTGTTGCTTTCGCGTGAAGTTAAGTAGTTTCAACTAGGCTACCTGGGTACTTCTACTTCCAGTAGTATGATTTCAAAATAAAACGTGTGTTGAATTGTAACAAAACAAGGATAGAGTTTAAAAAAAACTCTTATTCTGAAATGCACATCGTTTTGAAAGGAAACCAGATTTATTTTCTGGAGGCCACTTGACAGCTTTCTGCTCACGGAACACAGCTCCACACTAACGTGCATCGTCAAAAAATGTAAACACGGACGTGGGTCATGGGACATTATGGAATATAAATACTTTGTGGCAAAAGTTCGACATATTTACAACCATGATCTCTGAAACCAAGACAATGTGGGGCTATGGAACAAAAGTGTGTTTTCTTTCATCTTTTCAGAAGGTGAGTAATTCATCTTATCTAATGCTGATAGTGGTGGAAAGTAACTAAGTACATGTACTCAAATACTGCACTTCAGTATAATTTTAAGGTAATTTTACTTGACTGGAGTATTTCCAATTTGCAATATTTTTATTTCTATTCCAATACATCTCATAGGCAAATATTATACTTTTACTCCACCTCAATTATTTGAAAACTTTAGTTTAATACTACTAGTTACTTTGTGGATTTTAATTATTATGACAAAACATACATAAACCGCTTCAGCCCCATTTAAACTTTGGCTTTTTGAAAATGTACATATTGTACAGTATGGTCAAGTTGGACAATATAGCTCTGTTTTCATCATGTGTATCAGGGGTGCAGCCATGGGTGGGCCCAGGGACAGGATTTATTTATGAGAACGAGAATTAAATAAAGTAACCCTAACCTAACCCTAACCCTAAACCTAAAACCGAAATAAAGTAAAGGAAAAAAAGTACCAAAACCCACCCAAACCCGCACATTTTTCGACCCGAAACCGCAAAAAAATCGCGCGCGCTTGTGTCAGTTCCGGCAAGAAATGTCAACCACTTTCACCACTGACTTTAGCCCTATTTTATACATAGGTAATTTGAAAATAGCCGATCTACAAGCTCACAACTCGCCGCGATGCGACGCGTTGTGAGCTTGTAGATCTGCTATTTTCAAACACAAGTACTTTTGGTACTTTACATTTGATTGATTGATTGATTGATGTACTTTATTTAGTAAGACATGAGAACAGTACATGACAGTACATAACAGTACATGGAAGTACAAATTTTGATTCCAATACTTTTGTAGGCCTACTTTTATTCAAGTCAATTTTGAATTTGGGATTTTTACTTGTAACAGAGTACTTCTACATTGCAGTATTGATACTTTTATTAAGTACAACATTTGAGTACTTTTTCCACCACTGTACATAAGTGACAAAGATACAGTTCATAGTCGCTTCTTTTGTTTTGGGCTTGTTTTCATAGACAGGGTTGCTTATTTCTCTCACAAAACCTGGCAACACTGACCAGGAAGTCCTGTGCATCGTATTGTTTACATTGTTTACACAGCATCCAACAGAAATAGTTTAATAATGATGGGAAAAATATAAGTTACACTTACAGAAACAAACATAGATAGGAGCTACACTACTTGTGTTGCACCGAAAATAATGTTTTACCGCTACGCGCGACACGGCCGTTCGACAAACTTTAAATACTCGCAGCCGACGGAGGGACCTAACTCTATGAGAGGGACAGAGAGAGAGAGAGGGGGGGGGGCGCGCTGCCCTCTCGCTCCCTGTAGAGAGGCAGCCACTCTGGAGAGGAGGAGACAAGTCCCGCGGGTGCTCTGGGATTAATATTAATATTTAAATTATTTATTATGATAAAATTAAAAATTAAAAAATCGCGGCCTTTGCGATTAGCTAATCGCGTGGTTTCAAATCGCGATTTTGGTTTGAAAACGATTAATCGTTCAGCCTTAGACAACACCAACAAAGATTAGTAGTAGTAGACCTGTATGTATGATGATCAGTTATTATTCCAGACAGTGGTCTATCCAAGACGTTTTAACACGTTTAAGAGCAGGTCTCAACCAGCTCCTCATGCGACTCTCTCTCTCTCTGTGAGTAGCGTAGGGGCTGTGCTGCTGCTGCTGCCACACAACGCCGTTTAACCGAGTTATACTTCTCCAGTACAACGGTGTCTAACCGAGTTATACTTCTCCACCAACGGTGTCTAACCGAGAGAGTCCATGCAGATCACAGCTGGCTGACAAATATTATATATTATCGGAGCTATTACCTAGTGCGTCCCATGGACGCAACGACGGTGTCATGAATGCATCCTTTCGCAATATGGTGCGTCAGCGACGCAGGACGCAGGCTTACGAGCATCTCTGAGTGGACATTACCGCGTTTGGCTAAAAACAGTTAGTAACATCATACAAGCATACAAGCTAACTATTAGCCAAATTCGGCTAGCGCTCAGACGAATCCACTGAGAGAGGCGTGTCTAGTCCCATAGCTTGGGAGGACGAGGGCGCCCATTGGCTTAAACGACAGCCAATCACGCAAAAAAAGTGTTGCAAACATGTCGGACATGTGTCGGGTTAGAGTCAGACTGAATATAGAGCCGCTATGCTTTCAGCATGCGGCTAAAAAATCGTCCCTAATTACATTTTCTCCCTATATCCTACGCACAGACAGAAGAGAAACTAAGTAAGTAAAGACACAGTTGACAAAGAGAGAGAGACGTTTCTACATGCCTCTCCCTCCTATTTTTTTTTTTTTACAGAATCTTCATTCTTATGTGAATGCTCTGATAAATGCATTCTTTGATGTAAAAACATAGTAACCGATGCTGTTATTTGTCCTTTCTGGGACTATTATATGGCTAAATCAATACATTTTGTATTATGAAAAATATATGTATATATATAAAAAAAGAGGAAATTAAATCAGACCAGCACCTGACAAATTAAGCACGGCTAATACATAACCCCAACATTCTAGATTTAATTTCCAGCCTACGACTTTCTGCTCACATTGTCCTGTCTCAATAAAGCAGAAATATCTTAAAGTTAATCAGCAGAAAATGGCTCTATATTTTATTCAGCCACAATCAGCAGATAACCGCATTAAATGGAAGCTGTGTTAGTTTACGCCTTTATTTTAAGGAGTGAAACTTCAGAGACTTTAATCTCTTTTAAAGGCCCACATAAAACAAATTGCAAGTTTGCTGTAGATAGAAACTTTAGTAATCCCCTAAGGGGAAATTGAGGGGAAAAAACAGATAATGAATAAAGATGACCTAATTTCACCCTGAAGAACTCTTTAACAGGGACAGCAACGTAAAACATGTCCTAGACCCAAACATTATTAATCCGCAGAGAGATTCTGAGAACAAGTCACTTCTTAAGCCTTAATCATCATCACTGTACTGTATTTTCCAGTTTTTCGACCACTCATTTTTTTCTGGCTATTCTTTTACATTTTTGCAGATAATGAAGCCTTACTTTAGAAATGTATTACACAAAAAAGCAGATTTTTTAATTAGTAGTAGTAGTCAGTGTCATAGTAAATATTATTACAAAAAAGACAATGAAAAGCAGACAGAAGACAAATGTATCAATCCACGGGAGAACCCCCCCAAAAATAAACAAACATTTTAACAGTTAAATGGACCCTCCGTCTCACCCTGAGGAACTCGGCCTGCAGCAGACTCTTCAACACCTGGTCGAAGCGTTTCCTTTGGGCCTTCTCCTCCAGTACACTCTCCAGGAAGACTCGGATCTCTCTGATCTGGGTGTTTGCCGGTAGCAGGTTGATAGCCTAGGGCAAACGGCAAACAGACCATATTAAAAGGCCTTCTACAGACACCTGACTGACCTATTCAAATCTGTCTTCATATGATGTTTAACTGAAAACAAGACGAAGAATTTTGAAATTATATTCTAAGAACTTAAGAATATAATTTGAACCAGATCAAATGTGTTCCTTTGGAGTTGTCCACATAAAAAGTGGAGGGCCACTGGATAATGCCTAGGAATACTTATTTATACAGTACCCTCAAATATGCTACAGAAACAATAAGAACAGCCTTTTGTACATACAGATCAGTAATACGTTTCTAATGTTGAAGATTCTTGTTGCCCGAGGAAGAGTTTACACTTGAAAAGTGTTCATTTTCAATTGTATCATCATCATTTAATTTTCATATAAAGCTTTTAGAGCATTTCATTATTATTGTATTTTTGCATTATTATCTGCCCCTGCAATGGCACAATTTTCCCCTGGACATAAATAAAACTTATGTAATCACGGTCAAGGGATCTGTGGAGCTAGCTACTATGGAAACAGACTAACAGTGATGAAAATAAAAAACAGTCACCCTGAAGAACGGTATGATGTAAAGCTACACACATTCGACTAACTACATGGTTTGGCCAACATCATCATTCCCAATTTCTCCTCATCTTGTCCTGGAAAACTTTTCAAAGTCTAACTGCATTCAATCACTCTGGTAGGAATTCATTCAGGGGAGGTGAGTGCCAAATATATGTGTAACACATTCTTGTTCTATGCAGTAAAATCCTGTTTAGAAAAGTATATACACAGTATAAAGTATAAAATGTAAATTTTTACACTCGGCAACTGAACAGAAAACCCCCCCACCCCACTGTGATCTAAATTCCAACTTAACGAGACAGACTCAAACATGCGGCCTATATCACCATCCAAATTTGTCCTTCTCAGTGGTTCCTCACTCTTAGACGTCCATGTCCTTATGGGAGACTTTTTAAAGGGACTACACCATGAATTTTAACTTTTTTTTCCTTTTTTGTGTGTTTTTGGTCTCCCCTACCTCTCTTCTATCCCCCAAAATACCAAAGTTTGAACACTCAGGCTTTCACAGCAAATCTGGGGTTTTCTGTAAATTGATCTCAAAACAGGCCAAACTGATTTCACGTCAGGGTACAATACCTCACGTTTTTCAGTTCCAGTTTTTTTTTACTTTTTCCACACAGAACCAGGAGATAACATGCATACAAACTGGCTCAATAGCGCACCGTGCCAAACAGGACAATGTGGTATTGCAGGTGAAAGTGCTTTATAAGCCAGAGAGAAGTTAGTTGGAATGAGTATATCTGAGGCTTGATTTAGGCTCAAACCTTTTGAAAAACGTTTGAGGGACATAAACAATATGATATTAAATATTATTATTTTTTTTTTAATTCATGGTGTAGATCCTTTAAAGCCTAAATGCATTTAGTCACTTTTGAGGGTAGCCTACTCAGGATAGATGAGAGACAGAGGTGTGTATTACACATTGTTATCATGGTACCCCAGACTGAAACTCCTATGAATGATATGGGAAGTGTAACTCACTAAAGGAAACAGTCATCCAGACACACTCTTATGGTTTCTCAAAAAATGCTACAATCTTTAGTTTTTTTTTTACCCATTTGTAACTCTGTTGGTCCATGAAAAAAAAGAATGTCCGTAATAGTGAGATGGACCAAACAACATATGGCTTACGCCATTACTCCCAGTTTATCCTCAGTGGATGCTCATGTTCTCGCCATGGGAGAGGTGAGAGCCAAAGGTGTCAATCACTTTCTTGCTGTGTGGCTGTACAGTGCTGAGCTAATACAGTGTGAACCCACTCCATATGGACTCCATCACAACTGCAGGGCTGTATAGGGCGGTTGTAGTAAAGGTAAACACGCTACAGCTCAACACAACACAGCCCCTCTGACAGGCAATGGGATCAAAGTTGTGCACATTCGCATTTGGCCCTACGTTCCCTGTACCGCCTTCTCAGTGCATCCGTATGTTCTCCCAGGAGGCTCTTCAAAGTGTAAATGGATTTAGTCACATTGGCAGGGACTTGTAGAGGCTCTGGGCCGCGAGATGTCTGTGGCACAGTGGGAGTCTAAACACCACCACATTGTGTGCGGCTGGGCATGGTGCGGGCGTCAGCCGCACACGGCCTCTGCATCACAACGTTGTGTTTGCTCTCCCGTCTTCTTGTAATCTTGGCAAGGAAGACACGGAGCAGAGCCAAGGGAAATGAAAGTGCAGTACCATTATAATCAATGAGGGAGCACTGAACAAGAGAGAAGCGAAGCTAGACGAGATGACGGAGGGGGGGAAAGAGCAGCGGTCTCTGGGTTACAGTCTCCTCAACATGAAACCAGCGTCACTATTCTGGGGCAAACATTTGGCGAAAATGGCCGATGTACAAGTTCACAATGAGAGACGCGTTGTGAGCTTGCGGATCAGCTATTTTCGGCGAAGATATTTGGTATAGAGGGAAAAGAGGTGCAGACAAAGGGCCCTATTCTTGCGAAGGTTATACCCTCACCCACTGCCCACTACCCATGAATTACGGATAAGGGAGCTAGCATTGTCCCTAAACGGTATCTTGCGGCCGCTGTACCCGCTATTCATTATGCCATTATGCTCTGTTATTAGCGCCTGGAGGTGTGACCAACCATGGGCGTGTTGTTGCATTATCCCCAAAAGTGCTATTTTGCCCACACACGTTTGGGTAAGCGCATAGCGCAATCTAAAACCACCCGCAATGCCACTTTTGTTTGCAGTGCACCTGCAATGGACATGTCGGAGAAAAAAAAGAAGCGACAATAGGCCACATGAGCACTTCAGACCTATATATATATATATACATACACACATATATATATATATATATATATATATATATATATATATATATATATATATATATATATATATATATATATATATATATATATATATATATATATATATATATATATATACATACACACATATATATATATATACATATATATACATACATACATATATATATATATATACATATACATATATATATATATATACATATACATATACATATATATATATATATATATACATATATATATATATATATATATATATATATATATATATATATATATATATATATATATATATATATATATATATATCGGCTATAATACGGCTATTAGATATTTATATATGTTGGCTATCTGAATCAACCCGCAACTATCATTATTTACAAGCAACTTTACAGAAAAACAAGCCCAACGTGGCTTATAATAAGCAGACCTGGCAACACCGGCAGCGAGGGAGAGAGTGCACAAAGATGCATTGGGGATAATGGCCTGCGCAGTGTTCTCTTAAAGGCAATGGCATCTGGCACGGTGATTGGTTTTATCATTGTAACGCCCATACCACACCTAATGTATAATGTAACGGGTAGTGCAGGTGTTTTGCGGATATGGCTGGTGTCCCAAAATAGCAACTATTGCACAATCCTAAATCCCCAAATAGTGGATTTAGACAGTCTGGAATAAAATAGAGCTCAAAGGGCCTTACCCCTTATGCCTAAACTCTTTAGGCATTTTCTAATGTTTTGAAAAACATTTAAAAATAGTTCAAATAGCCGATCTACAAGCTCACAACGTGTCGATGTAGATCGTCAGCTATTTTCAAATAGTAAAACATACTTAAACCTTTAGGCATAAGGGGTAAGGCAAGATAGGGCCCAAAGTATAGAGCCCCGGGGATCCCAGTACGTAGGGTTTACGTGGTTAACTTGAAACGTCAGGTTTGACACAGGTTGCCATTGTCTTTGCACACACAACAATTTCCACTTTACATGTTTTACATTTTATGCCTATACTGTAGCAGTCACATTAAAAGTGAATCACGATTGCACAACCAGTTTTAATGCTTGCACAACATTACAAGCAACCTACAGTATAGTAATGAGTGCAAGGGTCTGAGTCGTAGTCATCTTATTGATTTTGCTGTGACGCAAAAATTTACATTTTGTCTATCAAAGGTGAGTGGTACAGAGTCAGACCTCCATCTTAAAACCAACAGGTGGAATTAGCTGACTAGGGACTACATTGGCTCAGTGTCACCTCTTCACCAACTTACATTGATCATGTACCCTCTCTAAACCGGCCAAGGCAGCTAAACTCTGTGTTCATTTAACTCCGAGTGTACAAATGTAACCAAATGGCCCTTAATTGTACAATCTCAGATATAATATACTGTACATTTTACTGTGTGGCTAAGTAAAACAAAAACAAAATATGTTCACAAAAAGTGTTAAGAAAAATAAATTGATTTCACCAGTATCACTGTGCTGTCGCACATTCCATTAGAGATAAATACTTGAAGCCGAGCACCTCTGCTACTAAAATATTTACACAGATTCAATAGAGGTACTTTAATTAGACTGCGGCTCTCGCTCTATGTGATAAGAAATGGAGAGAACAGAGAAGCAAAACACAGTCTGCCGAGAGACTGTTTTCATTCCACAAAAGGTGAGGTTTCCATTGCTTGGCCACTACAGTACAGCTACAGTATGTGGAGTGATCCTCTGCAGTTGGCAGGCTGTCATTTGGTATCCGCATTTGGGCCACCCATGAGTGGGCCTTACCTTGGACTAGGATTGAATACTTCTCTAGTCTCACTCTCCTGTAAAGTCTCACTCTCTCTGTGTCTCATAAAATGATAGTGGAATCCCAACTAGAGCCTGACCGATCGGTCTATCAATATTGTCCATTATTTGACGTTTTTGACAACATGGGCATTTATGCAGCCAATGTGTCCCAATTCTTTTTTTAATTAAAACCTTTTCTAAAATAGCAGATATATAAGCTCACAACCCATCATAATGTGATGCGTTGTGAGTTTGTAGATTGGCTAATTGTGAAAACATTTTTAGCGGTGCCAACCGCTCTACGTTTGACTCTGTCAACAAAACAACAACTAAGCACCATTTCTTCGTTTAACTCTTTAGGATATTCTGTCTGTAAGGTGCATATTCAGAAGGCTTCTCTCCCTAAAAGCAATTCATCCCGGTCACATCTCTTTAACGGTTGTAATGACTCTGTATACCCTGGAACCTCAAAGAGCAGACGTCAAGTCCCACAGTATGGAAATGTTTTGAAGTTATACGTTAAATGCTCTCTAATAGAAACTTTAATCAAATGATGTTTTTCAAATAGATTTCAAGATTTTGCACTTTTGCTAAAAATATCGGTCAAAACATAGTCTAGGACTCTCCAAAATCATGATTGGCATTGGACCCAAAAATCTGACATTGATTGGGCTCTACTCCCAACTTCCCTATTCAAAACACAGAGACAAAGAAAACATTTTAAGCGTGTGTGGTGAGTGAGGGGACAGATTGGAGACACAGGGGAAAGGAAATGTGGCATAAAGTACGTCATATGCCGGATTTGAGCCTGGGACATTGTGAATACACAGTATTGTCTGTAGCCTGTTGGGGCACTAGAAACCTCAAGAACCAAATGGTTTTCATTTAGCTTACTATTCTATTTCCGATGACAGATATAGTATATCTCTGCTGTCCGGCAGAAACGAGCTAACTACAAAATGTTCATTTTTAAGGAAATGACAAAAACAAAACAAAAAGTGGAGTTAGGAGGTTTTGTTTTGTTTTGTAGTACAGCTAAATCGACCTCCAAGCTCACAATGAGGTTGGAGGTCAAAATGGTGTGGAGCCTGGAGTCAGCAGAACCAGCAAACTCCACCCCCCTTTGGTGGACTTAGCTGGTTTAGCAGAAAGTTTGAGGATCCAATGAAGTTAGCTGGTTTTGTCAGAAGCACTTTTTAATACTTTCCATTGGTTCAATATTATTTTAATCAACACACAGACGTAAAGGGCGTTCAATAGCACTGATTTATGTAAAGAAAAATGCAAAAGTGGACAAATGGAGTTAGCTGGTTTCTGCCGGACAGCAACGATGATAAGGACCTACTGTACGTCATCTAAGGCCTGCTAGTAATGCATCAAAGACCCTACACGTAAACCTGCATCTGTTGTAGTTCAGGATTGTAGGAATTTCATCAAAACCTGCTGGCAAATATAAGTATGTGTATGTCAATGCCTCTGTGGAATCTTGTCGATCAAGAGGGATTGCTCCCAAAAAGAGAAAGCCTTGCCTCTCTTGAACACCGGTAGGCCTATAAAACATATGTTGCAAGTACTGAGTTCAGTTCAGTCTACATTCAAAATTCCAATGCGACACCCCCTGATTAATTCCAATTTAAATGCCGGGCTGTCTAATGGTGTTCTTTGTTATGACAGCTAATACCATATGGTTGCCATATGGATCAACATCACGTGTGCCTAGACCGATTGTCTCAACCAGCAGTATGATTCAAACGAGCAAAGGGGTGATTAATAAGACACATAGGTCAAAGAGTATCTGCAAGTAATTTTTGTAATTAGTTTTACCCTGCTCAAAGTACCAGATGAGTGGGGTTCAGCCAAGGCACAATCTGATTCAGTGCAGAAGGATGAGACAAAGTAGGCAAAGTATTTAAAACATCTCTTTAGCATACTTGTCATGCGATGGACAACTTACAGTATGAAATTACTACAATTTTGCCAGTGTGGTAAACCCCAATGGGGGTTCCATTTGGGACTCCAAGACACAAACCAAGAATTATATGCAAATGATATTTCAATCAAGCCTGATGTTACAAAGCATTGAAGACAGGGCAGCCCGCATCTTATAGTAGCATAGCATAATAAGCTATGCTACTCCAATACGATTGTATCTCTCAGAAAGTTAATGGCCTGTGTCTCACACCTCAGTCTCTCTCTCAAGCATTACTTATTAGATACGTTAATTATAGGCCAAATAATTATGTGTGCAAAGCAACATCCACAGAGAAACAGTGCTCTTGCTTATATTAGGCAGGCTAGCTATAATATTGAATTTCCCACTCTAATGTTTTGTTTTAACGGTGTAGCAGTTTAAGTTGGAGAGCTTAACGGTGTAGCAGTTTAAGCTGGAGAGCTTAAAAACTAAAGACCAAATGTCAAGATATTTCCTTTTAGATGTTGAAGTGGTAATATAAGGCCAGAAAGGTGTGCATCATCGATGATAATACTGCAAACAAAATAATGTCTATGACTTCTCTTGCAGCTACTGTTAGAGAGAAAGTTTGCAGACTTCCCCAAAATCTCCAAAACATTTTAGCTTCTTTTAAAATTATTTATTTACAAAAAAGAAAAGAAATTTATTTTGCAATGATTTTTTTTTTTTTTACTACAAAGGGGGTTGAAATTTCAATTTCAATTTGGACTATATGATAATCTTAGTAATGTGTGTTGTACCTTGGTGGTGTTGAGTTTGCTGTGATGCAGCTCCAGGACCTGCAGGGCAGCCTGGAGGTTTGCCTGAGGCTCTGATAGTTCCATCTTGATAGGCCCCAGACAGTGCACGTCAGGAGGAGACAGGTACATCCTCAGCAGAGACAGATACACCTACAAGGGCAAGAAACACAGGGGTTAATAGTTGCTTCCATGTTGTCAAAACGGATTCAATAGCACAGTAGCCCACATTTAAACACCCACAGTCCCACAGTATTAGAATTAACATATTAAGCCATACAATACTTGGCTTTTGTCTTTGTGGATTTTGTTAGAGATATACAGTATATTGGCAATAGGAATGCACAGATTTTAACAGCACATTATGGACATACTGGCACAGTGCAATTGGGATAGATGACACAATCCATAGTTGAGCCTGGAGTAGAAGACAATCTCATCTTTTCAAATAGGTTCATGTCCGGTCTTCTGTTAAGATGTGAGGTAACAGGGCCAATGTTGTACTTTAAGTTGTATTTATGTAATCTGTCATGTGCAGTATGAAGCTTGAGTGTCCTAGTTTGTTATTTGTTTGTTCATTGTTTGTGAATAATTACATCGGTTCATTGTTTATGTCAAATGAAATGCAAAAGTGTCCTGTAAGTCCATATGGGCTGGGCTTGACACTTAAATAAAGAAAAATCAATTTAAAAAAAGAAATAAATCATAATATAGCTGTACATACGAACATACTGTATCACAAACTGATCAGTATCTTAAACCAAGCACTTGACATAGATATGTCCTCCATTCTTCTCATTATTACTCAGATATTCCTTCTGTGAAAATGTGTTATGTGTCTACCGTACTTTAGCTGAGACTATTACCTCATCCTGGTAGGTGGAACATGAATGAATCAGAATAGCCTTTAATGGCAAGCGCAATAAATGTAATAACTATAATTTGTCTTGGTGACATTGGTGCATACTTTAGGAAAACCCGCAAACTATTTACAATGTTTACAACACACTGAGAAACAGATGGTGCCATGCAAGACAAACTATTGGTCAATACATAAAGTTGGACACTGATGAGACGTTAAAACTACATTACATACATCTTTGTTTCCCTCCGTGACTTTGTCATAATGTCGGTGACAGTACCTACAGCAGGACAAAACATAGAAAACATAATTTGTCAAATTAATTTGGTTATAATCTGCTTGTAAAATAGGGATTGATTAACTGTTTGACTGACTGAATTTATTCAACAAATTAAACTGCAATGAAACAGCGCGCACAAGGCAGATAAAGCACACATGACTAAAGGCCATGTTCTAAAATAATTCACAGTGCTTACAGTAAATTGTGTGAGCCATCAAGCAGGCAGCCAGCAAAAGATTGTAGTTGATTATGTATTGATTAGTCTGTAGCTGTGATTAAAACTACTCACTCCTCTGCCATGCGGGTGTCTTTAAGGATGTGAACGTATATGAAGAGCGCCTGCTCATGTTTTCCCATCCGACCCAGCAGCAAGGCCCTTTCCTCCAAAAGGCCTTAGAGTGGGGAAACACAGGTAAATCCAAAAGGTGCAGGAAAGGATTACATAACATTTAGATATAAAAGTACAGTATGTGTATTTACTGTATGATGACCTGGGTGACAGTTCAACGTCTTAATGAGAATACAACATACAACATGAAATCCTGTCAGCTACATCATATAACATGGCATCCTGGCAGCACAGAAAAGCAGTAAATAATTTGATTTGGGTGTAATCTGGAAGGTTGTAAGGAATCTCCATTAGTTATGAATTGGATGTTACATAACTGACTATAGCTGGTATATGAATAGAGGGTATACAGTACACAGTCAACGACTCTGAAATGCAGAATCCTTTATCGCTGCGGTGGGAACCCAAGTACTTACTTACCATCAAAGGGGAAGTCACTGATGAGTCTTGCTGGTTCATAGCTGGTGGAAACCTCCAGGAAACACAGCAACTTGTTCCTGAACTCACCCAGATCACCTTCTTCTTTACCTGCTGCCACTGCTGGTACCCCTACAGTATGTCACAGAGAAAGACAATGGAACACTGCTGGTACCCCTACAGTATGTCACAGAGAAAGACAATGGAACACTGCTGGTACCCCTCAAGTATGTCACAGAGAAAGACAATGGAACACTGCTGGTACCCCTCAAGTATGTCACAGAGAAAGACAATGGAACACTGCTGGTACCTCTACAGTATGTCACAGAGAAAGACAATGGAACACTGCTGGTACCTCTACAGTATGTCACAGAGAAAGACAATGGAACACACTACTTGTACAATGTTGTGTATTGTGCTGGTGCTTTTGATACACACGTGTCATGTACAGTAAGTACCCTAGCAGCCTAGCAGGTACCCAGCCCTGCCATTTATTTCCTTGCTTATGTTAGTTTATTTTCCCGGCACAGTTCCCATTAATCAGCATCTCTGTATATGTGGCACAGTTAGCCAACAGGACCATTTGCATTGACAGTCCCTGGATGGACATTAAATGGGTCTAATGCACAGAGACGGATGGAGTGGATAATGAGCTCTGACACAAGCCGAGTTGTGCAAGACTACTCCTTGGATGACAGCGCAAAAGAGGAAAACTTAATCCATGTGTGGCACTGTAATCCAAGGCACCATGAGAAATCAGGGAGGTTGATACTGTATTTATATTGGGAATAGGTTGACGTCCAGGCATGAATAGGGAGCTTTTTGCTGAAAAGACTGTCCTATTCAGGGAAATCCAGTCCACATCCTCCAATAGGACAAATAAGCCCTTGGATGAAGCTGTAACTAAGCTCTGACAAGTAAACGGCTTTGTTACCTCTCTTTTCCTAGGCTCAACCATTAGTAATGAAATTACAAAATTGAAGCCAGACCACAGTTTCAGGTCAGTCCCTGTATATACAGGGACAGTAAAACTAAATAGCCACTAAAGCCTATTTTTTGATAATCATGAACAAAATCGTACCTATTTTTTGGTTGTTTGCATGTGATATTAGCCACATTAACTTACATCTGGCTGTCTTCGCTCTCAGGCAGTGAAATAATGAGAAAAATCCAAGTACCAAGTGTTCAGAGAGACTGCTACTGCAGAAGCTGTACCCTGAAAGTGCCCTCAGTCACCCCAATGTGTGTATCCATGGTGATAAACAACACACAGATGGGAGCTTGGCCATCTATCGTGCCAGGTGGTTGGTTTGTTTGTTTAACCAGCAATGGTATTGTAATAAGGGCTGCACAATTCATCGAAAATCATGATTTTACGTTTCACTATTTATCTAATTGTGAAACTTGGCAATTAATTCAAATAATGTATTTGGTCAGCTGTTGCACTTTGCCTTCGTCTCTTCATTCATCATTACGCAAAGAGAGCTAGAACATTGTAAAACCCATCTCTCCTCAGGCTCTAAGTGTAACAATATAATCCCACAGACAATTACACACTATTTGAACAATAATATGCCCGCAAGAAGCTCAATAAGCAACCAAAACATATTGTACCACCAAAAATCATCGTGATTAATTATAGTGAGGACAACATTCAGCAAAATAATGAGGTCTACAATTGTAGTCATAATTGTGCAGCCCTAATTGTAATCACATAAAACAATTCTAAGTACCGTGTCAAATGTCCAAACCATCCCCTTTGTGGTAAAGATGGTTTTGAAAGCCCCTTAGTCTTTTCAAGCTCACGTGCACAGGGCAGGCATTTTCTCAACTCTTCCTGTGTTTAATCACTTATAAATTACTGAATTCATTTTAACCCACATTCTCACGATTTTTCAAAAAATAGCAGATCTACAAGCTCATAGCACGGCACTCGGTGCCGCGCTATGAGCTTGAGGATCTGCTATTTTTGAATAGCCAAAGGAATCTAAAAATAACACAGATGCATGCGTTCCCGGTCTTAATGGGTTAAGCTAAGAAATAATAAACATTATCCGCTCATCTGACACGGTAGTGTCACGGCAAGTAGACAAACAGAAGTTTGTCTACTTAATGTATGTGTGCAAGTGTGTGGCAGAGCGCTTCCATTCAATCATGTTGTATGCAAGGCATTTACTACAGGCTCTTGTTGTGTGGCAATACTCTTATATATTCTTTCTGTGCTTTTATCACTTTATACAGTAAGAAGAACAGCATGTACATACTATATTTCTACCAGAATCAAACTGGGGGCTATGTGGTCAGTGATTAACTTAAAGCCTTGGTCGTACAATGCTGTCCCAAGCCGACAATAGCCAAACGTTTAGAGCTTGTAGGTCTGCTATTTTTGGCAAACGACACAATCGTATGATGGAGTATGAATTTAACGTTGCCCCAGTTCATTTCCTTTCACACAAACCCTCCCTCATGTTCGTACCCTCAGGCAGTGAGTTGAGATACTGCTTCATGAGGCCCTGGACTCTTTCCAGGTACAGCTGGATCAGCACGTTGTGGAACTCGGGCCCCGTCTCCTCCCACACGTGGATGATGTGCTCCAGGTAAGGAATAGCCAGCTCCTTAAAGCCCTCCTTCAGGAAGTTCAACACCTTGTCCCTGGGCTGCGTCTCCACCTCCGTCAGATCCTCAGTAAAGATCTGGAAAAAACAAGAGACAGGCTTTAAAAAACGTGACAAGATAAAACAAGCAACGGCATTTATTAGTGCTTTCTTTGAGCAGGGCAGGACAGAAGGGGGGGGGGAAACTAAAACTAAAAAGCAGTGACATGTCTCAACAAACAAAGAGCCACATATAATCAACCAAGAAGAAACATTACCAAAGGCACAAACGGACATGTAAGATTATTCAATGTATGCAAGGAAAAACTATATTGGCCAGTGTTCTAGTCGGACACATTCCTGAAATTGAGTCAGGAAAAGGAGTTTCATGCAGTTTCGTCATGGAACAGACAAGAAAAAGAAACAATAGGCAGGGGTGTCCTGATAGCTTTCTGTTTCACATACTGTCAGACTGTTATAATAAATACTGTGTAGTTTTGTGGAAGAAAGACACTAGGGTAAAGAAGAATGAAGGAGTGGAGAAATCAGTCAAGGCAAGCTGTCAAGCTATGTCATGCTCTCACCTTCAGACCATCCTCTGGACAGATCTTCAGCACCCAGGGGGAGAATTCAAAGATGATGCCCAGATTCTCATTTCCTGTGGCATGGGAGGATACAAGTTAACCATACCAAACATTTATGGGTCAAATTATAAAAATATTGGCCAAAAAACAACACAACTTTGAGTTTTTAGTATATCTAAAATACACATCCATCTACGTAGAAACCTAGATAGCTCATTGGCCTCTGCAGTTCATTGGAGCGACCTTTATTGCGGCCGCCATTTTGGAGACGGCAAGCTTCGTGACTACTGGCCAATCACGCGCCTTATTTCTGGGACTTGTCAGAACCTAGTAGTATAAAAATATGCCGTTATATCTTTACACAACTAGATTCTGCCAAGTCGCGGAAAAGAAAAGCTGCGATTGGCCAGTAGTCAGGAAGCTTGCCTTCTCCAAAATGGTGTCCGAGATACAGACGCCTCAGAGCCAGAGGAGGTGTCTACCTTTATATGTCTATGTCTTTAACAGCATTAGTAAACATTGTAATTAGGATTTGATAAACAACCAAACAAAATTTTACAACTTCCAAACTCAGAAGCAGCATGAGATTAACAGCATTACACATTTGTTTAATTGTTGAGCTTACTGTACCTAATCTTTGGAGATACTGCACTGTACGCTCATGGCCTTTCAAGGGAGAGTTAGCCTTGGTCGACTGATCCAATAACACCTGGAGGGCTGGAGAGAGAAAACGGGGTGAAGGGAAAGAAAGGTGAAAAAGGGGGAGAAGAGAACAAATGGGGGGATTAGAATGGATGTCGGAAAGTAGCAATATGTCATCCGTTTAGGGTTTAGTGTTGTGTTGCATAATTCCTCCTGCAAAAAAAAGTGGATCTGGCCTAGGAATCACTTTAATTGGTGACTACAAACAGCTGGTTTGAATTGCCAAAGAAAAAGAGGGGCAGAGAGAGAGAGAGAGAATGAAATCAAATAGAGTGAGAGATAAAGGCAAGATACAAAGAGGAAAATAGCACATGAAAAAGTAAGCATGAGAAGGATAAAGTGAGCCAGAATTTATCGGCATTACATCAACGGTTTGCGTTCGGCTGATTAAAAACAGGCATGGTCGCGCTGAGAACAGCACAGCATACCATCCGAATCTAAATAACATTAAGACAGCTCTGATCTAGTGTGAATGATAACTAACCAAATGCAGTTTTTCTCTTAGGAAAAACACATATGCTCCCTAGGAGGATGCAATAAAAACCTTCTGATGATGGAAATCCCCTTGTTAGAAGACCTTCTGTAACAAGAGCTGCTACAAATTTGTACACCTCGAAGCGAATTAGGTATTCTCATTTAAAACAATACATGACACATTCTACCATTGTGCCAATAAATACTATAGATACAATCTATTCAAAAGATACTAATTGGTTAAATAAAAAAAATAACAGTTTAATTCTAAACACATGAGGAAACTCAAAGCTGTTGTGGGCTGCACCTACTGTTCTCATTTATATGGCTAGAACTGTTCCCTGCAAAACACCAAAACTTCCTCCCCAGAATGGGCCTCACTCTACTTCTATTTCAACTATATTTAAGCTTCCTTTCACACCTAAATAGAGTGTGTGTGTGTGTGTGTGTGTGTGTGTGTGTGTGTGTGTGTGTGTGTGTGTGTATGCGAGAGTGCACCCATTGCTGTTCGTTCCCTGTGGTGCTGAAATGTGTGCCTTTGTCGACTTCTTTGGCTAAGTCATGTAGGAGGCACATTTAATTGACATGTACTCATACTGTTTACACTGTTCTTATTTGATTGGAATACAAAATCAAAATAACGAAAGCTCTCACAATACGCTGATGTTGCTCCATTGTTGTCTATGGCAAGGAAGTGATTTTCCATTGAAATATTCTGTCCAGTAGATGAACGGGGGTAAGACTGTGTGTCATTTGTTTACAGCTTTTGAGTCGCTTAACTCATTCAGTGCCTGACTTATTTCTGGCAGTTTGGCTCTGCCAGAGCCAAAATTCATTGTAAAAAAAAGTGCTTAGGAGCCGAGATACAGCCTTTTTCAGTAAGAAGTTAAACAAGAAGTGAATGGAGCAGAACATTTTCAAATCATGATATCTTGTTTTTTTTTCTTTCTTTTATGACGTCTTAGACGTCCAGTGGCACAGGGCTTATGATACAACGGACGTCTTAGACGTCGAGTGGCACTGAATGAGTTAACACAGGACAGTGTGAACGCAAACAAGACCTAAAATGCAACAATGTAACAATTTGGTTCTTGATTTGGACCTTTTCAGCCAAGGATAGCTACACGCCATGAAAGTTTGGAATGCATGCCACACCTGATTAGTTATGCAGTAACCACTGTATCCATTTGTCTGTCAGTGTAATTTTTATACCCATACAGTACAATATATGATTATTTCTGTATCTGTCTGTGTCCTTTTTATGCCCATATACTGTATGGAGTTCTGTGTGAGGCAACGGCGTGCGTGTCAGCGAGGACCCGAGGGAGTGCGGGGCCCAGCATGAAGTCAGTTGCATAGGCGGTTGTCCAGAACTGCTGATCCGACCGGTATGCGTATATAGGCATATATGGAGATTTGGTTGTCCAGAACTGCCAATCAGACCAATATGCCGATATATGGGAATATACTGATGACATGAGGGATCTCCAATGGGCAAATTTGGGGCATTGAAACATTATGTTAGTGAGGTTTGGCACTACTGTGATTGATTTTGCATAAAGAATAAGGCATTCTACAGTGCCTTCATGCATGTTTCTAAACACATATGCATGTCTCATGAGTGCACACGTGAGTTTTGTGTGTATCACTGTCAACATACAAATTCAAATAAGAAGAATGATGGATCAGACTATGCTAATGGAAACACTAACATTAGCGCTATGGTATCAAAAGTGATTGTACATCGTGAATGAGGCCGATAAGTGGAAAACAGCAGAGAAAATGCTTAAGAAAACACAAATCAGACTATCAGACCAGATAAAAATCGTGTGTCATATGAATGTGTCTCCCCCAGTTTCTGCAGCAGGCCCTGACAGAAAGTGGAGGCAGATGTGGAAATGTTTCGTCTGGTTTCACGGTTCTGGATGTACTGTACTAAGATGACAGATAATTCAAATGGGCAAATTTGAACTCTTAGGAATTCAGTATTATCTTGCAGGTTGACTACTCCATCATTAAGTGACAATAAGGTGAATCTACTTCTTTGATCATTAATCTCAGAAGATTTCTTCCACTTTTTATGTAAAAAGAATAGAAAATTACTAGAAACCAACATTGCAAAATATACAGTATAGGGACATACAATAGCAGAAGAAGTCCAATGAGGTGATATGTTGAGTCTGTGAGCTGGAAAGTGGCTGCATATTTCTTAACTTTATATTGTAGGGCTGGGACAATAACCACATTTACCACGATTATGTGTTACATACCGCAGGGTTAGGGTTATTCATTCATTTTTAAATGGAGAAAAATATATATTTAATTTAGCAAATATCTAAATTATAGTTAAATATAACTGATAAACCACTGAACTGCCAGGGTAGGTTGATTTTTCACCATGGTAACAAATGCCATACTGTCAAAGCCCTATTATACTGTATGTTCTCAATACTGTGAAGCACCTTGACCTACAATCTATGTATGATAGCTATTATCATTAATATTCATATCCAAATCACAACATTGTTGATGTCGGGCAGAAACCTCTTATCTCTACATTTTAACTTTTTATGTTTTCTCGTAAATGAATGCCCTACGTTATCATACAAGAGTGCAAAAGTAGTGAAAATAGCCGATCTACAAGCTCACAACGCCTCACATGGTTTGGATTAACAAGGTTTCCATTCGACAGCAACGTCATAATATTTCATCTTCTATATTCTGTACTGTAAAAGGCCTCACCTTTCTGGTGCAGCCCTTTCTTCTCATAGAGAATGATGAGCTCGCTGTACTTGTGGGCTTTCTTCAGAACATACTCACTCTCCTCTATGTGACAGTGGTTGTTCTCCAGACGTAGGAGAGGAGACACAAGAGCCACATTGGTCTGAACGACAAGAATGGACAGCATGATGAATATCAGTCACATTATAGGTCCGTATGAAGGAATCAAGTGGAAAAATAAATAAATATATATATATACATATATATACAATATATAAAGTTATTTCCTAATAAGGCTTTTTAAAAAGCAAAGAGATTGGACTTATGTTGATTATATTACAATCAGAACAAATTGTAGAGGAGATATTATAGGGGGAAAATTAGACATCACAAGATTGAAGATAATCAGCATCAATAATAATCAATAATAAGTAGAGTTTCTTATTCTATGTGCAAGGACCCAAAATGAGGTCACATCCCCATATCTGGGCATTTTACATAAACATAACTATATTTTAATGAGCCCTGGTACCCATTTGGGACTATGTTTATTGAATTAGTCTCCCTGGCACTTGACAGTGCCAAGGAGAGGAGTTGCTCCATCACTGTTGCTCTAATCATATGCAAATATATGCCATGAAACTTTTTTTAATCAGTCTCTCACTTCTGTTACCCAGAAATTGTCTAACTGATCTCTACCCTAAATAAGATGAGTCTTACATGCAGATAGCATTTCAGCAGGGTAGTGTCAATGATTTGAAGGAGTTTCTTGCGACTCTTGATGGTTGGAGTGCCTTCCATCAGTGGAGAGGTGGTGGAGGGGTCAGAGTCATTCAGCTGCTTGACGAGATGACTGCGTTTCTGTAAACGTAATAACAAAAGTAATCACACTTATTCTGGCCGATGGCAATGACTTGATACACACTTATTTGCATCAGACAAAGTCAAGTAATACCAAAGCAAAACACACGTGACTGTGTGTTAACACGTGACTGTGTGGTAGAATCACTACTATACATGAGGACATTTCACAAACTTCAGTGACTTCACAGACCTCATCTCAGATTTTACTGTGTATAGGTTACAGTGAATGTGGGAAACCCATTTATCTAGGAAAAGCAGAAAGAGGAGAGCTTGTTTAACGGCATTTCTAAGCCGGCATGTTCAGACCAATGTGGACGATTTCTTTTTTCAAAGCTGGGGCCACTCACTCGCTCGGTGCCCCGGTCTCTTCCTGTTTTGTTTGCCGCAGTAGCCCCACCCGGCCGAAAAATGAGCGCTTTTCCTAGATTCAGGGTAACCTCGCGTCACCAGTCTTTCCACCTCGGAGGAAAGCCTGGTATGCGTTACTAAAGACCCATATGATCCGGTCTAGGCCACGCCTACTGAAGAAAGAAAAAAGAAAATAAATCTCTTTCCGGATTTTGCCCATCCGGTTTTGCGGTGCCGCTTTGTTTTGGTTCCCCAATCCCTATTTAAATGGAATAGAATTTCCCCGTGGGATAATACAGACGCTAAATAGTCTCCGGATAGTGCATTCACATTTACTATATTTAAAAAATAAGCTAAACTACGCCGCATCAAGGATTTTATTAGGACGGACCTATTTTGGGGTGAGTCAGGGTGAAGTCTTTCCGGCTCTGCCCATCCGGCCGCTTGATGACGCAGATGACGCACCTGGTGACGTAGAGTTACTTCCGCTCCCGACTGGATCATAGACCCGAAAAGATATGCTGCCCAGGCTAGATTCAGGGGTTTACCCACTGTAACATATACATTACATACACCCTACAGTATGTACATCTGTGCTTGTGAGGACATGATGCAAAGTAACACACACACCTGTGTGAGGTAATCAATGAGAGCCAGGTGAGCCTTCTCCAGCTCTGCCCCAGACAAAGTAGGCAAAGGGTTGGGGTAATGCAGCTGCTTACGGTAGTCCGAGGGGAGCAGGTCAGGATACAGACCAATCACATGAGTGGGATCTGTAGAATCACATAGAAAAACTCACCATTAGCTTGATTAGCTCCATTGTTAACTTTTAAGTTCTCCTTAGCTCCATTGTCAACTTTCAAGTCCTCCTTAACTCTTTGCCTGCTAAGGCTCCACCTGCCGCCAACGAGAAAGACGAGATTTTGCGTTTTTAGTGGTTTTCCACCAGATGGCGCTGTTATCAACCGTATGAATGATGCTTTCACTACCTGATGACGACTAGGCTGCACTAGCGCTCCTGTTTTCGTGTATAGAGGGGCGGGTGTATAGAGGCGCGGAGAGATTGCGCCTGATCCCATTGGTTCACCGATCTGTCCGTCAACCCCCACCCCGTTAACACAACATTACGAGCGACACCCACTGCACTCTGGTTGGTTGGGGAAATGAAACACTTCCCATACCGGGTACACCGACGCGCTCCTCCAGGCTTTTATTTTTTAGGCAAACTAAACAATAAAAGCCTGGAGATCGAGGCTAGATGATGACAGACCCGGAATTGACGTCATTTAAAAAAATAAAAGCTCATTTACTTCCCGTTTATTTCCTATGGGGAAATCGCTATATATCTGTTCCTCTTGCTTTACGGCAACAACAAGCTGCATTCAAACGGCCGCAGCTGTGCAATGGATTACCCCGTGCGGATCAAAAAAAATGTCCCTCTACTACAACAACCCCGTGCGTGTAATGAGGCGATGTCCGTGAGGACGGAGGTCACTGATTTTTCAAATGTACAGTAAAATCGCTCTTTTTCGCTGGCAGCAGTGGCACACTATTACACTATTACTCTGGCAGTTAAAGAGCTGGCTGAATAGCAGCTGGACCTAACCATCAAAATGAGTTGCATTGTAACAAGCTCCTCTTACAGTACCCATGTTGTTCTTTGCCATTTTACTTGTCTATTTACTTTGCCATTTTACTTGTCTAGCACATTGAAATTGTATGAATGTATCATTATTGAATATATTTTTATGTCCCAAACGCATGGCACTCCGTTTACACACACAGTTTTACTCAAAGGACCACAATTAAGCTCTCAAGCTTTTTTGTGTTCCATCCTTTTGACAGAAATGTACAAATACTATATATGGGCATGCGTTTGCATATCTGTCAATACAAACATCAATCAAAAGAACTGCATTCCTTTTAACCACTTTCAACCTGTCATTATACAGTAGGTGAATATTTTCCAATATCCTTTACATATGAATCTTCAAAAATGTTCAAAGAATTTTAAGAGATGTTAATCACAGAAAAGCACACCACATGTAATTTATTTGTAGATAATGTCAACTTCCAGTGTGCATCATCCCTGCTGTCATACCTGTGCCAAGTTTGGCAAACACCTGCATGGAATCATCAAATCTCTTCTGGCAGAAAAGGTTGAAGGCGTAGAGGTTCTGAATGTGGTGGATCTGTTGCTTCTTATCTCCATCTGCATCGTCCTTCATCTTCTAGGGGGTGAAAGGACATAGCTTCCATCATAATACTGTGCAGAAAAACAGCAAATGTAAAACAAAGACGTTCCAGGGCAGTTAAGTTAAGAGTAGTGTAGTAGACCAGTGGTTCTCAAACATTTTCATGTCAAGGATGCCCAAAATGATATGTATTGTGCTAGGGACTACTACATTTTTTTGGTAGATTAGATATAGTACAGAATTCTACAACTGTCTATACCAGCAGTTCTCAAACTATGGGTAGCAAACCCATGTGGCGTAGCAGGAAGATGATGGTGGGGTCACGCATTGGCAACTGAAAACCCAAAGACGGCCACTTGACTCAGTAATTCATTCAGCTCCAACCGACAGAGGAACAGCAACACAGGAAAGACAACACACAAGCCCTTGCAGAGGCACACAGGAACTGATTTTTCTGCTCATAAACAATATAGTTATATAGCAGGAATTATGTGCAAACAGTGCAATAGTAATGAGCGGGTGCCTCTTAACAGAGCCATTTTGGGTGTTTTTGTAACCCAAAGAGGGTACCAAATGGACCCATGCATGGTTCCATGCATTTGAACAATCTCTAGTTAAATTAACACCGGTAAATTAAACACATTCACTGCCAGGGGTTTTCTAAAACAGGCTGCAGCCTCTGCCAGCATTTTTTACGATTTTCTTACCTTTTCAAGTAGTCACGAAATATTATCCGTGATCACCGTTCTCACGGTGATCCCCTCATTACACAAACAGGGGTCTCGTAGAATTAAAAAAAAAAAAATCTGATCGCGGTAATCCGTTCCATAATTGCAGCCAGTTGAAAAATTACATAGTAATAAAAAAAAAAAAGTACACAGGAGCCGAGATACAGGATTTTAAAGTATGTTAACCAGGAAGTGAATGGAGCAGTAAATCTTTGGATCACGTTATCTCCTGATCCTGGCAATGTGTTAATGCTGGAGTACATTGTTGTACATCTGTTGTATGTGCCCACAAACAAAATAAGCCACCAAATCTGCATTTGAGTCAACAAACTGCCTTCAATTTACATTACACCGATTCCACAGAAATGTTTCTGTTGAAATGTTTACATATAATGTAACAAAAGGAATAATGTATGCGGCGGAGCCTTCTATGACGTACCTCCCCCTTAAAGGACGACTTCACCACTTTTCAACCTATCTTCATATAATAGGTCCTCACTAATGCTCATGATAAAATGATAAAAAAAAATTCTACTTGGTCTCTGTCTCATAGGAGGGCTGTGGACAGTCCAGAAACCCGTCTACCAGTGACATCATCGATGGGGAATCCAAGCTAATAGAAACTGCAGGCTTTGTATTCCTGGAAAGTTGCAATGCAATAATAGATCCCATTGTTCTCGCCTTAATAAAAATCTGAATTAAAAAATTGTAATCTTTTTGGAAAAAAAATCCTGCCTAACGATGATGTCACTGGTAGACGGGTTTCTGGACTGTCCACAGCCCTCCTATGAGACCAAGTAGAAAAATGTTTTATCATTTTATCATGAGCATTAGTGAGGACCTATTATATGAAGATAGGTTGAAAAGTGGTGAAGACGTCCTTTAACGGTTGGTTCTGGTCATCATTGAAATGTAAACAAAAACAATCTCAGAACTTCACAGGTTCAGGAAGATTTCAGTTTATGGAGGATTCTGGATTACCCTTCATAGTTGAAGAGAGACATAAGATTGCAAGCACACCATAGTCTACAAGCATCTTAATAAATAGAAATACTCAGTTTTATAGACTGAATATTAGCGGTTGTTAGCAGTGTTTTTTAAGGAGTGAGCAAGTCAAGGCTCAAGGACATCATGACCGGATGAATGGAAAGTTGTAGGAAATTGCAGAATAAAAATGAATGGCATTATTGAGCGTGCAAACGCGTTGTCACCACGGGGGGCGTTGGCATTGGGCGTGGCATTGGGCAATGTTAAGTCAACCTGGTTTTTACCCCTCAAAGATGTCCGCCGCTACCAAAAGACACTTGTTGACGCCCCTTTCAGGAATTTTGGCACGCTCTATACAGCATGGGATAGTTTTGATGCTCACCGCCAGCTGCAAGGCCAGTTCAAACTGCTTGTCCTGGAGAAGCTGGCGGATCTGGCTGGCAATGGACACAGGCACCAGGCGCCACACAAAGTGGTTGCTGGCAACGTACACAATATTGGGCCTGTGATAGATGAAGACGAGAGAGAGAGACAGAGAGAGAGAGAGAGAGAGACAGAGGAAAACACCACATGCAAGAGAGAATGGAGTTGGAACACAAGTAATGTTTCACTGACACACAGGAAGACGAGGTTCACTGAAATAGAAAGCAAAGGATCTAATGGACATGATGTTTATATTATTTTTTATGATGTTTAGCATTTCCTTTTGAACTGAAGTCTTTATTTTCAGTACTGTAATACCTGCAGTGACTACAACTGTTAAAAGCAAACTGTTACAAATAGGGCTTATTTATCAACACATTTCAATGAATAAATTAAGTTTGAGTAAATCAAATCAAACCAAACATTAATCACAATAATCTGGTTAAATTTAAGAATCCCTTAATTCGGTTTAGTACATCAAACTCACCGGGGAAAGGGAAAATATGAACTAAATTGAGATAGTTCTAGTACATACTGGGTCTATTGCATTTAAAATAATTAAATTAATTAGTTCAATATGTCAATATTCTACCATTATGTCAATACTCTATCATTAACCATGTAAAATATAGATAATTTATAAAGTTATTTATACAATAACGTATTGATCCTGAGGGGGACCTCAAGGGTCATAGCTACATGCATGAAATGCAGATAACAGGTAAGAATAGAGATAGAAAAAGTAAAAGTATGATGATAACAATAGTTAATATAACAATAGTAAAACACAATCAAAATGCAAGATTACATTGAATTACACGATCAGCCCTATTACGATTTGCTGCAGTCTTTTTTTCACCTTACCCTGCTGAGGAGATGAACCGAGGTCTCTGGAGCTCCACACTTTGAACCAGTAGCCTGGGCTCAAAAGTCCTGATCTCCACATACCGTGGCAACACAGCTATGATGTAGGGGGGCTGGTGCTCTGAGAAACAAAAAAAACATCGGAAATATCAGTCATTTATCAGTCATCAGGCAGGTCATTTATCAGTCATTTATCAGTCATCAGGCTGCTAACAATTTAACACCAAACACAGACTTTCCAACAAAGTACTGTACATGCATGTGGACAAAATGGACACTGGATACAAATGAGTATCAAACATCAAAATTGGAGTGAATCTGAAAGGCAAATTGACGACCACTTCAAAAGATGATCACATTTTATCACACAGAGAAAAGTCAGTGGATTCAAACATTTCCTCTTACGAGTCACTTCACTCACTTAAATATATAAACTGAAATTATTATTCTCTTATCTCAAAGCCAACATTTTGGAAGGTTGAGTGATTAGTGTATATCGTTTTCTGATGTCTAGGTCTTCTCTGTGGTGATTATGGAGACAGGCAAGCAAGGGAAAAACGAGAACCAACAAAAACAATCCTTTCCTTCAAATTCAAACATCAGATTGTTTCATTATGTTGGCATTATCAGTTCCAGCCATGTGCAAACAAAGGAACACTGGGTACAGGTTACGTCAACTGTTGCAGGTCCTCTGTTTGTTACTTCAGCTTGTTTCATTTGCATAATTGCAGAATGAAGAGGCAAAGTGTTTACAACACAGTCATTAAATTATAAAAACTATGACAATCTGAGCTTCCGAACTAAATATTCCCAGCCCGCAATGCTCTGTTCTTTTCAGAGACATTCTGTGGTCCATTTTTTTTGCTGTGTATGTAATACAGGTATCATTTGCAATTTCGCACTGAGTCTATCAGTGCGCAGTTAATTATTGCTGTGCAACCTCATCTTCCAAGACGTCTATAAGAGACAAGACTATCGACAATACTCTATTCTAAGAGATCTTGGAGTGAAGACCCTGAGGTTAGGAAATCCAAGTTGGAGCCATATATCTGGACAGGATTGAGGCTGGGAATCTGGATGTGGGAAAGATTACACCCAGAGGCGAGACTACGCCCTTTCCTCATCATCCCAGGGATGTGATGGTGGATCACAGGGGAAGGGGGTTTTAGACAGACCAGTTCTCATCCGACCCTGGCCAGAACCAAAGCCACAGTATTGACCGATTCAAAACCAAGGAAATTGCAAGTGGTTTTTAAACCTCTGCTCCGAGGCTTCATTTCCCTTTCACGCTGTTCTATCTGCATTCCAATGGCTACAGAGTAAGCCTTTTGAATACAAAGTGAGACTTGATTTGTCTTCGTTTTTGAGTCATAAGTTTATCAGTAAACCAGATGTGTTTTGGTGCCTTAGTCATAAAATAAACAAAAAGGGCTGGTCTACTTCTGCATGTATCAGTGATGTGCACCTCATACTGAGAGGAAGTGGGAAAGGAGAAGGTGGTGGCACTGTGGAACAAGAGGAAAGGAAAGAATGAACAGGGAGGATGAACAGCAAGAATGAACAGGAGAACAGGAAAGATTAACAGTCAGCAAGACTTAACAGGAGAACAGGAGAGATAGACAGCACGAATTAAGGAGGATAAGAAAGTTAGACACCTGTGAAGTTCTACTGACGCCAAACGTGTCATTAAGGCCAAGGGGGAGTTTATCTATGTCATCATCCTAGATGAATATTAATCCTATCATGTTTTATTAAGTAACTGAAGATTAATTCACATTCCCCTTAATCCCAGGAGAACCATCATTACTTTCAGTATTCATTATGTTTGTCTCCCGTGAGCACCTGGTTGGTTTTTCTAGTTTGCCGCTGTGATCGTTTAGACCATAAACAGAGACTGTTGACCTACCAACTATTGTATAAATGCTGTACTGCATTAATTGAATTAGGCATGAGATAAAACAGATTAAATGTTCATGATTTGAGACACATGTAAAACACACAAAAAAACAGGTGTTTTACTTTTCACTAAATTCCTCCTTCATTTTTGAGTGGGTGTTCCTTGTGACATGATATTTTCTTATTCTGAGACAAACTGAGGTTTGTTGGGTATATCAATGAAGGCTGTATTGCAAAAACATGTTTGTTGGCTAATGACAAAACTTGCTCACTTTTCCCCCCTAAAAAGGCATTGACCTTTTTTTGTTGTACTTCTGTCAAATAAGGAAAAATGACTGGGTATTTTTTTTGTTTACAATGTTGTGTTAGTCATTTAACTGACATGCTGAATAAGCAGAGGTTCACCGAATTGCTTCAGGGACACTTGAACAGCATACATGGCTGTTGACCAAATCCCTGTTGCAGAGAATGAACCAGTGACATTTTGTCCTTTCTAGCCACAGGGCTGCACTGCTGTAAGTAAATGTGAAAAAAAGTTCCTTCCTTACCCATGGCTATGGGGATGTCTGTCCAGTTTAGCGCACATTTCTGGGTGCAGACGCCCTCTTCATTTAACACCACCGTCAGATCATCCTGCCCTACAGCCACCTTCCCATCAGCTAGTGGTGCAACCAAGGGCTCCAGCTGCTTTCCTGTTGGGAAGAGCTCCTTTATGGAGCCACGACCATCCATCTAGGAGACAGGAAGAGATGTGTGGTGCTGGTTGAGTATTAATAAATGAAATCATAAACTTTTTGCATAGAGATATGGTTAGTTTATGTGGTACAATATGTAGAGCATAAAAGAACAAATAGAAGCAAAGACACAAGGAAAATGTAATAAGGAGAATAAACAGGTAAAACAAATCCTCAGCCTGTGTGCTTTAAAGATGGGGTGCCGTGATTTTCAGTGATCCCCCCCCCCTAAAACATAATCATCAGGTATTATGGTTATACTAGGAGGAAGATTTTTTTCAAAAGTGTACAGAAATTGTTAAAATTATGTTTTTATGTGGACATGCCTCCAGTTCATTAAGTATACCTGGTTCTCACCTTAGCACCTCCTCCACCACCACCTTAGCACCACCCACCTGTCCTAGTCCTTCCTCCTCCTCATGCCCACACCTGTTGTGTTATGATAATGAGGGGGAGGATATGTTTTTACTATGTCACTAAAGCGCTGTTTTTCTATTGGCACGTTTGACCCTCAAGGTTTCAGCCTCCAGGTAGAAACTCAAAATAGTCAGAGAAGACATAAAACACCATAAAAACACCACCAGGGGGCTTAATGAAGTTCTATCAACCTCATAGACACATGAAAAAAAGAAAAAGAGCAAAACCATGGCACCACCTCTTTAAGATATATGTATGCTTTAAGAGCATTGAGCTCTGCATAAGCTTATAGTTTACAGTACACTCATTCTAATTTGTTTGTTTTTTACAGATGGTTTCACCATACTGACTGAGTGTTTCACAAATAAATGAAACTGTGAATTCTGAACAGTGACTGTGAAACTGATGTGTGAAACTGAACTGAAATTGGGTGTGAGCTGGGAGGGAGTTTTCATTGTGCAAACCTCTTAATACACTACACTGAACTGAACTGTTTTTTCTGTTTATGAATTGTAAGTCACGTGTGTTTCTGGATATACAATCCCTGGTTAAGAGATCATGGAACAGGAGTTTTATGTATATTTGAGTCCTGTGTACTGTATGGTTGACTTACAAAAATAAAAATCAATTTTGTCTCATCACTGGCAACAACCATGTTAGGCATTGCCCTAACTGGCATCCCAAGTACAAGTAGGTCAAACTGTTACAATACATAGCAACATACAACAGCATCAACAGTGTACAGTAGGTGAATTTGAGCATTATCTACATACCCGAATGAGGTAATAGTCTCGCTTGAAGCCGACACATATAGAGTTTTCACACCAGGCCATAGACTTTGGGATATCTGGTGCGGCAAAGTCTCCCTGACAGACAAAGAACATATAAACTTTCTTACAAAGTTGGACTAGAAAATTGATTGAAAATAACCGAAAAACCTGGACACCATTAATTCAACGAGTCATACCTACGTTTAAAATTGTGTCTCATCTCACCTGTAACTCATGGAACTCTCTGTCCTTCCAGTAATAAAGTTGGAGTTTCTTTTTCACTGCCACACACATTCTCAACCTTGCCTCCCCTGAGCTTGATTGCTGAAGATAAAGGAGACAAGATCAGCCTTTTTATTCCAATGAATTAATTAAGTTAGTAAGTAAGTATTTCCCATTAGGACCTTCAAGATAACAGGATGAAGAGAAAAGAAGATGATGAATCATTATAATCTACATTACGATACAATAAAAGTAAGTTTGTAATGAAATCCACCTTCTTATTAATAAGTGACAATGAATGCTGAAAACTCACTCTAATAGCTAAGTTGTTTTCATTCATGAGATTTTGAATGGGTCAAAAGTCTACAGTAGGTGCATGGAGACAACAAACAGGGGTGCGGGGTTACAGATCTGGTGCCCCCCCCCAAAAAAGGAGTGCAGGCCCAAGCCTGCAGTATGACTGACCTGCAGGTCACAGGCAAACAGTGTGGCTCCTTTGGCCTTGGATACCACAGTGATCTGCTGGAAGGTTAGGAGGTCATGGACATGGATGTTGTTCTCTGTAGGGGAGAATCAAAGCAATTACTGTACAATGAAGTCTCACTTCTGAGATTTCGTTCTCACTTCCAGATATGCTGGACTCGACCAGAATCTCAACTCTTTTTTTTCACCCTGGTCTTCTCCTACTGTACTGTATGTCTACCTCTAAGAGCAACAAATGCTCATGTGAGTAAAAGTCTTAAGGTCCTTACACACCGGCGAATATAGCGAATATACGCAAAATTCGGACTCGTTCCGAATAATTAAAAGACGCTTTTTCGCTTCGCTTTTTCGCTCCATGTACGGAGCCATTGACTTTATAAGGTTTTAAAAAAAAACGCATTATTCGCACATAAAAATCGCCCCGGTGTGTAACAACCTTTACTGTTCAAATCAATCTTGAGTGTAAAATAACCTTCACTAATGCTCACTATGAGATGCTTCCATTTCTGTCTACTACCCTTGTCTCACAATCAAGGATTTCAAGCTAATAAAAATAACGACTTTTTCTTAAAGTCGTCTAAGATAAAATCGCAGCCATGTTGTTAAAAAAAAAAAAAGTTTGAAATCTAGTTTGAAATCACCATTTTTGATGTCTTCATCAGGTACGTTTTTGAGCTATCCACAGCCTGCCACTGAGACACAGAGTGAATAGACAGAAATAGTACCATCCTACATTGAGCACTAAGGAGGATTGATATATGGAGATAAGTATGAAAAAAGGTTAAGTGTTCCTTTAAGGAAAGAGGCTTACCAAGCAGACTGACAAGGATCTTGTACTGCGACACCACATACAGCTGTAGAAATGAAAGTCATAAAGGTCAGGAGCTGAGACCAAAATAAATTAGTCTCTAATAACAGACATTAATCTGTAAGTGAAACAATTACAGGCACTCCCAGGTTCAATTCCAGGATGACCAAAAATGAAGCCATGCAATCCTATTAGTTACTCATTAGTGCACGGTGGGATCAAATCACAGTGTCTTCCAGAAATATTATATATATGTATAAGATCACCCCACGGCTATCAAATATCCTGTCAATGTGCGTACCTGCTGGATCTTCTTTGAGAAGTTCTTGTTAGATTTCTCTAGTGTCACCTCAAATCGGTTTGTGCCTGTGGATAAGACAGTTTGTTTGCACATTCAAAAAGGACGGTGCATAATTTGAAGAACAGAAAGGAGACAGTAGAGGTCTACACTTTTCAGACACAGAGAGCCCATTTAAGTCCCCCTAAGAAATACCTGATTTTCATTTTCCAGTGCTGCTGACAGTTTTTTGGAATGAAAATTGTCCCCTTAGGTCTTCATTTGTTTTCACGAAATGTGGGCTCACTTACAGTAATCATTAGTTTATATTTTCAAAAGTATAATTTGTCCTTTATTATGTTGTCTGTAAAAGTGTAGTTAATGGCAAGATATCGGAAAGGAATGTAGCATGCACACTCTGGTGATCAGGTGCACAAAATATAACTAGAAAGTCTGCACACTATTTATATAGAAAATGCTGTTTATTGCAAAGATCAGCTCAATGTTTCGATCACTAAAGGATCTTCAATATATCACCTAGGGGAGGTGACATTAATGCCTTACTCCTTGAAAAGGATCTCTACCTTATACAGTGACAAGGGGCCCAAATGAAGCACACCAATTGTCAGCCTGATCTTTATATAAATGGTGCTTAGTAATGCTCATTATAAGATGGAATCATTTCCGTTTACTCACTCTGCGTCTCACACAGTCCGAGTGGACAGAAATGGTGAGATCTTAAGAGAATTAGTGAAGACCAATTATGTTGAAGATATGTAGAAGAAAGAAAGGAAGGAGTGCATCTGTTTGGCAGAGTGAAAATCCCCAACAAGGTGCTTTGGTACAAATTGGAGACAAAATTGATTGGCAAAAAAGGGAAGGCACTCTTGTGGAAAAATTAAAAAGCCTAATAGTCTGTCTAATGTATAATGCATTAACCATAATGCATTATGTTGAAGATATGTTGAAAAGGGTGAAGTGGTCCTTTTTGTCGTACATTATTTATGCCCACTTTTGTTGTTTTTTTGTTTTATAGTTGTGTCATACTTTCTAAATGTGTTCAATGCGATGTGGGCTACAGTACCCATTTGGTTTTTGGAGGGGCATCGATGACAGAGGACTCCTTGTGTCCTTTAATGTTCTCCCTTGTAGTAACTTCCTATATATTTGATCTGTATTAACCAGTGTAGGTCATGTTGATAACTTTTTGGGCAGTGTGTACTGTGTACCCCATAATACCCGTACCCACTACTAATGGTTATGGCCAAGGGTGGCATTTGCCCTGACATTTGTAGGATGATAATTTCTCATGCTCTACATTTATAATGTAAATGAACATCTTATGCTCATTTACGTGTTCATTTATATGTTTACACTACTCTTGTGACATAAAGTATGCAATTATGATATTGCTATTGTATTGCATAACCAATGAGATTATAATTTTTTACATAATATATCAATGTAATGTTCAAATGCCAGATAAGAATATTTTATTAAGAAAATTAAGGTTGTTAACAGTATTATTTTTTTCCTCCTTTGTATCATGGTATGGAACATATTTTTATGTTTATTGCATTTTTTTATATTGGAAGTAAATGCGCTGTCAAACTTGACCAATACAACACATTGTGGGTATTATTCTACTCTACTAATGGTTATTGGGTCAAGTCATTACACCTGACCTGCAACTCGCTCTACCAATTGGTGGTTTAAGCGACTTTGAGTACTCAGAAAAGCGCTATATAAATGGTATGTATTATTATTAGACTCTACCTATGTGCAGTATTAGCCATGGTTCACATGATGCTCGTCTGTCACAAGTCATGGCACTACTTGTTCCTTTTACATTTTTACACAATTTTACATTTACAACCAGTACATCTACATAAACGTTCAAATTTCTGTACATTTTTCAAAAAACAGGAAGTAGCACCATGACCGTCATGGTAGGACAGTCATGTTTCAGGGCTGGTACAGTATATGAGTGTATTCCCACTTCCTCATTTATCCTGATGAAGATCCTTGGGTAAAACACTGATGTGATATTTCTGCAATAAACAGTGGGAGCTAAAGCTGAGGATTCAATTATTATTTTAATGACAATATATATCATGAATAATATATAACTGACACTGCATGTAGGAGTTAATCCAGTTCATGGATAACTGCATCATGCACCAACTGTATTTATTCCCACTTTTATCATAGTTCACCTTGATCTTTTCTTATCCTATAGAGAAGGAGATGCCCTGGCTTGGTTCCAACAAGAAGCCAGTCTTCTGTGGGCACAGAGAAACAAGAGACTTCAGTCAATAACAGTTCAACTGAGGTTACCAATCTCTATAGATTCTGTCATCCCACAATGTGCCATGACGTTGTCATCCCCAGTAAAGCAAGCAGTCACTGTGCTGCATGCAAATCATTCAAAATGTCAAAAGCAAAAATCTTCGGCAACATAAATACTAAAAACTGCCTGCTCATTTAATGATGGTGTTTCTTACAGTGGTGGAAGTACTACTCAGATATTTAGTAAAATATAGTTAAAGTACCAAAAGTAAGTACTAAAATGTTTGAACATTTGAATACTAAAAACTGCTTGCTCATAATGAGATGGTGTTTCTTAGTAATAATAACAACTTACCCCAGGCCGCTAGGCAGTCAATCTGAAGAGGAAGCTTTTCCAAGATAGGCACTGGTTCATAGGCGTCATGCATTTTGGAATAATATTGCTGGTTAATTACAGAGCAAAAGCCGACCGATCAATCGATCACACACTCTTGAAGTCTGCCAGACAACAGCTGACTGACTGTAGACTTGAACTGTCACTGTGGCTACGCCTTTATGTCATTTCAAACAGGAGACAGTAGTTCATCTAAGCGCCAGGTAATGAGGAAAATGTGGTCTATACCAAACTCACATAGCGAGATTAAAATCACTGTAGCAAGCTGGAAAGACAGCTGTGTGAAGCTATGAAGTGGTCACCAGCTACTATAGCAGCTAGCCACTTTCCTCATCAAAACAGCTGATAGCTGACTGGCTAGCTTATGAGCTAGCAAACAATGCAACTAAACATCGTTCTTTCTCGTCCCATGCTATCCTAAACACAAGGACAAACAACCCATTCCACCCAAAACGTATAACCAAATATAATAGTTCCAACCCGCCGGGTACAACTTGATATATTTCCGTATCGCTCCTAGTTAGTTAGGTTAGCTAACGTTAGCATCGTCCTCAGTTCTAGTTCCTCAGTTGTTGCTGATGACTGCGCGAGACAGTCTGAGGTTTGACAGGCACGTGACTCAACTCAGTGTACTCACGAGGAACGCATTAAAGGCACATTCAGTGGTGTAAAGTAACTAAGTACGTTTACTCAAGTACCGTACTTAAGTACAATTCTGATGTTTTTTTTCTTTAGTGCAGTATTTCCAATTTCCAATACACTTTTACTTCTCCACTACATCTCAGGGGCAAATATTGTAGATTTATATTTTTATTACAAAACAGAGTAACCACTTCAGCCCATTACACTTACATACAGTACATTTCGGCCATTTAAAAATAGCCAATCTACAAGCCATGTGGATCATTCCAAAGAGCTTGTAGATATGCTATTTTCAAAAGATTTTTATACATTTGAAAACTTATTCTGCATAATGAGTTCTTTCTACTTTTGGTACTTTAAGTACATTTGATACCAATAATTTTGTACTTTGTACTCAAGTAAATTTTGAATTCCGGACTTACTTGTAACATAGTATTGTATGACATTCTGTATAGTAGTGTGTATATCTGTCTGTCTCTTATGTCATCATGATTTGTGTGCATGGGGATCTCATCTTAAACAAGCTCATGAGTCTTCCAGTTTAGTAGACCTTGTTTTGTGAATATGTACTTCCATGTACTGTTGTTGTCATGTCTTACTAAATAAAGCACATCAATCAATCAATCAATCAATCGTATTTCTACATTGCGGTATTGATACTTTTACTTAAGTAAAACAAAATTGAGTATTTTTTCCACCACTGTCCTCTAAACTAAGTATAAACAATTTATTGTTAAACAGAGTTGTGCAATTTTAGGAGCATACTTTAAAAAAAATCTAATTGTATTAAAATGGGACAGGTTAGAATGAAGTATCTAATTATGGAGCAATGCAATGTCCAATGCAATGCAATGAATAAGCGCCCATAGGGAAATTACACAAGAAAACAATGTTTTAATATAAAGTTTATTTTCAGGACAACATTTTGCAAAAAAGCCATACTCTATTGTTAGCATCACATTACATTGCAGAATGCAGACTCACATCCCAATATAGGGCCTCATCTCTGAAATAAAAAATGTCTTGTATGACACTAACAAATAATAATAATACAAAACAAAACAAATGAAGGAACTTCAAATATAAATTGACCACATCCACACATATTACAGTAGATTGCACAAGGACGGGAAAATGAAGGCTGAAGGCAAAGTACTAATAAGTGGGTGCAAATATAATTTCTCTAGAGTCAAATGTATTTTGTGTTCCATGTGGTGTTAGAAGTAGACCGGTGTGCACACCCAACCAAATTTGGGTATAGGTTCAGGACAAAATCAGTAAGATGGATGCCTGATGAAGATGCAGTACAGGTTGAAACGTTGCAGCAATAAAGGTTATGGGGCACAATTCAATCAGTGCGGAGAGTTTTTTCTTAGTTTGCCATAGTGGCTCATCATTATTCATGAACAATATACAGGACTTGATGCAACTACCCTTTGGCATTCAAACTAGGGCAACCCCGTACATGAAAACCTGGCCTTGTCGTCAAAGGGGAGTGCTGTGGCCGAGACTTAGTTAGGCCCGCGGCAAACCAACAAGGCTCAACAGTGAAGTCTACAAGCAAATAAAATCAAAGCCAAGTGAGATGACAGTAAACCCAACAGGATTACCCAATGAATAGGATGTATATCATGTAGATTAGAAATTCCACATGGTATAAGGGGTCATATTTTTCATTAAAGTATTATATTTACTGTGGTTACAGGTGCAGTAGGTCTGAGCCCCAGCTCTAGGTACCACAGCATTAGAGAACATCCTCAATATTACAACGTTTACTTGACAGTCACTAACATGTGCAATGAGTTAAATTAATTAGTTAGCATGGTAACCAGTAAAGTGCAATGCAGCTAATCGAGCTTCATAGGAATGGACAGAATGAATAGACAATGACAAATGTGACTGACTGAAACTACCAACTGTGTAAGTATCAATGACCAGGAGCAACTAGTAGTAGAACACAAGCAGTGACCTAGATTACAATGTCTAGTCACTTAACTGTATAAACATCATTTATAACCTGGTAGGCATAAACAGTAGGGGTTAGGCAGATGACTTGTTGATGTTCTGAGTAACCTGTTCAATCAAACTGAAGCCCGATTTATACTTTGATGCACGCCGAAAATAGCCGACCTACAAGCTCACAACTGAGTCTATGGCCTATCCATATCGTGGACAGCTTATGGTCGGCACGACACCATGTTGTGCGACAGAGCATAAATTAGGCTTTAGTGTCTTTGTGTAGATGTAGACTGAGGCATTCACCTGTATGGAAGCTTTAAATCTACAGCAACAAAAGACATATCTCTTTATGAAATGATGCCCTACTAACCATAGCAATTATCTAACTGAACGATCATGTTTCTTGAAGACACCTCTGAACTATGTCAATTCTCCCTGGTCATTACTTCCACACTTCAAGGATGAATGAACTGCACTTGCCTCTAACCACCTTCCCTCCAACAGGGGGCTGAGACCTCTCATAACCAAGGACATAATGAAAGAGCACAGCAACACTGACGAATAATCCTTTTACCACACAGACGTTTCAACCCAGATGCTGTCCGAATGTAAAAACATGTCACCTTGCAAATTAGCACACTAATAATCTCTTGCAAAATGTGTGCATTTGTGGCAGATAAAATGTCATCAGATTGTGCTGTCCTGTATTCTTTGATTTTCAACTACACCCCAGGCACAGAGTGCAGATCTTCACACGATATGGATAATACAAATCACACCTCTGCGAGCCCAGCCAACTCTTATTGTCGCACAATTTCCTCTGTAACCTATCGGTCCTGTTGCTCTCAGCTTACCAATGAGTAACAGAATGACTCCGCTCAAAATTATTAAACTTAATTTAAAGATTGAAAACAAAATGTATAGAAGGAACAGGTGGCCATGAACACAGTTTTGGTTGTCAATTCATTCAGCTACACCTCATTCATTGCTGCTTCAGAAGAGATAGCTTTCTAGCTTTCTGTCATTCTTGCATCTTCATAACTTTACCCCATACTCTTACCCCTTTTTGGATCATAAACTTAAATAAAAAAAGTGTGAGAAAAGGAACATCTGCTCAGTAAAATCCTCAGAGTTAATTTAACTCTGAGAGTGTACAAATGGAACCGAATGGAGCCTTCCATTTGGTTCCATTTGTACACTCTCAGAGTTAAATTAACAATCTGGATTTTACAGTGTGACTGTGTCCCCATTATAATGATTATTTTTTTGGCTGTGACTTCCGTTAGCTGCGACTCATTCATTGTAGCCTCTGGGAAATTGCTTCCACTCTCGCATTATACTCAGATCATTAGATCTACTCCATCTTGGATCTCTCCATCTTGGTTTTAAGGATTTCCTGGAAAGAGAACAGAGATTAATGCATCTGCAGTGACACGTGTGTGTGTGTGTGTGTGTGTGTGTGTGTGTGTGTGTGTGTGTGTGTGTGTGTGTGTGTGTGTGTGTGTGTGTGTGTGTGCGTGTGCGTGTGTTTAAGAGGAACAATATCACTGAAGAACTCGTTACCCTTGAGCCTTTTATTGGATAAAAATGTGACTGGAAATCATGGGACTACAAGGGGGGGAAAGAGAAGGGTCTTTTACCTCTTCCTCGTCCAACATTGCTGGGAGGGCTCTGTGGAGAGAGAGGGTAAAAGACAGATTAATGTGAGGGAGGGAGCATAGCTATTCTCAACCTTTTTAATTTCAAGGAGCCCCAGTTTGATATCATCGCTGTCGGGCAGAAACCTTGTATCTCCATTATTTAATCTATATTATACTTCATTGTATTACAGTGTCATGCAAAGGTAGAGAAAATAGATGATCTACAAGCTCAAGGCATCACACCACAACAAGGTGTGAGCTTGTAGATCTGCTATTTTTGCAACTTGCGAAGGTTTTTGGAAGGTTATATACAGAAGTTGTGAATATGTAAGCCATAACACCTAATCAGTTTGCTTTTCTCTGCTATTTTCGATGAGAGACACAGTTGTACAATGTAGTATAAACTAACTACTTAAGCCTCATTAGAAAAAAAGGAAAAATAGCCAATCTACAAGCTCACAACCACTTGAACCCCAACAGGCCTATTCCGGGGGTAACATTCATCAAACATAGCCGATCGTCTGGCCAAATAAGCTAAACAGCCAACCAGGGAGCTCTCAGAGCCTTTGCCCTCTCCCTCTCCCCGCTGCTACCGACGGGCAGTAGCTGGCGGTAGCCGACCGAGCAAGTTTGGTCGGCTTTCAACGCTTCCCTACAACTTACGACCCGACACGACAGCGTGCACACCGCCCATTCGACCAGAGCTACCTTAAGACTAGAGGGTTTAAGTGGTTAAGCTGGTGTGACAGCACAACATTCTGTGCAGAGAACATGGTTAAACCCCAGGCGGGAAGAAGTCAAAACATATCTCAAGTGTATCGTTTTCACTTCATACTCACACGTCAGCAACAGTTGTGGGAATGTTCTCCTCGACCCATTTTAGGTCTTCATCCTGTCAAGAGCACATTATGCACCATTAATTATTAATGGATTATTAATGGAACACTAAACAGATGGATGTAGATCACATAGATATGAAAGATTCATTAACCACTTAAACCCTGTATACTTTGATCACCGGGGTCCCCCAGGGCTCTATGTTCGGTACCCTCATTTCTTTCCCTCTACACAACATCTCTTGGGTGAAAATAGCCAGTCTACAAGCTTGTAGATCGGCTATTTTCACGGAATGTTTGGCTATTATTATGACACACACGGAATATGGACACTAGGGTTCATGTGGTTAAGAAGTGACCAAGCTGACAGCTGCAATTATAAAATTCCCTGGGGAAGAGGGGTGGAGGACAACCCACCTCTTTACTCAGCAGTTTCTGGGAGCCATTTGTGTCTGGCTTTGAGCCTCTCATTTTCATCCCCTCTGAAAGAAAAAATAATAATAAAGTCAGATAAACATTTGAAATTGTATAATTTCAAGATTCTTTGGGGGGGAATTGTTTTCCTATTTTTAGACACTACAATAGAACACTACACCTAAGCTGAACGAATCAAGCTTGGAGCGTAATTATGTCAGTTCAGTGCCAAATTTCCTGAGACATGGGCCAAATCGTATTTGTTGTTCAAGATTAAAGTTTTTTTTATTGTTTCGTCTTGTGTACAGGTACGAAGAGTAACATTATTTTGTTCTGGTTCCTCAGACATTGCAGCAGCATTAATAATAGTAATAATAATAGTAAACATATACAATAATAAGGATCGAGAAAGAGAACATCTACAGTTTGACTGTGATCCTAGCGCTTATGGTACTTGAAGATGCTGTGCGTTCTTACTCGTAGGTTATAAACATCTGTTATAAACATCTGTGCGAGTGTAAAAGCTGGTAAGTGATCATCTGTGCCAGTGTCTTTGGCATTGATGTGCCAGGTGGATGGTGTCTACTGCACTTAACATTGCAGAGTGTCCGAAAGTTCATGCCACTTGGAAATCAATTTAGCATACTTTTATGTGCAAACATCTGGCACTCAGATTACAACCAACACAATTTATTTTGGAATACTATTTGATTGATGTCTGGTAGGGAGTAATGTAAAATTTGTGCTGATTTGAATTTGGGGAATGATAAGCGAGCACTGACTGGTTAATGAATGATCCCACCGTGGAGGAGAGATTTATGACACTTACCAAAAGCCTCATTCAACATGGGCTCCTTGGCTTCTTCCTCTTCATCATCATCATCAATCAGAGGGGAATGGGAGAACCTATGAGACAACAGACCAGAGTGTCAGATGCATGTGAACAACTGGGCCTTAAACCAAAGCATGCTGGGAAAAAGGACATTCACATCAGAGTAGTTTCAAAATATCCACGCAGTAAAATCCTTAGTTTCAATATATCCATTCGTAACTCTGGGAGTGTACAAATACCAAATAACCAAATACACTTGGTTAATTAACACAGAGTAATTTACTTTGCATCAGAAAAATGTCCTGTGCTGGATTTAACTGCCCTGCAGTGTAAATGTTTTGACAGCAAATTCTTAACTAGTTTTAGTCATAATTATCTGAATAAAATTTCATTTAGTCATTCGTTTTAGTCATATTGTAGTCATCTGAAATGTTTTAGTTTTAGTCTAGTTTTAGATGACTATATCATATCATCATCAAGATTTTAGTCGACTAAATCTATAGTTGATTTTGTCAACAAAATAATATTCTGGCGGGCCTTGATGACATCGTAATGCCTGATTTTACACTTGGTGGCATGCTGAAAATAGCCGATCTACAAGCTCACAACGCGTCACAGTGCGATGCGTTTTGAGCTTGTAGATCTGCTATTTTCAGAGCGCAACACCTGAGCGCAACCAAACATAAAATTACTTGTCTTAGTTCTACTGGATCTCTTCTCCACAAGTTCCTCCTTAACGTTTTAGTCTAGTTTTTATTTATTGAAGTAATTGTCAATATATTTAGTGTTAGTTTCAGTCATCATAGCTTAGTTTTTATTTAGTTTTCATCAGTGAAAAAAGATAAGTCGACGAACATTTTTCGCCATAGTTTCAGTTGACGAAATTAACACTGCTGCCCTGTGCAGTCCAGGTGTGATTGTGTGCTGACCTCTGGTTGTTAGCAGAGGGTCGCAGCAGCACCATGATGACCAGCAGGATGGTGGAGAACAGCAACCGCCAGAAGGCGTCGTCCACCCACAGGTCCCTCCAGCCCTGAACACAAACAACAAACATTTCATTCATTTCATATATATTGTACTATTTGTGAATTCATTTACCCAATGAACTGAGACTGATGGTATTTATTTATTTTACAATCAAAATACAATACACCCCATATGGGGTGATAGTCATCAAGATGTCACAATTCAATTGTATTATTTTAATGCTTCTTGATCCACTCAGAATCATGTAACAAATATTAAGTGCTCCTTTCATCTCTCTCTCTCTCTCTCTCTCTCTCTCTCTAGCTCTCTCAAGAGTAGACAGGAGAAATTGCGGTAATAAATTATGTAAAACAAGCAAACTCACCGTTTGACAGCCAACCATCTTGAAGACTTTGGTGGTCCAAATGATGAAGATGATGGAGGCTGTGGTCACACAAATAAGCAGCTGTTAGATTTTTCAGCCAAATATAAACAATGCTTACAAACAAACAAAAAACACAGGCGATATCCAACCAATGTAACCAAAATAAAGTTACTGGCTAAGATCTTTGCATGGTTTCAAATTCTGCTAAATAATCACAAGACCTCAGGAAAAGAGACTGAATCTCCACAATGTCAGGAGGAAAGGACAATATTTTCCAACATTAAGTATAAGGATACAAGAAATGAAAAGCCTTATGATTGATTATGGCAGTATTATGGTTCTGCTATATTCAGTAAAAGAAAAGGTACAAAACCATGTAAGTGGATTTTAATTACGACTACAGGGATTATGTTTTTGCCCCATTCTGTTTTTTAGATTTTAATTTTTTTTAAATAACTCGAGAATGGATGGTAAAATTTTCATTAAACTTGGTGACAATGGCTACCCAAAAGAGGTTATTAACATCTGGGCCAAAAAGGTTAATGTCATTGTCACAACCACGGTCATGGTCAAAATCTAATATGGATGGGTGAATTGTCATTAAACTGGAATGACCAGTAGGCTGCCCGGAACAGATGATTCACTTTTGGGTCGAAAAGGTCAGAGGAAAAGTCATAATCCAAATGCCATCATATCATATCTTGCCATCATATCATCGCGTTTTTTTTTCTCCCAGTTTTAGACATACAATGTTTTCATTCGACAGCGAATATAGCATTTCAGGTGGAAATGGTATATTGACAAACTGCATTCTTCTCGTGACTTTGTGTAGAAACAGTATTTATTCTCCTGGCATATATTAAGTATTCCAAGTACTGTATAAAGCACTGGTTCTCAATATGTGGTCCGGGAACCTCCAGGGGTCCTCGAGGGGGTTCCAGGAGATCCCCCAAATCAATTGATAGTTAGGAACCAAATGGACCCTTACAGGTCTGTAACTCAGAGAGTGTACAAATGGAACCAAACAGATTCCCATAAGGGTCTGTTTGATTCCATTTGTACACTCTCATAATTAAATGGACTGAGTGTCGATCGGAGTCCCAGAGATGACAATCGAATCAAATGGGGGTCTGTGACCTAATGCATATCAAACGGGACTCCTTGAAAAAAAGAAAAGAAAAGAGAATCACTGTTACGAACCACTTTGTCCAAACGTGTAATCTACATGCATGGCGATGCATATCTAATCATCTGGAGGACAGAGGAGCAGCTGTTTCTGATCCAAAACAACTCACCCACAACAGAGAAGATGAGTGTGTTGGTGAAGTGCTGATACAAAGAGAGTTTCACTACATTCCTGCGGAGCTTCAGGAGTCTAGTAGTCTGGGATAGACTGATGAAAATGTAGACACAAGTTAAGGAAAACGGAAATACTTTACATGAAAAGGCTATACATGAACTGAAAGGCTATACATGAACATAATTATTTCATAGCTTGTATTAACAGCCTATTAAACATACATATAGCCAATCTACAAGCTCGTAGATCTGCTTTTCTTCTTTCATTCTTTTTTAAATGTTTTTATATTTTCGCACTATAATGACATGGCCAAAATAGGGACGCCAGGTTGAAAGTGATTAACCAGGGCATCTCTGCTTTGTTTAGACAGGACAATGAAGGTAGGCAGGTAAACAGTACAGTGAAAGGTGGGATAACACAACAAAGGTCCATGAGCCAGATTTGCAGATTTGAACCCAGGACTTTGCAGTTATCCATCCCTCCTGACTACTGTGTAGAAGGATATCCACCACATCACACAGGAATCAATGAGAGACAGGCTAAGATTAGCCACCAAGGCAACCGTGCCATAGAAACCCTGGATGAGAGAGAGAGAAAGAGAGAGAGAGAGAGAGAGACAGACAGACAGACAGACAGACAGACAGACAGACAGACAGACAGACAGACAGAGAGAGAGACAAAGAGAGAGAGAGAGAGAGAGAGAGAGAGAGAGAGAGAGAGAGAGAGAGAGAGAGAGAGAGAGAGAGAGAGAGAGAGAGAGAGAGAGAGAGAGAGAGAGAGAGAGAGAGAGAGAGAGAGAGAGAGAGAGAGACAGAGAGAGAGAGAGAGAGAGAGAGAGAGAAAGAAAGAGCACAATTAAGAACTATAGCTGCAGCGTGTCTGTGCATAATGGCATGGATTTAAAAACATGCTTCTTATCACTTACAAAATATCTTTTACATAAACTCCATTTGGGATTTTAAATACAATTCAGTCCAGAATACTGTCAAGAATACAGTCAAATATGCAATACCCCATCTTGTGAAAGCTGATCTTAATTACAAACTGTATCAGTCGTGTCACATTACAAACATGCTATTGTTTATGGATTTAAGATTTTACAGACAGTTGATGGTGCCTTCATTATGCTGCATTTGGTAATGTACATAAATACTTTCTGACTGATGAAATACAAGATACAGCCTGCAAGTAGGTCTGAAGGATAAAAATCTGAAAGTGGGTGAGAATTGGGGCCCTGTCTACCGTAGGCAAATGTTTCATGTTTCATGATGTAAAATGCAACTGCACTTTCAACTATGTTCAGTGTTTCTCATATATGTTATTAATCAAGTAAGACCTTTCATGACTTGTGGCAGTCACCAGGTAGGTCTATAGTTATGACATTTTCTTATTGCCATAGCAACAGACATTGTCCTGCAGGCAGAATGGAGGGCATTCATCCTTGCATAACATATAGTGTAACCAACCAAGGGATGGTATGACCAAGGAAAGAAAAGGTGAGTGTGGTTCACTGCAATAGAAAAGGCCACACACAATACGTGCATGATGCTCGCACTCGGGTGCACACACTCACATGTTATATTCATTAATATAATTCCTGAATTGTAGCTTTAAGTTAAGGTGAACTTGAAACACGAGCGTCCCTAGCGATCGCTTTGTGTCATCTGATCTATTATCCGTAAAAAGATTGGTTTCTGCATTAGGTTTCATGTCATGTGTTATTACTCAACAAAAATAATGTATTTTCAACTGAAAAAAAGTGCTGATGCTTAAATCAGAGTCACCAGTAGTTTTTGTGAACAATATAATGGATACTTACACCTGTGACTCTTAGTACGCCTTCCACAGAGGAGAAGAGCAGGTAGAGGAGTCCCACGGCTACTAACCGATGTACCGTAGTACCTAACCTGGGCCTGGAGGAGCAGAAAACGCCAAAAGTGGTTAATTATTAGGCCGTTAGTATCGATATATTTTCGGTTAATTGCCCAGCCCTATTAATCATCCAGTTCAGGTCACTGTAATGCTTAGTGCATTAAAGAAGTGACGAATTAGCAATGAGTGGATTGCTAATTGCTAACATAATGACTGAGGTTAGACAATGAAGACAAGTTACTTTAGTCTTCATAGTAGCGGAGGTTAACGGAAATCTCACCTTTTCAGTTACACTGGGTTTTAGGGTTTGGGCTTGAGAGTATTTCTAGCCCTCTCTTTATTTCCCTTGAGCTCTCCTATACAGTATGTGCTCCTTGGCTTCAGTTTGGTATACTTTTTTCTTTTTTTATCTTAAAAAGAAATACTGTGCAACTTTTTCAATTAACCAAAGTTATTTTTTAGGTAATGTTTCACTGGTTTATTTTTCACAATAATCATAAAAGTGTGTTTGTTTGTTTTTTACAAACGTCAATGAATACCGTTTCTGACAATGTGTTGTTGTGTTTCAACATATACTGTACTCGGGCACTTGGACCCTGTAGCATTCATTTTGGAGCAGCATAGCTCAATGATCTACTGTATGGACAAATGCTTAATGACGTTACGAGAGGCGTCGCCAAAACAAAGTTGACAAAAATGAATATTACAAAAATAAAGTTTTCCCCCAATGTGAGAAGAGTCTGCTGTATTTTAAAGAAGAGTGCATTTTGACTCACTTGACAATGCCGTAGCCGAGACTGACTATGAGCACCAGGATTCGAGCTAGCGACCTCTTGAGAGCAGAGAGCAGCTCTGCAAAAATCACAGCACCTTGAACTGTGGAGGGAGAAATAAATAAAAAATATTTTTAAAATTATTAATTATATAACACAAGTTAATTTAGCTTGGTTTGGTTCTTGACTCTACTGTACTTCTCCTGCAGTGTTTCATTCTTACTGCTGTTGCTGATAGAATTTCCCTCCGGCGATCAAAACAAGTTTACCTTATCTTATAAAATGATTGCTGACATATAAACGAAAATGTGCTGTGTGTACTGTGCGATGGGATTATAGCTCACACACTGTGAGCTATGTCTATTTTATATGACATAGTCTTCAGTGGTATTGAAATGCTGAGAAATTACCCAACATTTAGATAACTATTACTATTACTATTGCATTCAGTATTTTGAAGTGTGACAGACCGTATTCTCCTCTGTAGCGGATGCTTTGGTACACAGAGTAGAACACTGCTTTCTCCAACATCCCAAGGATAATGACAGCACCAATCCAGAACTGGATCCGCAACAAATCCCTCCAATAGCAGGCAGACCAGAAGAGCCAGAGAGCCCCGAAGAACACATACACAATGCACATCACCATGAAAAACTGTGGAACATAAAGACGGAATAAATGCTCAAACCTCATTACGCAGCTCAGGTTGTGTCTTTAGAAATGCACCGGTGGAGTTGTTAAAAATGCACAACAATCGATTCTTGTTTCCGTTAAATGGAGTAGGGGATTCCTGCATTACAGATTACAGAGCTCTCTAGTCCTTTGGATATTCAGAGTGCTTGAAGCAATGGCGTTCGAAAATTCAGAGCGCTGACTGACCCTCTGAGTGAAAAGCTGGGGTTTCTGACCATCTGAATATTTGTGGCAACAACGAAAATAATTGCAAAATGCAATCGTTTTGGCTCATCACATAGATCTACGTGTAACTAAACAGGTTATAATACTGTTTTTATACATGGGATGAATTAACGTTCAGTTTAATGCATTTCAAAAGACAAAAATCGAAAATGATCCAGACCGCTACGATATCGGACCAGGTTGGGTGTTGCCATTTTTAGGTTTATTTATATTTTAAATTAAACTTTAAACACAGGAATGCAAGATAGTGTAATTTTACTTATTAAAGCAGACATACAGTAAAGTGGGTAGTGGATGTCTATGGGCCACCCCAGTCAAAAAGTCTGGCCATGCCACTGGCCTCCATTACTGCAGAAACCCATTATTGATTTAATGACTATTTGAGAAAAAAAAATATATATATGTATTGTTCATACCTTATAGTATTAGGTATAAGCTTCATCTTTGGGTACATTAGAGCATCTCAGCATTTAAAAAATAAACAATTCATAACATTTGAGAAAGTTCAACGCACCATCATCAAGGGCCAGTCTGCAGGAGAGGAGTAGTCATTAGGTCCCTTCATCTCCACTTTCACTACAAAGACACAAAACCAAAACTTTAATACTCTTAGTATTGTGCATGGAAACCATTGTCTGTGACCAGGGGTGTACTGCCGGTGGGGCAAAGTGGAGCGCCACTAGCTGAGAAAGGTTTATCTTATCTTATGTTGATTATACACACTAGACCATACCCGGTCGACGCATCCGTGGGGGGATATGCGCACATGATCTGGCAACCCGGGAGGCGACATTGTTTGACACATAAACGCTAATAAGAAGCTGAGATTTGATGAAAATGAAAAACGGGCTTCACAGTTGCGTTCAGATGGTAATGGTCAACGGCTGTGTGCAAAATCAGAGCAATTGGTCCAGCCAGTGAGGAGAACCGGGTGGTGACACCACTACAGACGGACACCACTACAGACGGACAAACAGAGGTTACTAGAATTATAGTAGGATGAGGTGTTGGAGTCAAAATCACCATGAAAAATACAATCCTCTCTCCCATGTAGTAAATGTATCAAGGACAATTTTATCTGCAGTACAAAAATGGCTGACGACGAAGGTAGTGCTTCTCACTTGTGAAAGCGAAGTTGGGGACCTCAGAGATGTCATCTTCCCCACGTAACATAGGCTGCACCTTCACTATGAAGAGATACGGACTGTCTTCCCACGACTTTGCCACCGCACCTATGTCCTGCAAGAGAGATGTTCTGTGAGCTTAATTTTTATATTAATAGAATTACCGTAATGTACAACATAAACACTGGATATTCAATTGAAACAAATGTCGACAAAATATACATTGTTTTTGTATAAATTAACCTTTTCAATAGAGCACCGAAGTCCTGACGTCACTGCCAGTAGAGGGCGCTTTCCGCAGGTTCATGGCTTTACTTTTTGTATTGATATCCTCATTGGGGAATCTTAGATCGCTTCATATAAGAACTGTGTTCCAAAAATAAACACACCACCCTGGCGTTTTTACTCATATGGATATGAAGCATCGACTGAAGGTGTAAATGTACACATTTACCCACAGAGTAACACAATATAAACACTAGAAACGAGTCAAACAACCCAAAGACTACATTTCCCATGAACGCGGCTGCTGTGGGGACAGTGATTTCAGACCCGGAAGTAGTAGTTCTTGAGACTTTTAAGGCAGAAGGAATTCCATTTTCGCCAGAAACAGGCTGTATCAAATATGAATGAATATCATAAACGATGCAGAGCCACCCCCCTGACAAAAACGCCAGGGTGGTGTGTTTATGTTTGGAACACAGTTCTTATATGACGTGATCTAAGATTCCCAAATGGGGATTTCAACACAAAAAATAAAGCCACGAACCCGTGGAACAGCGCCCTCTAGTGGCAGTGACGTCAGACTTCGGTGCTCTATATAATGGTCCTTCTACATTCTGAGAAGATTACAAAGTACTGAGTGATCCAAGTGTACACATCCTAGCAAAAACATAATATATTCATCCCCCTTTTTCTCCCAATTTAAAGTTTCAGTCAATTCCCACTTTCCCTTGTACTGTAGTCCCTTGTCGCTGCTGACCCCTATTGGTTGGTCTTAGGGAGGGTGTAGGCGAGCATGTTGTTATCTGTGATGGCACCAATCCGCTTTCTTTTCACCTGACAGTGAGGCGTTTCACTGGGAGGACATACTGTAACATGTACGGAGGAACACTCAATTCCTCCCAGTTCAGCTCCCTACTGAACAGGCGCCCAAACACCCTGTGCGAGTCTAGTGCAGTGACAGAGATCACCCTCCCCACCTGGCTTCCCACCTTGGAACACTGGCCGTTAGTGATGCGCAGGTTGACCCGTAACCCGCGGGACCCGTGGGTCAACCCGCGGCGCGGGTGGGTCAAGTCAGAATTTCGGAGGCAATTATGCGGGCTGTGGGTGAGCGGGTCAGCCGCTCTCGCACGCAAAAAAAATAAAAAATCACATGCTCTTGTTTTGTCTTTATTCCTAATAAGAATAAGAATAATAACAATAAAACAGTTTGAATACACTTGGGGATTATTTTCTAACCATGATTTTACAGAATAAAAAAAAAATCGCGAGTCGTGGGGCGAGTTGAGCCATAGATTTATATATGGGTTCGCGGGGTGGGTTAAGGCGGGTTGGGTTCCGTCGCGGGGCGGGGCGGGGCGGGTCATGAAAAAACCCGACCCGCGCATCACTACTGGCCGTGTTAGATGGGACGCACAGCCAAATCAGATGCACCGCAGAGGACTCAAACTGCTAGTCTCCGCAGTGGTGGGCAGGAACTTTATCTCTGCTCAACCCGAAAGCCTTAGGGGCTCTCCGGTTGAGCAGCTAATAGTGATTATCTAACGTGTCATTTAGATTTATTTCCACACTAAAATAAACACTGACGAGCCCTCTGGAAATAATTATCTGGTGTGAGAGATTCCCCCTTGATAACCTCAGTTACATAACTAATATAACTGATATAAGTTGTTTCTTTCAAGGTGCTTACCATATCCTACCACCCTGTAAAGTGCCAAAATATACTTACGTCTATACAAAAATGTAGTTTCGGCTACATGCAAAAACATTTTCTGCACGCCTTAATTATGAATAATATTTTGACTGAAGGGTCAGGTGGAACGTCAGTCACTGTCGTAACATTTATTTAGAGACAGATAAACTGTTAAGCCATATATAGATTGTGGTAAAAAATAATATTATTGTCTTACCGGCTTGTCTGGCCAAGTAAAGGTCTGATTTGATGGGTCACTCTAAACAAAACAAAGGTCAGGTGAATGTACAGTACAGGGCAAAAGATAATACTTTTTAGCTTTTGTGAATTTCTGTGCTTCAAACACAACTAGCTTCACCAACATGGATTAAAGCTGCAATCTGAAATGTTATTTTAATGAATAACAATATTTTAATGCATGTTAATATAATATAGCTGGTTGGAGGTGGTCTCCCAACTAGTAGTACTACCAAGCCAAGCAGGGATTCTGTCTTTGGAGAGCAGTGTTTGTCTTTTGACTTTGGTTTAACAGCCCAAAATATACCCCCAGCCAAAGTGGGCTAGCCTGTTTTATACCCCGGGGTATAAACTGGACTAGCCCAGAATATTCCCCGAGTTATAAAACAGGCTAGCCCACTTTAACCCCCGGTATAATTGGGGTATAATTTGGGCTCTTATACCGGGTAAGACAAAACATACAGATTACAGCTTCAGAGAGACAGTAGGACAGAGACAAATAGGGAGAGAGCATAGGCAGGGGCGGATTAACCCTTCGTGGTGCCCGGTGCTTGGACCCGGTTTCGTGCCCCCCCGGGACCGCTTTGTCAGCGTGCGCGCGCGCGGGGGGGTTATAGCGCTCCTTTAGCAGCCGCTGCTTCTAAATGTCGCTGTTTTTTTTTTCTCATCATTTGGTGATGAGACCAGGGGCACCAACCCCCAAAGGTTGGTGCCCTGTACTTCAGCACCTCAAGCCTGTTGGATAAGCCACCACTGAGCATAGGGCACATTGGTTTCCAGGTCAGCAGGAAGAAAATGTTTGTTCAGAGAGAGTGGTTCTTATCATCACTGGATATGTCCAACGAAATATCTATGTAGGATGAAGCTAAAACCATGTGTGTATGTAACTGGCTGTTAATATTAATAATGCATCAGCAAGACAACAACTGACCTTTGGGCTGGAGAGCGGTTGGTACGGATTAAACTCTGTGTAGTACACCTGATAGAGGGAAAACGGGAGAAGTGGAATATATTATACATCAAAAATATGTTTTTTTTCTGTAATAGAACATCTTGCATGCGTACGTGCTTGTGTGCGTGTATGTGTTGGGTTTCAATTTGTGGATAAAATGAAAGATTTTCATATATGAGCGACTATCTGCATGATGCAAATTCAAAATGCCCTGTTTAGGAGGCCAACTGCAATATTTTTCCTTTTAAAACACAAATTTGCATTCTCAAGGTTTTGAAATGGAAGTATCTACTGGATGTCAGTGTATGTCAAACCGACATACCTTTGGTAAGAAGAGAGAGGAACAGTTGTCAAAGAACATATAACCCTGGCTGTAGTAACCACTCCAGCCATCTCTCAACATGTGTTCCAGTCCGAACATGCTCATGGCTTTGTTGTCCTGCAGAGGAAAGAAAATACAAAAATATCACCTCAACTTCCTCAGCCTTGTTATATTATGGGTGTGTATTTTGTTATGCTGTACGTATATTCAATGTTATGCAGTAAAGTCGACAGTATCATAATAATATGATGTATTAATACTGTATTTAATTATACTGCACTTGTCATTATATCAAAAGATGTAGTTTCAAGAAATTAATGAAAGTCGTTATATGAAAGAATGACACTGGAATAAATGTGTTTGCCATGTACAGTATGTGAGCGTGTGTTGTACAGTAGGCTGTGTCAATGCGTCTACTGTATGTGAGTATGTATGTACTCTATCTCTATGTGTTCATATAAGCTAAATACCTGAAAAGTAAAGTGAATTATGTTGTGTATTAGTTGCTTTCATGACAAACCAGTTTGAAGAGTGTACTCACAGGCGTGTTAAAGACTTCATTGTAGCACACAGAGGAACGTAGATACCAGCTGATGTTAATAGACAGGTTCCCATCACATGAGGCCAGATCACCCTGGACTGAATCACATGATTTACATTCAGTGAGAAAGGAGGATCCATGAAGGGCAATACATGCAGCAATACTGCAAAATACACATTTTGTGTGGATACATTGAGGATTTTTATGTGTACATCAGGACAATACAATATGGAATATCATTCATTTTCAAGTTACTGTATTCTGTAACACTGATGCACAATTCTGATGCACAATCATTCTACATGATTCTGCATATCTCAGTGAACCGAGCACAGAATTAACACTACCATGGTCAGGGTTTCAATTACCACTGAGGCAGTCCATACTAAAATGTATGTCATGATACTTTCTGGTTTAAAGCATCCACAGAATGGCATGTTGTTGGCAGGCAACCAAGCACAACCTGTTACAGTATAGCAAAATGTTCTCAATGTGGATCGATGAAGATGATCTAATAAGGAGAATAAGGCACTTAAATCAAGTCAAAATAATGGTGCCTTTTATAAATTCTATATGAACACTGACAGAAATAAGTGGTTGATGCTCACCATGATGACCACCCAATATAGAAATATGCACACATACTATGCAGTGCACTAAATGGCATGTATTGGTGTATCTTTCTTAGCATGCAGCCAAACATTGAGAAACAAGCTATCAAAAGCATAGGGTGCAAAGGTCAAATAACCAATGCCCAATCGATACAATTTACAACAATTACAACTTTTGCATTTAACAGTCGCTCTTAATATGTGCAAAATCGGTGTAAGTATCCGGTGGCATGAAACCAAGTCAACGAATGACAGGTAACAAATACTCTTTAGTCCCTCAGGAATGTAATGAAAAGATAGAGAAGCACTAAATAAGATATGGGTTATTTAAGATATTTTTTAATAAGACTGGAGAACATTCTGGCATATTAAGTAGAGGTGGAATGTGAGGGACAACTGATATCTTAGGAAGCAGCCAAACAGTGAAAAACAGAACAACTGGGTAAATCCCAATAACCAAAGACTATCTACAAACAGCACTATGTGGGGAAGAATAGACATTTCCCCCCAAACTATTCTAAATACTAGGCAACAGACCAGGTATTTTCCTAAATGATACATCGTTGCATGTAGCTCACAATCCGTGTTTCATGTCCTACCCGGGATTCAAACCCGGGTCTCCTGTGGCCCCCGTGTGGGACACCAAACTTCTACCTCTCTTTCCAGAGGGAATCCCCACAACTTGGCCAGGGGAGAAACGGCACATATGAGCTTCGGGCAGTACTACTTCTCAACCAGCAGGTGTCCTACCTGACACCAGGTTCAAAATGTCTTTCTTTAGATGGGGTGCTTTCTAGAATTCTAAAATGAGACAGAATGCTGTGTAGCTCATTGGATGAGCACTGTTAGGATTAGAAGACAAGACATATTTATGTACTCGCCTACTGTATATTAAAGTTAATGGTGGCAGACATGTGTGCCTCTTAATTTTTTCTCCATGGGCAAGTTTTGGATAAAGACACACTGTGCCCATGCAAAGTGTGACGCATTTGGCCGATCCATGCTGATTTTGGAACGTAGCCAGGGAGCAGGGACACAGTCGTAAACTATGCTATCCAATGTGAATTTTACCAGAGGTATTACTCAAGCTGACATTTAATCAAATGTTTAACAGTCTGTGCATTCCTTGAGCCTCTGCATTTCCTCTGCATTCACTCAGCAAAAAAAACAATAAGCTATTGCTATTTGTAAAATTAACATAAAAATATTATTATAAAAAATACTTTTTTAAATTCAATTCAATGTTTATCCTGATAAAATATCGGAAGTGATATATTACTAGAAATTAATCACAGGCTGGAGAGAAGTCGCTTAAAGGCTATTGCTGGAAATACACCTGTGACGATTTTCCCTGTCATGCTGATGCAACATTGTTATGCCCATGTCAAACAGAGTTTTCAAATAGGAACTAGATGGGTGGGGTTTACCACATACAGTGTGTTCCTACAGTTCATGTCAAACATGACCAAACAGAAAGATTAGGTAAACATGGGAAGGTATTTCAAGCCTGATACTATCTGAATCGTCTCCATGTAGTACTTACTCATCTTGTGCATGCATATTCAAACAAATACTACCTAGACTATTTAAACAGGTCTGGTAGATGTATTAGTTTGAAAAGCTATATTTGTGGCAGGTGTACATAAATCATGACATACTTCATATGTGTGGGGGCCTTTGTACATTATTGATCAGAAAAGAGTGAAGAATGACAGGTAAGAGCAGGTAGTGCAAGGCAATGCCGTGTGTGGTAGAAATGTAAATGCTTAGGACCTGGATTTGAATTGAGTACATCACATGAAAACACATGGTAACACTTATAATGGCCATTATGGTCGAGCAACCAGACATCCCATAACCACTTAATCCCTATTCTATTCTTTGGCAATTCAAATAGCCAAAGTAAATCAAGCACAACAGATCTACAAGAACGATGCAATGCGTTGTGAGCTTGAAGATCTGCTATTGTTTTCAACAAAACGTGTGGGAGACAAATTGAAAAATGTTGGGACACAAGGGTTAAAGTGGTTAATGTTTCAAGAAATAATACAGGAAAAAATGCTGGACAATCATGCCCTTCCCCATGTTAAATTGACCAAAAACAAACCGTGATCGCCGATGTTTAATTATTTGACAAACTGTCAAGTCACCGTTGTACTTACACTTCATGAAGATAGTGGTGTTGGCGTATAACGTCTTGCGGAACACAGCATCTTGTGTCTGGAAATGCAACAGGACAAAAATAAATAAATCAATAAGCTATTGTTTGGGTTTGAAGACCCAGCTGCCTCAGTGGCATACCATAGTGTGTGCATTCACAGATGGATAATAACACTGTCACTTCTCCACATTTATTTGCCAGTGGTCCTTTAGGGGGTACCAGGGGGTCCCCAGCCAAATTAATAGTTAGGAACCAAATTGACTCTTATGTGTCTGTAACTCTGAGAGTGTACAAATGGAACCAAATGGACCCGTTACACTCTCAGAGTTAAATGAACACTAATCATGATGATACAGTGTAGATTGGGACCCCCAAGAAATCTAAATGGTTGAGTCCCAGGCATATCTTTTCAAATGGGGGTCCCTGGGCTAATATTTGTCAATTTGGGGGTCCTTGATGCAAAAAAGGTTGAAAACCACTGTCTTAAACGAACATGCAAGCTTTAGCAGGGGGGATTCCTCAGGCTCAAGTAATAATAACAGCTCGGGTATAACAGCTGTATTTTTATGACTTGCCTAGCCTAAGCTTATTGAGCCTAAATGCACATGTATGTTGTTTGCTGTGTGACATAAAGTGACAACCACAACGCAGAGTGAGTGTCATATGATTGACAGGTGCTCTTCATCAAGAGGTTGGGCGACACAGTCCTCCTTGGTAGCAACACTAGCTAGCGCTTTGCTATGGGTGATAATTCCCATGGTAATTCCCGAGAGGCAACGTTAACAACAGGACACAAACGACAGTAAAACACTCACCGCGTTGATCTCGACATTCCACAAGGACACCTCTGCTGCGGTTCCGGCACGGAAAACTAATGTAAAAAGCAGCGCACGTACCCAATGAGCCGTAGCATCTGGCATTTTCTATTTGTGTATCTACTGTATACCAATGGCAGTCACCGCGTCCAGCTGGGTTGCACTTCAGTGTAGTTCTCGTTCTCCACCACGAGAGGGCGACACCCGGTTGACTGAATTCATCGTACGTTTACCGTTTGTGCCTCTAATGACTCAAATAAACATGTTTGTTTATAAACACCAGCGGAGCGGTGTAAACTAAAGTAACTAAGTACATTTACTCAAGTACTGTACTTAAGTACAATTTTGACGTATTTGTTTTTACTTTACTTGAGTATTTCCAGTTTTCATTACTTTTACTTCTACTCCACTACATCTCAGAGGCAACTATAGTACTTTACTCCTCTACAATGACTTGACAACTTTAGTTTCTAGTCACTTTTTAGAAATAAATTATGATATGTGCGCAAACTCAGGACCTGGTTGCCTGACAACCAATTAGCCAATCACAGGGCGCGCAGCCGGGCAGCCGGGACTGTAGTTTGTGAGTCTAGTGACTACAAGTGTCGTTGTCATTTGTACGACATGCAGTGTTGCCAGGTTTTGTGAGAGAAATGAGCAACTAGGTCTATAAAAACAAGCCCAAAAGAAGCGAGCCGATCGCCCTTTAATATTGCATTGGCTATATTTTCAAAGAAATATATTGGAAGACATTTTTAAAAATGAGGATGGGGGTTAACTCCCTGGCATTTTATTTTCAGATGGGGGTCCGCAGACAAATACATATTCATTTGGGGGTCCTTGACTTGAAAATGTTAAACACTGGTTTAAACAACATTAGGAAACACGCGCAAATAAGCAACTACACGTTAGAAACAAGCCCCAAAAAAACGCAACCCGCAACCAATATTTACAAGCAACTTTACAGAAAAAGACTTTACAGCAACTTTGCAGAAAAAGTCCAAAGTGCTTATAATAAGTGGACTTGGCAACCCTGTACAGTTCTCTGCAGAGTGTAGAAGGCTCTGGTTCTCTGTAGCGGCAACAAAAACAAGAACTCCGCAGTGACAGAAAAGTTGTCTACGGAAATGGCAGGAGAAGGCCAAACGATTGTTAGGTATATAATATATATATATTTAATATCCATACAAGTGCCACATGTTGTCTTGATTGGCACGTGCACCGTACAAAGAGGGCACAACCCGTACTCATAGGTCAATGGACCTGGCGTTAGACAGTGGTGGAAAAAATACTCACATTTTTTACTTAAGTAAAAGTGTCAATATTATGTAGAAATATTCTGTTACAAGTAAAAGTCCGGAATTCAAAATGTACTGGAGTAAAAGTACAAAAGTATTGGTATCAAAATATACTTAAAGTACCAAAAGTAGAAAGTACGATCATTATGCATGTTCCATTTCACAAGTTTTCAAATGTATAAAAAGCTCACATGCGCATCATGAGCTTGAGATCCAAAATGTATAGGGCAGAAGTGAGTAATATATGTTACTTTACACCACTGTTACATGAATCCCTCCACTGCTGCACAGACAAGTTGCTGGCAAGTGGGATTAATTGTAGTTTGTTTACACTGATTGCTCTCTTTTTTTCCTTCCTGCCATCATCCACTTTCCTTTATGCAGTGTTGTCCCTGATGATGAAGGAAAACAAAAGTTCAAGAAATGTGACCAGGTGGCATTTTATAGGTGTGTGTGTGTGTGTGTGTGTGTGTGTGTGTGTGTGTGTGTGTGTGTGTGTGTGTGTGTGTGTGTGTGTGTGTGTGTTCATTATCAATCAATTTAATAATATATCATTAATTTAATATTCTGCATAGAGCTTTGCATAAATGCAAAATGTAGTTAAAACATGACTTCTGATTTATGATTTAGTGGATTTAACGGAGATTCAAGATTGTAATGTATTGAAAATATATTGTTATGATGAATCACACAATGAGAATATAATAACAATAATAATGGTAAATTTGTCTGTCACTTATTAGGCGACAGATGCAGGGCCCTAAGTTGCAGTACAGGGCCCTTCTGGATACCTTGGCACTGACAGAGAAAGGGGCACTTGTTCATGTCTTGGAACCTCATATACAGGTTTGGACAAGCTTCAAGTCACATTTCATATTGTTTTTACATCATCATAAGATGTATGCACATTTGTTGTACAGTACATTGAAAATAGGACCACACATGCAATGCTGAAAGGCGATTTATGATAAGATTTAAGAAAATATAATGGCAAAAACAATAGACAGTTTTATGAGTTAGAAAAAGAGGTTCAACTGTGTGGGATTTATCAGTGGAGTACTAAAACCAAAATTCATATGTATATTCAAAATATGAAAAGGCGTTGTTATAGCCAAGAGCTTTTATCAGAGCATGCTTCATCAGAGCTTCATCAGAGCATGCGCTGATGAAGGCTCTTGGAAGAAATGCGTAAGGGTTGAAGTTTCTTCTGTGTGTGCCAAATAAATATGTGTAAATGTGAGTATTTTGTCCTCTATTGCCTTGAATTTTGGGATGTGCTATTTAAAAAAAAATATTTTGGATATGTAGACGCAGTTTTATATATTACTGTATACTACATTATGTACGTGTACACTAGTTGTCTGTTCCATATCCATACATAGCCTTATTTATTCACAATGAGAAAATAGCATTGAATAAGTAAGTAGATTAACATTACTGTCATCGAGGCTCATAGCCTCAGCAAACAAAAAGGTACAGACAGTCCCATTGGGATTTTCTTTTGGGTAGAGTTGGCTCAGAACACCGAAGGAGTGTTGCTAGCGTGCCTCACCTTTATTGGTACACACAGCCAGTCACTGTTGAAGTCGGCTGTTTTCCTCTTTGCGCCCAGATAAACTCTAGTGTCTCCTCAGCTGAAAATTCTACCACACTATTCACAAAATGAGTTTTGTCCATGTCTGATATTGTGAGTTTATTAAGTAGCCAGGTTGTTTGCCATGCTAGTTCAGGGCAAGGTGACGCTTTTAGATGCACTTATTGGTCAGTTGCCATGTAACCCCTAGCGAAGATGTGGCTTTAGCCTTTACTGAAGGGTCAGTTGCTGTATAACCCATAGGGATGATATGACAGCTGATCAATCAGTGCAAACATATCACCCTCTTGGTCATTTCACCACTGCCCTCAACTAGGGAAAATAAAGGCTGGGTACAGGTATGTGATACATACAGTATATATATACACAGTTAAATGCTATATACAAATAACTTGTACTTTACCGTAATCGTTACCTATTTTGATAGGTGGAACTGCTTCTCTGTGTGTCACCCAGTAAAAGTGGGGTTGTAAGAATTCTGCTGGATGAGCTGCAGCCCATTAAAGCACGTTACCGAGTTCCAGACGTGCTAACCGCGGAACCACAGTGTGAACAGTAAGAAATGTGCTTGGATTTCCTTACATTATGACACAAAGTCAACAAAATCGCTGTTCATACGAAAATAAGAAACCAATCACTACAGCATCTTACTGATGTTTGCATGTGTGCCTGTATAGTACAGTATGGTATACAAAATACTCTTCTAGTTGGGTTGACAGTTCCTTTATGGGGGGGGTCTATCTTGTCATTGGTAGAAGAAATGTCCCTTCAGAGGTCAAGTGGTGAAGTACTTCACTGTATACTATGTACACATTGCCTGATGAAAATAACTGTTTTTTTGCAACAAAATGATGGTTGTGCAACAAAATATGAATTAGCCCTAAGCCTGATTTATAGTTCGTTGAGCACCGGTGTCGCGTGCCAAAATTTGCAGATCTGCATGCTCAAAATGCGCCACACTGCGACGCATTGTGAGCTTCTAGATCTGCTACAGCGTGTAACAAAATCTTGCCGTAGTTGGCCTAGGATCACATCCCATCTGAGCCTTCCTCCTGTGTCTCCGCTGGAAAACCGGAAAACAAACAAATAACAAAGAAAACTGATATTACTGCTCTGGATCCATCTGACAGGTTGAGAGTGGAGAGGCAAAGTAAGGATTCTGTCACTCTAACTTGGTCTTCGGGGCTTCACCGGGTTCGTTTGTGGGGCTGTCCTTTCCACCTGGAGATCCTGTGTGATGAGGAAGTCATTGTCACATTCAACCCTGAGGGCAGATTGTGGTTTGAGACACTGCAGGTTCCACCCAGGTGAGAGCAGATGTGTACTGTTAAGCAAACATGTAGGTGTGCGTTAATTTGTCTTACGGATTCAGTATATTTTTTCTTCATTTTCGATTAGTTGCGTGCGATGTTATGTTTCATGCCTTGATGCAACATCATTTCCCATTTTAAACAAATACTTAAGTGTTGAATAATAATGGAAGGATACAGAGAGAAAACACATTTCCTCATTTGTCCCCTTCTCTCTCAGAGCTGCATCTACTGGTGATGAGGTAAGAAAATCTAATTAGTCAACACTGCAACGTAATATTTCTCTAATCTTAGCTTCGGCCGATCTGCAAATATCTACCTGTTTTCTTTGCTTCCACTGACGATTTGCAGCATGGAGAAGATCCACTGGGGTTATGGAAGGAAACCTTTAGACAGTTTGTGGACATCAAAGCTAATGGTTTGTGTCATTTTGAGTATTTAATGGCCAAGGTCACTATGACAAGCTTATCATGGTAGACAGATCTTTGGTCTACTCTAGTTTCATCAGTTCACCCTACTTTGTGTTCTTTAAGCACTTAAAAAGTACAGTAGATATAGGCTATAGGGCCCCTCTTTTTTCACTCTACACCAAATCTATTTGTCAATCTACAAGCTCATGCAAACTGTTGTTAGAAATATTTGCCCATAATAGGGACACTAGGGTTTAAGTGGTTGAGCAGTTCCCTTACATATTAAAATCAACTCAACAAATAAGAACTGGCACAATACTTTGTACTGTAACAGGAAAAAGATCAAATATATTATTCAAAAAAGTTTTTGTTTTTTTTTTCTCCACAGGTCCCAGTAGCGTAGGGGCTGATGTCCGTCTCCATGGGTTCAGCCATGTGTACGGTCTCCCAGAGCATGCTGATAGCTTACAGCTCAGGGATACAAGGTATGATGAATCAACACATTTCATTTAGTTGATGATAACGGATGATTTCTACAATACAACATTATGACAGCACTTTAAAGGCCCAATTCAGGATTGTTTTAAACATACTGTATTAAATTGGTGTTTCATTCACATACATTCTTAAATATCTTTATTTGTTGATGGAAAACATGCTATTTGGATCTTTCTTACATGATCATAAAACAAAATAGAGGTCTGTTTTCCTCTTAATGTTTACACATATATAAACAAACTACAGCACTATTACATTAACTACAGCCCCAACATATAGCAAGGTTGTATACCTCTGCCAACCAGTTGCAGTTTACATCCACTTCTGTCCAGGCTCATATAGTATATGTTGTGAAGAATTTAATAATTGAATTAAATGTTATTTTTTGGTGAAATGTAATTTTAACATGTATGAAATGTGATTTGCGAGGTTACGGTGACCTTGGCCTTTGACACCAAATTCTAATCAATTCATCTTTGAGTCCAAGGGGATGTTTGTTCCAAATTTGAAGAAATTCCCTCTAGGCGTTGCTGAGATATTGCGTTCATGAGAATGGGACAGACAGATGGACAACCCCAAAAACAAAATGCCTCCAATCACGGCTGTTGCTAGCAGAGGCATAATGATGTATCTGTTGTCTGTAGTGTTAGCCCTCCTATCAAGAACTGAAACAATCATCTAAAGAATAAAAGGCATGCCTCCAGTCTCCACATCTGTTTTTTCTTTATTTTTTGTGGTGGGGCTACCCATTTGCTTTAGAGAATAAGGGGGACCGCACACAGCCATTTGCTCCATCAGTACACTTATTTATTATGCCAAATGATGGCCGAAACGTTGTGTTGTGGATCCATGTGCATGTTTTAATTAATAAATAAGTGCACTGATGGAGCAAATGGCTGTGTGCCGTCCCCCTTATTCTCTACAGTAAATTTACTTGAACCTGGCACCAGCACTGGGAAGGATGTGCGCAACACTACAGCATTTTTAGCTACCCATTTGCTTCCCATGTGTCACTGACTGGGCCTTTAAAGCTGCCAGCTTCCGATTTGCCGAAACAATTTTTAACCTTTTATACATCTCCCTTCTCAGGGACAGTGAACCGTATCGGCTGTATAATCTGGACGTGTTTGCCTATGACCTGTATAGTCGCCTTGGCCTGTATGGGTCAGTACCACTCTTACTGGCCCACAAGGCTGACAGAACTGTGGGCATATTTTGGCTCAACGCATCAGAGACGTTTGTGAATGTTTACTACAGCTCCCATGAACAGCAGGTGAATAACACTGTACGTACACATAACGTATCGCATCATGTTGTGAGCTTGTAGATCAGCTATTTTCGCCAAATGTTCACCCCCAGAATAGGGCTATCGTGGTTAATACTGGCCCTCTATCAAAGGCGACTAGTATGGAGTCGGAATGTACTCCTTCACAAACAGCACTAAAGATACTCATTACATAAAAAATACCCAATGTAGGCATCTTATGCTTAACAAATTAAAACCAGGAAAGAATCTCTGTGTCATTTTAGATTTTAGTGTTGGCTATATTAAAAAATAGCAGATATACAAGCTCACAGCGCGTCGCTTCGTGCCTCACTGCATGCCTGTAGAATCGGGCCTCAGGTCTTAATGGGTTAACGTGCATTAAGTTCTCACTGGCCCTCCTATACCAGGATGACGGTGCCCCCCCAGTGAAGAAGAAGCGGGTTAGCCCTCATACAGACGTACACTGGCAGTCAGAGAGTGGTGTGATTGACTGCATGGTCCTGCTGGGACCCACTCCCGCCCAGACCTTCACTCAGTATGCTCAGCTAACAGGTGTGTTGGCTATGTTCAAGTGTTGTTGTTACATTACCTGTATGCATGCTCTCTGCACTGCTGCTACACACGTGCTCTTCTTACAAGAGCAACAGTAAGGAGGATTTGCAGTACCAATACAGCGGTGGTTCTACCGATATAGCAGATCTACAAGCTCATAGCGCGAGCGTGTATATCTGCTATTTTTTAAGTATAAAATATGGTTAAAGTGGTTAAAATGATTGTGACGCTATATTAACTAATTTTGCTGGGTACCCCCCAAGGACCCCTGGGGGTCCCCGTACCCCACTTTGAGAACCAAAGACCACCACAGGACACACGCATTAGGGAAAGCACTTCTAGCATGGCTACCACGTTTACAAAGGACTACTATAACAACATTATATTTCTCAGTTTGAAACTGACACCTTTCTTCAAGTTACATTTGTGTTTTCCTCTCAATTATCATGACTGAAAGCATACTTAATTATAGTGAATCATGTCCTCTCTTTGTTTTCTTGCCACCAGGATATCAAGCCCTGCCACCTCTGTTTTCCCTGGGGTACCACCAGTGTCGATGGAACTACGATGACGAGGCAGACGTGAAAGCTGTGGACGCCGGGTTCGACCGCCACGGCATCCCTTACGACGTCATCTGGCTGGACATCGAACACACTGAGGGGAAGCGCTACTTCACCTGGGACCCTGTCCTCTTCCCTGATCCCGTTGGCCTGCAACGCCACCTAGAGCAGAAGAAGAGGAAGGTTTGTTTTTCTAGGTTCTGCTTTGTATTGTTGTTTAATTTGGTTCTTTATGACAAATTTAAGTATAATACCTGAACACAGTATCCATTATAAAATAGCATAATGACTCAGATCAATTTCTCAAATTAAACGTTGTGGAGTACATTCAAGTCTGTGTAACTGCACACATACTTTTCCAGTTGGTGGTCATAAATGATCCCCACATCAAAGTGGATCCAGAGTGGTCTCTCTTTAACACGGCTAGGGATGGAGGACATCTTGTCAAGGACAGTAAGGGACAGATCTATTTGGGAACATGCTGGCCTGGTAGGTTTTTGTACATTTCCCTTTTAGATGTTTAGTGAGTGTTCACTGTTACAAAGTGAATTAAATTGAGTAGAACAGTAAAATAATGGTGTATAATGTAGTATGCAGGGAATGGAATGATTGTTTGAATGATTGTAAGTCAACATCGGTGAATTCTCAATATTTCCATTAGCACAGGGACATTATAAGTAGCATGACCCTCCCAAATGCTGTCCTGTAGGTGAGTCATGCTATTTGGACTACAGTAGTCCAGCTACTCGAGCATGGTACTCCAGACTTTACGACCTGGACAGCTACAAGGTAAGAACACAGACTGAGAGTACAAAACATCAGCAATGCCTGCTGTTATTATAAGACCAGATGGAAAATATGATCCCTTATACAGTATATGACCACCTAAATCCATGTGTTCTTGTGATGGAAAGACATACGTTGAGGGGGAGGGGGGATTTTATCTTTCAGTCCTGACACAATTAAGACATTGTTTTTTTTTCTTCACAAACGAGTATGTGTTAAACAAAAACACAAAAACCTTAAAAGTGTGGAAGTTGTTGATGCAGTGCACTAATTTCTAGTCTGACTCAGGGTTCGACACCATCATTGTTTGTGTGGAATGATATGAATGAACCTTCTGTGTTCGGGGGTCCAGAGCAAACCATGCCCAAGGATGCGGTTCATTCTGGGGGCTGGGAACACAGGGAGCTTCACAACCTGTATGGCTTTTACCAGGTGAGCTGGAATCAGCCCATAATGAAGGTTTATTTACTGTAGAGTTTTAGATTAGTTGCTATCGTTTACTGCAGTTTTTTTCTGTGTTGTATTTATTACTGTTATTTTGATTGTATTGTACAGGTTACTGTACAATACTGGTTACTTAGCTTGTTTAGTTTAGTCTTGCAGCAGCAAGACTAGCAGACTGGCAGCAAATGTGCTGCTTCACACATACAGCATGTTAATACTGTCAAAAACCTATCATTGGCATCAGCATTACACAGTATTATTATTGCCTTATTGTCATCACCCTCCAGCACATGGCTACAGCAGATGGTCTGATAACTCGCTCAGGAGGCACAGAGAGACCCTTTGTCCTTTCACGCTCCTTCTTTGCAGGATCACAGAGATTTGGTAATTTATACTTCCTTTGTCCTTTTGTATGCTGGCTTTACCAGCAAGTGACTTCAATGAGATTATTCCTGAACAAAGGCATTATTGTTTTAATTTATTTCATCAAATCTGTATTATTGAGTTGAATTTGTTTCTATTTGTTTTTACACAAAGGAGCAATATGGACAGGTGACAACGTTGCCAGCTGGGACTATTTGAAGATATCCATCCCAATGTTGTTATCTCTAAGTGTGGCTGGCATATCGTTTTGTGGTGGTGAGTGGATTTCATGAATGGACAGTGAATAAAATATGAACCCAACTAAAGAAAAAATATTATAGCAAAAAAGGAAGTCAGAATGACTTTGTTCACTCCATGTAATAACAGATTTCTTGCTTCAATTTATCCTGAAAGTGTGAATGTGCAGTATTTCAAAACCATGATCCATAATTTTTCATGAAGGAATATTTCATCCCTTACTATCATATGTAAAATGAACCCCATACCAGTGCCCTATCAGAATAACAGAATAGCAGGGATTTATCTTGGTGATGTTGTTGGAGATGACTTATGACGTATCATAAGTACATACTGACATAAATTGAACTTGCAATATGACAGAGCAGGACAATTATCTGTATTTCAGCGGACGTTGGGGGATTTGTTCAGGACCCGGAGCCAGAGCTGCTGGTGCGCTGGTACCAGGCGGGTGCACTGCAACCATTTTTCCGTGGTCACTCTGCCAAGGAGACAAAGCGCAGAGAGCCCTGGCTGTTTGGAGACGAGGTCACTGCTGCCATACGCGCTGTGATCCAGCAGAGGTACTGGAAAAACACGGTTCATCTTCATGAAAACACCCCGGCAAGGGGCACATTTAGGGGGGATTAGCAAGGACGCCATGTTCATGAAAATATAAATAAAAGGACAGCTTTTGTCCATTTGACATGGTGGACGATGGGTTCCAACTCCAAACAACAACGTTTCCGATTTTACCAGACCAACTTGCCAGTTTAATAAAGAAACTCTACTGTAAATAGTTGATTAAATAAGTGGTTTGATAAATAGCTGATAATTCACCAGTATTTGGCTGGAGGTTGATATTAATATGCCATTTAACAGTACAAATTTGGGAGAAAATGATGGTTGAATTATGACTACAAATGCTCATCTGTGTCAGTGTCATTATATGTCTACTGTAAATGATCAATCACAAAATACCATACATGGAAAGATCTACTTAAAATAACATTTACAACCCATTTTCAATTTCTATCTATCTTCATAATCGGTCCTCAGTAATGCTCATTATAAGATGGATGGAACCAGGTGTTCCTGGCTTGAAAGGTATATAGCGTATAGGTGTTCCAGGTCTAAATGGGTTAGTGAGGTGCTCCTTCTACGTAATCATGATGTGACTTGGGAGGTATGTTTGAGCTATTAACTAACCAAGACAAGATTACAGTGTAGATCTCACACAGTCAAATGACAGATTGGTCCATTATCTCTTCCTACAGCTCCTAATGAGAGACCCCACTTGTTTTCTGTGTATTTCAGGTACTGCTTGCTGCCATACTGGTACACTTTATTTTACCAAGCACATGTCTCAGGGCTGCCTCCTCTTAGGTTAGTACTGCTGCCCTCCACTTTTCAATTGGAGAACTGCAGCTAAAGCGGTGTTGTCAGTGATTAATATTATTTCTCATATTCTTCTCATATTTTAACTGTTTCTAACACAAAAGTCAACAGTTATTCTATTCATCATAACAGACCTTTATGGGTGGAGTATCCAGGAGAACAAAGCATCTTTGATGTGGACAACCAGTATATGATTGGTAAAGAACACTTTATAAATATTATATACATATTAAGTATTAATTGGTCTTACTTTGTTTACCTGCACTTCCATGAGTCCAGTTTCCTTTTAACAAGCAGTCATTGTTTGTTACGTTTCGTATCGTCTTCTCGGTTTAAAGCTATGTTGAACCTTGGGTTGAATAGCTACCTGAGCATGATATCCAAATATTACAGATAACCTTTATGTACTTATTACTTCTGTGCTCTTTGTGATAAAGAAATCAGAAGTAGTGATTCCATTCACAAATGTTTCTCAAAATTACACTTTTTGCACATAAATGAACACAAATGAAGAGGATTCTACCGATATATAAAAATGAGTCTGGCATATAATGTTGCTATTGGTTTTTTTTTTTATCGTGTTTTTGTGCCTATTCTGACATTTCATTTACCCCTTATTACGTACCAGAACTCATTTTCAAAAAAATATGTTGTTAAGATTTGCTTTGTTCCTATTCGTTTGTGTTAAAAGAGTGATTTTGAGACCTGTTTTGCCAGGCATTGAGTGTAAATGGAATTGTTACTTCCAGTTTCTCGCTAATGGACCACAGCGATCAGATAAAGATGCTTGACAAATTTTAGACCCAAGATTCTATCAAAGCTCAAGATCACTTTAAATGTACTGTACCTCCCTCATTCCCTGCAGGAGCTGCATTGCTTGCCTGTCCTGTAACTGAATCTGGTGTTCAAGAAGTCAAAGTTTTACTTCCAGAATCGAACGAGGTAAATAAGCATAAGTGTAAGCACTTACATATCTGGTATTACATGTGAAAAATCATGCTGCTCTGTTTTTTTGTCTGTCCTGTAGATTTGGTATGATATCCATACTGCAAAGTTGTACAAAGGAGGGAGGACCCTGAACTTTCCAGTGACCTTGGACACGGTGGGTGTCCTGACCTGATTTGCCCACCGGGGGGGGGGGGGGGAGGGGGGGGGGGGGGGGACGACAACTGGGGGTACACATTTGAAAATAGTCTATTGATGGGCTACTGCTGGAGGTCTAGGAATATAATAATATAATATTCTATTTACATTTTACCACAAAGACAGGTTGAAGCTAGTTATTATTAACAAGACCAGGAGACCTGGTTCTGCCAGACCTAAGCCGGTGTCGTGTGAAGTCCGGCTTAGCTTGGGTCTAATTCTAAAGGTAGGGTTGCACGGGGGATGGACTGAAGTCTTTAGTCTCAGAGAAATCAAGGTGGTTTTCCTTGACATTAGTTAGGGAGACTTTCACTCAGAGAAATCAAGGTGCTTTTCCTTGACGTTAGTGAGGGAGACTTTCGTCTTTCGTCTTTCGTCTTTTCGTCTTTCGTCTTTTATCTCAGAGAAATCAAGGTGCTTTTCCTTGACGTTAGGGAGGTAGACCAAATGAACATCAACATCAGTCGAAATTTGTTCGATATACTGATAGGAGGAACCCTAATTTATGGATAACAAGACCAGGATATTTGACATTGAAGGTCTAATTGAAATATTTGTGTCTTACGGTTTACAGTATACCATCTGTATTTATACTTGTGACATAATAGTGATGTCACAAATAGTCTGTGCCTATTTATTCATGCATAAGAAACCTAACCACAACCAGACATACCATGTATGGACAAATTGGTGACAAAGGCTTGTGTAGGCCATACCTTTCAGGTCTGGCAAAAAACATGTTTAAAAGACTACAATACATTCATTACGGTAAATTATGAATGCTTGTGACTCTAATGGAGAACCATGAAGCATTTAAAATGATTTATCTTTTTAATGTTAATGCAATGTATTCATTATCCCTTCATGTGGTGTCTTTCTACAGGTGCCTGTGTTCCAGCGAGGGGGCACTGTGGTTCCCAGGAGGGCAGAATGTGGAGCCTGTACAGCCGAGCAACAACAGTACCCCCTCTCCCTCACGGTGGCCCTAGACTCTGTTGTAAGCATCTATAGCTATGTGGGAAATTGTATAGTGATATACTGTAGGTACTGGGGTCCACATGTATAACATTTGCAAATATGAGAGAGCAAAGTGCCGCTGATTAATCAACCACCAAATTCTAAGAAGAAAAAATGATCCTGCTATCTGTCCTCTATTCATCACTTCTATTTCATGATGATTCTGGGAAGACGTATTGTATGGGCTCATTGACTTTTCTACTAAATGTTGGTAATCTAGGACTGTGAGCTTACTCTGTGGAGACTAAAACATCAATAGTTAAACCAGTAGATAAATACATACAGTACATACTTTTTCTTATTACTTTGAACCAATATCTTTTAACCACTTAATACTTGACATGCATTGGCTCGCTACTTGGTCCACTCTTTTTCCCCTCTACACTTGGCAAAAATTGGCCATGTTGTAGATCGGCTATTTTTTTTGAATGCCTACAATAGGGATGCTTGGGTTCAAGTTGTTGTGAGTCTAATCCTGACCTCAGTCACTTTCTCCTCTCCTCTCCTCTCCTCCCCTCCCTTCTCCTCGGCAGGGTTGTGCTGCCGGTGATCTGTACCTGGATGACGGTCACTCCTTCAGATACCGTGACACAAAGGCCTTCTGTCTGCGCACGTTCAGCATGCTGTCAGACCGTCTGCTCTGCCGGTAGGTCACTCTCACACCTCCCCAGTGAAGGACACATGTCAAAACTAACAAATGCCTTAACATTTAACCACATGAACCCTAGCTTCCCTATTCTGCGGTGAACATTCAGCTATTTTCGTCAAAGAGATTTGGTATAGTTGGGGAAAAAATCAGCAGACCAATTATAGAGTCCTGGAGGATTTGATCGACTAACTTTATAGGGTTTCACTGGTTAAGAGAATATTAAAATGTATTCATCCCCAAAGGGGGGGGGGGGATTCAGCTGTAACATTTAATATAACACTTACACAGTAAAGTCCTCAGCATTTTAACTTGTACACATGTGTACAGTCTGAGTTACACATGTGATAAATGAACACTGAGGATTTAACTGTGTATATAAGAAAGTCAACTAGTACAATCTTTGTGAATGCAACCAGTGTCACTGAGTGACATTCCTGCACAGCTGCCGTACTTAGATAAACTAACGATAATCAAAATTATCTCAACATATCTCTCCCACCCCCTGCTGGGTCTGCAGCCAAATGCATTTCATTTTGGGGGTCCTTGACATGAAACATTTTGAACACCACTGCTATATTGCATGTATACATTATGTATTGATCCATGGCTGACATGCAGGTGTTGTTGTCTCTGTCAGGAGTGGCAGTGAGGAGTGTGAGTTTCACAGTGACTGCATGGTTCAGTCACTCATTGTCCTGGGGCTGAAGAGGAGGCCTCGCCACGTGACTGTACATGTATTTGGTGAGGATGTGTTGTCAATATGCATTCACATACACATTCACACGTGTGTCATGACCTTACATGATCTTACGGCATATTTTGCACCTCATTGATTAACCCATTAAGACCTGAGGCCGATTCTACAAAATGCCTTCTAAATCAGTAGTTCTCACAATTTCAAGATGAAAAAAAATTGCTCATGTACAAGCTCGCTGCGCGGCACGAAGTGTTGCACTGTGAGCTTGTATATCTGCTTTTTTTTAACAAACGCTAACATCTCAAATGACACAGATGCTTTCCCGGTTTTAATGAATGTATGACATGGCATGACATTTCTTATATACTGCGATACATGACATATCTGTCATATCATATCATATGATATCTCATATTGAACAACCCACATTCCCATTAACAATGCCGGCAAATTGCTACATGTCATGAAATAACTACGAAGCACAAGCACATGATCAATTTGTGCTACTACATTACTGATTATTATTGATGAGACAGAATGAAAAAGATATAAATCGTCTTGTTCTCTTTCGTTTTTTTGTTACCAGAAACCAAGCACATGTCAACTGAGTTTCATTACGAGGAGGACCGGCATGTGTTGACGGTGAACAACCTCAACCTTGGAGTGGTGATGGACTGGGACATTCAGATAGATTAACTATGTCACATTCAATAGATTACGTTAATCAGCCTTTTCACCTGTTTTGATATATCATATTTTGAATATGATTATTTAAAAAAAAATATCTGATCTACAAGCTCACAGCGTGTCGCATCGCGGCACATTGTGAGCCTGTATATCGGCAATTTTGACTATTCGTCGTATGCTGAAGTATGCAGCATAGGCTTAAGTAGTTAAGTTCAGAGTCAAACGATATCTCATTGAATCGTTGCTTTTCAATTTGTCTCTTGCCTACCGCTACACTTGGAAATGGAGGCTGATTTAAGTGCTGAGAATTCTCTCTTTGTGTGACTGTTTGTCTGGACATGGACACACTCACAGGCTTGTCGGTGTGCTTGTTCATCTCTCAGCCCAGCTCCTCAGGGAATATTCACTCGATGTTTGGTTGCCATACTACATCTTTTTACAACCCTAGTTCTGTACTGATTTTTGCGCAAAGACATTGTTTTCCCTGCTCTGTCCACTATCAATTTACCCAAACGATTTGATAGGGGATTTAAATAGGTTTGAATTCGGATTCAGAATCCATAGCATGCTTTCGTATCCCAACTCTAGTTTTGGGTGTGGAGGCTGTTGCGAGCCACGTGAAGGCCCTCTGTTGTCATTTTTAGGAACAATAGTGTGCTCTTTTGAATAAAAGCTGTCCTGACCTTCAGCTTCCAAGGTAGCTGATTCAAACAGTTCCTTTATGCATGTGTCCTTAAGTTGCTGCATGAGCATTGTGAATGGCTTTTGGTGACACCTGGCCTTTTTAACCTGCAGGTAATCAGCCGATGCTATCATTCAGAGAGACTTAACACCGACTGCGACAATAAAAAGTAGCTTGAATTACCAGACTACCAACATTTATATCATATATACTGTATGATGAGAATGGCTTGGTCAGGAAATGGCATAGGAGAGAATGTCCTTTATCTCTGGATGTGGAGCAGGTTTTCTTCTTCTCATGGCCTCCTTGGCCGTAGGTGCTCAGCTACAGTCAATACTAAACCATCAGAAGAGGTGGAAATACCAGCACTCCAAAGAAAAAAATGCAAGACTGTTGGCTCAAATGCACATTTTTAATTAATGCTACATCAGGCTAACGCGTTTCGGCAGAGCATATCACTATGCTCTGATGAAGGCTCTTGCCGAAACCCGTTAGCGTAATGTAGCATTAATTAAAAATGTGCATCTGAGCCAACAGCCAACAAGAGCATTTTAGACGTTTCAGGGAAGATGTTCAGTGCCAAATTCAAGATATTCTTAGTGTTAAAATGTTGTGCACTTCAGTGTCACAACCAAAGATATCCAAAGGTTTCTGTTTAACACTCTTTTAATTTATGACACAGCAGAGGAGGCAGGACCAGGGGCCTTTGGCACAGTCTGTTCCACCAAAGCCTGATCGGATGCGTTTACCTTATGGCAAAGCCTTCTGAACGGCATAAAAGCACTCAAAACAAATAATTGATTTTGTATCATTCCCACTAGAGCCAAGAAATAGACAGCACCCCTTCACAGCCATACCCATAGCATTAGCCGGCCATGGTTGTGCTGAGACTGCTCAATGCTGAGCTCCATTGAGAATAGGTTTAAAGGGGTTGAATGCCTTCTGCTGAGGCAGGGCATCCACCAACCTCTCTTTACATGCCCCATGGGGCAGCCCACTGGCCTTTGTGTCACCCAACAATGATGGCACCAGAGCACCACAGACCAGGAAAGGTCATTGTTCAGTGCACCAATGGGAGGGCATCAAATAGTCAAACCTTTACGTGTATATGTGCAAATGTGTATGTGTGTTTGCGTACGTGTGTGTTTGTGCGTTGTGTGTGTATGCAAATGCAGAGGTGAATGCATGTCGAGTGAATGTCTCTGTCACACCTACTGCAGCCTTTTTGCTTCTGCTCTGAGTGAGGGGGGGACGTCACACCAACAAGGAGCCAATCAGAGATTGGCTGTTTGGATTTATGCCAGGGGTTTTAGGCTTGTAAGACTTTTAGTACAAGTGTCAAAAGCCGTGTTTTCAAAAAAACAAAAAGCATTCTCACCTGAGACGACATGCCCTACACACCGTCTGGGTTTTTCTGCGACCGGCTAATCCGGGAGCGAGAGAGGAGGGACGGGGAAGGGTCCCTCAACAAGCCCCTGCGGTTCAGTGGCCAGGATTTCAACACCCTAAAGCAGGAGTACGTCCAGAAGAAGAGCCTGTTTGAGGATGAAACTTTCCCAGCCACCGTGGAGTCCCTGGGCTACAAGGAGCTGGGCCACAAGTCCAACAAGGTCAAGAATATCGTCTGGAAGAGGCCCAAGGTAAGATAGGACGCAGAGGGGATTGATGAGGAGGTTGACACTCTGAAGAGGGATGCTCATTAAAGAGGATCATGGCTCATGCATGTGTGTGTGGGTGGGGTTTGACGTTATCTTCAATAATACAAGCGTCAATGCCCTTTTGTGGAAATAATGGGATTTTTCCATCTTGATGACCGATGTTATTCAGTGAAGTAATGTCAGACAAGTGAACCATCTCTCACTTTTCTCTTCTTATTTGGGGATTACAAATGGATATGTACAGTGTATTGGCACCAGAGCAGAAGGAATGCTCCTCACCAATTCTCCATTGATGGGAGTAGAGTTATGAAAAATGTATTCCTGTTATTCCTGTGTCTGTAGGAGATCTGTGACAACCCTCAATTCATTGTGGGAGGAGCCAGCAGGACTGACATCTGTCAGGGAGATCTTGGTAAATATCTTCTATATTAAATAGTAATAACACGTTTTTGGGGGTTGGTGTCACTTCTAACTGAAATCACTCAATTCAATTAATGAAGTAGTGTTTCTTTTACATTTAAAGGAATTTATAATTATTTCATTTCATCATGATTTCTGGTTGCAAACCTGGAAGGAAATAGTCTATGGACAGTCAAACATGTTTGCAGTCGGGGCTAGATTGGTGACTCAAGAAAAACTAAACGAAAAAAGAAAGAAAAAAAATACTTAATTTACCAAGAAATAGAATAAATGTCCAAAAGTTTGTATTACTGATCCAAGCATTTATTGACATTTACAAGGCATGCCGCGCTGTGACCGAGGGTTTAGAAGGATTCTCTTCTGACAGGTCACAGCTATGATGCCTGCAACACCTAGTATGTCCACCAAACACCTGTGGACACTGAAGGACTGCTATTCTGAGCATCCGCTAAATGCCACAGAATAGCACAGCATAAACTGACCATATTATGGTACCAGTAGAGGCAGCGCAGTACAGAAAACAACCCAACAAGCCCCCCACGCATGGCCTCTCCGCTTGCAGTGGCACCCCCTTATTATGCTTACTCTTTTGGAAGGGAATCCAGCCAGCAGCACTTCTCATTGTTGTTCCATCCAGGCCATGCATAAAGGGCACCAAGCGGGACAAAGGTCTAGGCAGACCCTGTTGCCTGCTCCCCTCCTGTTGAAAACCTTACATTGTTTATGGCACTCTGACACACACCTGGATAATCGAAAGTCACATGTCAGCACTTGCAGGTGGTCTTTTCCTCTACAACACAAAAGGAAAACAGTTTGTCATAGAACACACTGTTGGCTGTTTGTTGTTGTCATTTTAAATAACAATGGTCCAGGTACAGGCCCTCATTGCTGTGTGGTTAAAACATCCTTTGTAGAATACCTATATACCTAATACCTATACCGTACATACAAGTACAAATTTGTTTTTTGAATGGAGTTTTATGTTTTATAAGGTTTATAGGTTATAATTAGTTTTTCCTTAGCTTCTCCTCTAATTTCTGGGAAGTTGGACTGAAGGAATCGGTCAAAACTGGTTTGGTTTGTAAAGTAGATTGTATTGTATCGATTGTATATTATGATTTTATTGTATAAATTACTCTGTTACATAACAAGCTGTGGTTGCATTCACAAAATGTAATTTCAAAACCAGTGTCAAATTGGAAGGATCAGAAATGCATTTCAGTAATGAGAAATGCCAACAGCACCCAACCCTGTAACTAACCCATTTTAACTGCTGCTCATACCATTGATGCCATAACCCTCAATGCACTGTCTGTGACTGTTCTCGGAGATTATATGAGGTCACTTTTCATGGGTTACATAAATAGCATGTCATTACCCGGCAGTGTTGCATGGAGTATTGTAATCTCCTGTCTGTGTGTCTGATTGTGAACTAAATAGATGAACGAATGGGCCGGAGTGTTATGAGTCAAAAGTGGGTCATGGGTCAAAAATGTCTACAGTAAAGGTCACAATTATTGGCAACAAAATGTGCCCTTATCAACTTTCAGCCTGACGTCCATATTATGGGCATGTCATAGGCAAATTAGATTTTATTTTTTGTTCAAAAATAGCATGATTGTCTACAAGCTCACAACACATGATGCGACGCTATGTGTTGTGAGCCATTGTACGACTATTTTCACTATTGAACAAACTATAAGGCTTAAGTGGTTATAGAACCAAGGTGTTAGCTTAGCAAGAGATGTTGGTGCGGACTGAGTTTGTACCCCCTGGTGCGTTTCATTAATGTATGTTTTTGCGTGAAAGTTGCCCCTGTGGGGGACATAAAATCTGTTTTGAATGGGTTTGAACTGAGCAGTGTGCTTTGTACAGGTGACTGTTGGCTGTTGGCTGCCATCGCCTGTCTGACTTTGAATGAGAAGCTCCTCTACAGAGTCGTTCCACAGGAGCAGAGCTACTCTGAAAGCTATGCTGGCATCTTCCACTTCCAGGTTAGAAATAACTTCCTAATAATATTGCTGTGAATTCTCATTAAAGGATTACTTCACTCCCCAAATTACTTTTTTTCCTATAATTTACTCACCCCATGATGGCTTGCTTGATTACAAGGATAATTGTCATTTGTAACAGAATACAGTAAAATACATTTATAAACTACTCAGTATTTACAGTATTTAAATGATAAAAAAAGGTCATTTTGGGGGTAAAGTATTCCTTTAAATCTCAATTTAGCCTTTATATTATGTTCCTTATAGGTGAGCTTTGATTGATTGATTTATTATCAGTTTGAAGACAGTACGGCAGTACAGTAAAAAAAAATGTATTCAATTCATCATCATGACATACAATACATACATTACATATCAGCAACAACACTAAAAGCAAGAACAGATATATTTACAGGAAAAAAAGAGGGGGGGGGGGGGGGGCAGAGGATGCCACGTGAAGCTGGCGGAGGGAGTGCGTCTCTGGGGGCAAGGTTAGATGTTGTGGTTTATTTGGTTTTAGCCTCAAATCTGCTGTCAATCTTAATCTCACCTTCTCTGCGTCTTCCAGTTCTGGCGCTATGGCGACTGGGTTGATGTTGTCATCGACGACCGCATCCCAACCTTCAACAACCAGCTGGTGTTCACCAAGTCGGCTGAGAGGAACGAGTTCTGGAGCGCCCTGCTGGAGAAGGCCTATGCCAAGTAGGTGGCAGAACAGAGGATTGAAGGGAAGCCTTTTGTGCATATTATTTCTTTGGGCAGGCAAATATTTTCTTTTATCTTCATGAGAAGATGAATATCTACTCACCTTTTGGGCTACAGGTAGATGCCAATGGACAGACTATGAATAATGAACCAATACAAAATATACTTCTGTTGTCACATACATTAATTGTCTCTTGTTTTATAAGATTGGACTTTAACACCTTACCAAAACCATGAGAATCACTGCGCTATAGTACTATATTTAAATGATCTCCATAACATTACCCCTCCTCCAGGCTTCATGGCTCCTATGAGGCCCTGAAGGGTGGCAACACCACTGAAGCCATGGAGGACTTCACTGGAGGAGTGACTGAGTTCTACGAGATGAAGGAGGCCCCCAAGGAGCTGTACAAGATCATGAAGAAAGCTCTGGAGAGAGGCTCCCTCATGGGCTGTTCCATTGATGTAAGTAAGCAAGTAGTCCCACGTAAGAAAAGTATTCCATATAAGGAAAGTAATCCGCAAAGCAAATGAATCCACATGCAATACTTAAAAGGGTGGGCTCCCTATCCTCTTAAAAATAGATATATTTTGATGTGTATATACAGTATACCTTTAAACTTTAATTTTCGATTCTCAGATTATCCAGATTATCTTAATACGTGCATATACTAATACATTTCTTTAGATTGAATATTGTGTTTGTTCCCATTTATTCTTTCTGTTAATACCTTATTTTGTAAATCACCAGTCCCTGGTTCCAGCTCGCTTTGAGACTCGTACTGTGACAGGACTTGTGAAGGGCCATGCTTACTCTGTGACTGCTGTAGACGAGGTAAGCATGGACTGTAATGCTTGCACACCGACTTGAAAAATGCAAATAGTAATAGTAAAGTCTCCTCCTTAGCCTAGAATCAGCCTTCAGTCCTGTTATGTCCATTATGCTGTCAAATGCTCTCTTTTTCCTTCCGTCTGTCTCAATGAAGAAAAAAATAAGTGACGTGCCCATTTCCCCTTTGATTAAATAATAATAATTTCTCAGTGTAAACAGACCCAGCACAAGGAGTCTAAAGTGCGACTGGTGCGTCTCAGGAACCCATGGGGTCAGGTAGAATGGAATGGACCTTGGAGTGACAAGTGAGTGATGTGCATAAGTTGTTTTTCATTTCTAACGTACCACAACACATTGCACGACATACAGTGAGTGAGCCGCCTCTTTAACCCGCACATACCAATTTTGGGGATATCATTATAGGCAAAAATAAAAATTACAAATATTTAATCAATTCCTTTGATAGTAGCTGATCTACAAGCTCACAACGCATCAAGCTGCAATGCATTGTGAGCCTGTAGATGAGCTATTTTAGAAATGTAGACTTTTGCGGTTAAGTGGCTCAGTCAAGGTCTAGGTTTCTTTATTGTTACATCTTGTGTACAGGTACGTGCTGGTGTTCTCGGTGGTTAATTTAAGTGGTTAAAGCTTCAGTATCTGTATATAAAGGGTACTTAGGGGTACACAGGGAAATTGTATATAGTGTGTGTGTGTGTGTGTGTGTGTGTGTGTGTGTGTGTGTGTGTGTGTGTGTGTGTGTGTGTGTGTGTGTGTGTGTGTGTGTGTGTGTGTGTGTTTGTTGGAAGGAGAAAAGGTTCTGAAATAAAAGCAGCTGCAGGTATTGGCAGATCAGGGATGAAGGGTCAGTTAAAGTAAATGTGAAACGGGTACATACAAGTAAAAGTAAGTAGACAGTTACATCGAGGTCAAGTCTTGAGGATATTCATTCTATTTATTCAGGGAAGCCCATTTAGAGCGAGCTCTCTTTTTCAAGGACGCCCTGATTACAGTATGAAAATAAGTACAGTTATAAAATACAATACATAATAATGAAAAACAATAACAAACGGGTGCAGTCACTATGTAATGTGTCCTCAAGAAGTACCCTAAATGTCTCTATGGAGACCAATCAAACCAATTTCAGAGAGTCCTGAAGTTTGTTCTATTTGTGTGGAGCTAATAAATGAATGCAGTCTTTCCTTTTTCACTGTTCAACGTGTTGAATGTCCAGTAACCTTTGGTTCTAAAAGCAAGGATAGGTACAAAGGAAGCTTACCACACAAGGCCTTGTGTGGTAAGATTCACAATCAGAAATACTTGCGGATATCAAGATTTAAAGCCTGTTTTAATGCTTCTCAGACACCTCTTTGGCTTCATTTTCTGTTAAATTGTCCTTTTCCAACAGCTCTAAGGAATGGCAATCTCTGTCTAAGTCTGAGAAGGAGAAGCTGCAGCATCAAAATGCTGAGGATGGCGAGTTCTGGTAAGTTATACTGATTGATCAGACTGTTACATGTTGTGATTAAGGATGTCACACACCAAAATCCGCCTTTTGCTGTGCATGACGCGATGCACAGCCAGGTATAAAACAGGCATTACAGTGAAGAAGTTACTCCTTCTTCTTTTGTGTATCATCCTCAAATGTCCCCTTGTATCTGGTCCCACTTGGAAGAGTTGTTCCTTGAAGGATTAGTTTCTTGCACCCATCAGAGGTATATGTGTGATCGAAGACGAAGGAGATCTGAGCCAGACACTTCATCCTGTCCCTGCGTTGCAGGATGTCCTTTGACGACTTCAAGAAGAACTACACCAAGATTGAGATCTGCAACCTGACCCCCGACGCCCTGGAGGATGACAAGATCCACAAGTGGACCGTTTCTGTGAACGAGGGACGCTGGGTGAGGGGATGTTCTGCTGGAGGATGCAGGAATTACCCAGGTACGCAGGTCGTTTGGGTCAGTGGGTCAAGTATGGCACGGTGAACTCCAGAATGGATCGATTTGGTGTGCATGGGGGCTTGGTCAGGTTCAACTTCATGTAAAGATGACACTGGTTAAGTTTAGGCACGGGATTGGTGAGGTTAAGGTATGTATGAGGGCAGGCAGGAGTGGAAAGAATGGACCTGTATGTTTTGCTCATCGAGTAAAGGTTAACTCGTTTATTTGAACATACAGTTGCCCTAATAATCCAGATCAGGTGTTTGTAAACAATCATGTAGAGCGGTATTCCCGGGTAGAATGTCTATGGATATTTACACAATATAAAAGAAAGTGTCCAGAACATTAGCTATGTCTAGCTTGTCAACCTGTGGATATCTAGAACAAAATACTCTAATACTCAATAACAATATCATAAGTGTCCTGTTCTTCCAGAAATAAGACTAAGGTGTTGATATCATGATGATTTGGTCTATACTGCCAGTGATCTGTTCTCTATTTAGTTCTCTGTTTAGAGCATGGACCAAATCCAATTCCAATAATATTTACACCCACCCTTTGTTTGTGGTCAAAATGGTCTAAAAATAGGGCCCAGGTTAAAGAAAATGAAATCAAACAATCCAAACACAGTCTGTGTATCAAACAGTCTGTTTGATACTTGATGACTTTATGAATTCCATATTTTCCAGACACGTTCTGGACCAACCCTCAGTACCGCCTCCGTCTGCTGGAGGAGGATGATGATCCAGAGGATAACGAGGTGGCCTGTACATTTGTGGTGTCTCTGATGCAGAAAAATAGAAGGAAAGAGCGCAAGATGGGAGCCAACCTCTTCACCATCGGATTCGCCATTTATGAGGTATAATCGGCTGTCTCACTAAACCGTCTCACGGCTGTCATTGTAGTTTTTTCTTTGTGCAGAACCCTCACCTCTCTGGTGCTGAAGTAGGCTAAAGTCAACCATGATTACTATTTACAGCCAATTGTTCCATAATAATAACTACATTGAATACTCTTTTTTTTACATATATATTTTACACATTACTGATGGAGATTATACGTGTGTATGGCTTTCCTATCATACTGACATTGTCTCTGTCTGCCCATAGGTGCCGAAGGAGGTAAGGAAAGAAACTGACTTGCAGTGGAGCATCCGTTTGCCAGCTATTTCACACCCTGCACCATGTGGATTTCAGTCTTTTGCTTTATGTATATGACTACCTTTATGTGTGTTTGTATACATATACAGTATGTATTAACCCATTAAGACCGGGAACGTATCTTTTTAGATTTCTTTGGCTATTCAAAAATAGCAGATATACAAGCTCATAGATAGAACTTGTAGATCTGCTATTTTTGAAAGATCCCTGACACAAAATATTTTTGAGATGGGGGGGGGGGGGGTTGTCCACAGCCAAATACATATCATTTTAGGGGTCCTTGACATGAAAAAGTGATTTTATTTTTGCAAATCTTTGAATATATATATTTTTAAAGCGAACATTTGTAGCTCAAATCTTTGCTTCTGGGGGTCCCTGGAACTTTTTATATTTTTATCAAAAAACCGGGTCTTAATGGGTTAACATATTATTTTGTATTGTGTCAAATATTCTCTGTGCTCCTTCCCTCCTTTTCCTTCGCAGATGCATGGAAACAAGCAACACATGCAGAAAGACTTCTTCCTGACCAACTCCTCCAAGGCTCGCTGCAAGTCCTACATCAACCTACGCGAGGTCACCCAACGTTTCCGCCTGAGCCCCGGGGAGTACGTCATCGTGCCCTCCACCTATGAGCCCCACCAGGAGGGCGAATTCATCTTGCGAGTCTTCTCTGAAAAGAGGAACACCTCAGAGTGAGTGGGTGAGGGAGCCAAGTGGGTGGCTGGTGGCAGGCGGGAAAAGGGGAATGTGTACTTACACTAACGTGTGATTGTCCCTCCCCCTAGCATAAGGTCAACCTCATAGTTATATGCTGTGTTACTTGCAGTTATTAGATGCTTATGCTATTCTGTTTGTGTTGTGTTTGATAGTAGGGCTGGGTATTGAAAAACAGCGTGTGGATACACTACCAAGTTTTGGTAGCAGTATTCAATTAAAAACATTGAGGTCTCAAAACACTCATAATGGTTTTATTTTTATGATGAGAATTAAGGTTTTCCTTTCATTCTGACCAACAAAATAAATGTGCTGTATCATGGTCGATTCTATGACAAGATTCTATAAACTATATGAAAAGCAGTCGCAAAACTGTAGAACCAAAACTTTAATTAAATGAAAAACAATATCCAGCCCTATTTATTGGTATGTAATGTAGCAAAATTCAATTGATCTAAACAGTATCCAGCTGTACTGGTGTTTCCTCAGTTATCTGCCCCTTGTGGATTATGTGTTTTATATTGTGGATGTTTTGATGTGTTGGTTAATTGGGGTTGGGTGGATATATTGATCATGGGATAGCTTGGGGATTGTTGGGAGGGTTAAAAACCACCAAGGACAAACAATTTTAACGGCGATTTGATTTGTAGAGCTGGAAGAAATCGGCCCCAGTTCGAAGCTGTTATGGAATCTTTTTTAGGACAAGCGACTACAGATTTGGGCATGCTCCGGTAAACCTCCTTTTAGTTCATTAATTACCCCCCTCCCATGCTGCAACCTCAATAACACCACTTCCTGCTGGCCTGGAGGACAAGATGGCATCCAGAGATGGTCTTCTACCTATCTGATGGACTGGGATCTGAATTACAAGCAGCAAAGGAGGTCATTTCAAGCTAGCTATGAAGTGGAAGTGCCCAGCAAACCAAGCACTTTGCCAGTTGCTTTAGAGTATATCAGCTCAAAGGTTAAATAGTATTTGCAATTAATTCTTTATCCTGCTTGGAGTATGATATTGATTGAGGCTGCCGCTAAGGACAGTGCAATGAGTGGCAGAGGTTTATTTCAGGATTATTTATGCCAATTCTGTATGCTTTTGTGATTGACAACCTGGATGCTATAAGACACTATCTTAATTGTTTAAATGTTGGGAATTATTTGCAAATACTGTTTGGCCCAAGGCACCTCCCAAGTTTCTGCCACGAGCCATTCATGAATTAGAATAACAGAACCTCAGTGGATAGGTAAATACAAAGTGTCCAAGAGGAGAGCAGCTGAAATCAAGTGGCAATAAAAAGACATCGTTTTCAAGAGGAAAACTAACACAATTTTGGATGGAAGGAACAACAGGTGGTACTTAACTAATGTGTTTTCTTCACAGCTCACTGACACGGTAAGAGTTTGTGGTATGATTTTGCTATCCAAGTTCTTGATATGAATACGGGGCCATAAGTCTTTTGAAATCATATTCATGTAAAGATAAACACATTTTTATAAGATGAGAAAGATAAGTACACTCAAGAATGACTCACTCAGAACATACTCAGATTTACTGCAGTGTCTGGTATCATGTCATAAAATAATGTATTGATTAGCCATTGTAGTGGGCTATTAAAAGGATAGATTTATGGTCCAAATGAGATGGTACGCCCTGTTCATGTCGCCATGGTGACTGCTGTTTGTTCGTCTTCATCCAGGGAGATAGAGAACAGGATTGAGGCTGATCATCCAGTGGTGAGTTTCTCTCGTCTCTCCCCCTCTGCCTTCAGACTTTTTACATTCAATAAAAAAAATGTCTGACACTCTATTCAATTTTCTGTCTCCACACAGTCCTGGAGGCAGGCCTATTCTATTCCATCTATTAGTCATTTATGTCTTTACCGTGTTAATTGCATTCTAATAAAAATATGTGCAGATCAGTCTTTGACTTTGGCGTCAGAGAGTGATCTGCACATACTGCATTTACCACTTTATGAACGTAATTTCTTACCAAATGTATTCATCACACATATTCATGAAAAAAGGAATCTCTCTGAAGACTTGTTCTGCCTCTCAGACACTGTCTGTTTCTCTCCACATATTGCTTCTGCCCCTCTCCTCCTTTATGGATCCACACCTTCTCAGCCGGCACCAGCCTTGGCGGGGGAGGAGAGCGAGGAGGACCAGCAGTTCCGGACCATCTTTCAGGAGATAGCTGGAGAAGTGAGTACAGTACTGCTCCTAGTGGAGTATCAACGGGGGCCTCGTTCTGAAGATAAGTCACCGTAAATGACAAGCGACACAGTCGTATGACAAAGTATAAGTTAGGCTTTAGTTGATAACTAACACTAATAACAGAATGGAAATCATTCATCATCATCATCACAATTGAGAATTTGCAAAGACAAGTTTTGATTGGCTTAGGTTTGGCCATCTAGTGTGTTGGTGGAGTGCACAGTGCCTGTCACTTCTCACTGCCAACCTTCACCGCTGGCTAGCAGAATGCAAACAGGAGAGCCGAGTGCGTAAGTCTCTCCCTGCCAGTACATAGCCTCTCTAACAGCAAGCCCTATGTAGTGCCTTCACGTGGTGACACACAGTCACTGGGTACAGCTCGGACTCTGGCTGAAATACAAGGGACTCGGAGGAGGTTTGGCCCCCAGATGTGCGGTATGCAGGCCCACCAGTGTGTGGGCAAGCCCTGGTGCCCAACAATCAGCCCCAAACTATGGGTGAAATAGTACCACTGCCTAGTGGGTTCCTAGGGAGAGCAATAGGCTATGGGAGTCAACCCCTACAGAACATCAATCAGAGAGGAGTAGGAGGTGCGTGTCAGGGCGGCTACATGGAACATCGGTAGCATGTTGTGTCGGTCAGGGGAGGTGGTAGAGGCTCTACACAGGAGATGGGTGAAGCTGAAGTGAGGGTGGGTGTGCATCAGGGATCAGTACTCAACCCATTGCTGTTCACCATTGTGATGGATGTGATGTTGAGGGAAGTGAGGCGTGGAGTACCATGGGAGCTGCTCTATGCGGATGACCTGGTACTGATGGCTCACACCAGAGAAGACCTAGCAAAGAGGCTAGTGGCCTGGAGGACATGCTTGGAAGTGAAAGGGATGAAGGGGAATGCGGAGAAGTCAAAGGTCATGGTTGGTGGTGCTGGCCTGGGAGTGATACCGCTGTCAGGAGCATGGCCATGTGGAGTCTGTGGGAAGGGAGTACAAGCTAATTCTCTCCAGTGCAAGGGCTGTCAGAAATGGGTCCATCGGAGATGCAGTAGAGTGCAAGGCAGCCTGCAAGCGGAAAGCAAAACGTTCCAGTGCAAGCAGGGGAGTAGTTCCACAGGCAGATGCAGCCGAGCAAGAGGGGCTTGTAGTAGACGGGGAGACGTATGCAGTGGTGGCCTCCATAGTGGACGTAGTGAGGAGAGGCAGACTGCGACGGTACGGACACGTAGTGAGGAGGGAAGAAAATGACTTAGAGGGGACAAGACCCACTGGCGTAAGAAGACCTGGCAGACGACCGTGTTGGCTGACATGAAAGCACTCATCAACCATGAGATGGCCATTTACCGTTCCCGGTGGAAGAAAGCCATAGCGAGAATACAGTCCAACCCAGTGGTGCCTGGAAAGTGGACTTTAAACAGATGATGAGTTTGGGGATAAAGCAAGAGAGGCAAGGTTGAGATGGTTTGGGCGAAGGATGATGAAGATGGAGCTGCCAGGCAAGAGGAGAAGAGGAAGGCCAAAGAGGAGGTTTATGGATGAGGAAAATGCGGGAAAACAGAAACAGATGGAAGCGGATGATCTGCTGTGGCGACCCCTGATCGGAATTAGCCAAAAGAAGAAGTTATGATTGGCTTGTGTAAACAGTAAAGTAATCCCCTTTAACTTTCCTGTTTTTTTCACAGGAAATGGAAATCACAGCAAATGAACTCAAGAATGTCCTCAACAGAGTGGTCTCCAAACGTAAGTCTACTCACATGCTGAACTATACACTCTACCACAATACATGTATACAGTAAATATAATCATACGGTTATTTAATTTTTTTAAACAATTTTTAAAATTATTTTTTTCAGTATTAACCGGGCAAATATATCAACATTAATTTAAAAAAAAGTGTTTCTAAGATGCAGTTACTTAGTCTTATTTTTACCTCTCTCCTCAGACAAGGACTTTAACACTGAGGGTTTCAGTCTGGAGAGTTGCAGGAGCATGATTGCTCTGATGGACGTATCCTTTGTATCGAGCGCATCGGGCTGGCTGTCTCTAGAACGCACAACCTGCCGAGACCCATGGCAGGGCCTATGATCCGACATCGGCCCTGAAAACAGGGATACCCTCTTCAAATCACTTTAAAATGCCCTAGACTTGTTTAATTTCCATTTAAAGCAATATTTCACTTTGCTGTCTATTTTTATGTTACATCTATAACATGTTTACTCTGCTAGGTAAATGTGATTGTGGTCTTAACTGCCTCTGTTAGATGGATGGAACAGGTAGACTCAATCTGCAAGAGTTCAGACATCTGTGGAACAAGATTAAACAGTGGCAGGTGTGAATACCTCTCTCTCCATCTTTCTTATTCATCCTTTACTATGCTTATAGCTATTCTAGGTACGAGGCACAGCTAAGCATCATCTGTCTCTCTCATTGTTGTACCTTCTCAAATTACAGTTGAAGCCTTGAGATGAATGACTGTATTGTCCGCTTTGGGGCTCTGAAGAGCTCAGTTTTGCATATTTCATCTGAACATACTGCGGATCTGCAGTCTGTTTTACAGTGAAGCACATATTAATTTTAAGATCAGGAGTAGTGATAACAAATCATCACTAGCCTTAATACGGATGTACACAATTCTTCTGAAGGCTTCAGTTCAGCTGTGAGCATTACCAGGTGCATCAGATTCATAACTTCTCTTTTCCAGGGAATCTTTAAGCACTACAACTCAGACCAGTCTGGCAGCATCAACAGCTATGAGATGAGAAACGCTGTCAATGATGCAGGTAATTACCAACGCAAAGACTAGTCTTTTTGATATAAGCTAAGGTCATCATAATATTTGGAGAGGTTGTTTAAAAAAATCTATGGGGTTCATTAAAATGTGTTATATAGATTACCATGTAGGAATTGTTTTAATTGCCTTTGCTCCAGCCTGACCTCTGCCTGTGAATGTTGTTGTCACTGTACAGTCATGTGTCTTGTGTCCCGTTCAGGCTTCCGTCTCAACAACCAGCTGTATGACATCATCACCATGCGCTACGCCAACGAGAACATGAACATCGACTTTGACAGCTTCATCAGCTGTCTGGTGCGGCTGGAAGGAATGTTCAGTAAGTCTGTAGTCGTAGTCCAGGAACAGGGGAGTCAGGTCACTAAAGGCCTCATTTCAGAAAAAACAAGGTGGCTTTTTTTTAACCCATTAAAAACTGAGGCCGGCACCTAGGCTGACAATCCAGCCCGACAGAGTGTTGCGGGTTCGACTCCCGATCCCGACGACCTTTGCTGCGTGTCTCCCCCCCATCTCTCTCCCCGTTTCCTGTCAGTTTACTTTCCGATCAATAAAGGCCGAAAAAGCCCCAAAAATATATTTTTTTTTAAAAACAACTTGAGGCCGATTCTACAAATGCCTTCTAAATCAGCAGTTCAAGATTCTTAAAAAATGTTCAAAAATAGCAGATGTACAACACGGGACACCAGATTGGAAGTGGCTAATGAATCTACGGTCGCAGCCAGGAAAACACCTATCTACAACATGTGTGTCACATATAGGGGGTGGCAAATCCCATCCTGGGACCCAAAATGATGCCCCTGCAGGTCAACACAGTACAGTACACCACTAAATGCCTGCTATTGAATAATGGTGTTTCGATTACTATTGGAAATCCAACCCAGTTTGGCTATACATGTGAAGTGACCTTTAGTATGCCAAATAGAGTATCCCACAAATTAGAGGTCAAACAACATTTGACCCCAAAAATACAAAGACTGAACAAGTACAAAAGTCAATGTTAACTGTATTTTTAGCATCCATTAACTGAATGATTTACCTAGCTAGTCTAGTCCACTATGGTTTAATTAGATTTGGTCGTGACACATTGTTGGGAATCCAGTACAGCTGCTGTATCATAGTATGTATTGTTTTCCTTGCAGGGGCATTCCAGGCCTTTGATCAGGAGGGAGATGGTACAATCAGACTCAGTGTCCTGGAGGTAAGCACTTTGATGAAATCCTAGCTATTAACTGTACCCAAGGCCTTATTAGCGGCGCTAGCCGCTCTATCCTGCTCTATACCTGACTTTGTCCGTGTTCACCGTCAACGTTCTGATTGGTCAGACACGTCAACAAAGTGATTGGTCAAGCTTCACGTGACACGTGGCTATAAACACATTATAAACACATATCGATGACAAAATGTATCAAAGGCGCCGCTACCTTCACACAGGGTGTGATTTTTTTTTTACTGTAGGGTTTTCAATTTATAGAAAATAAGGCATGTGAATAAAGCCCAGGAGTTATGTTATGACATCTGTAAATATCTCCAGTTCTGCACTGTGAATTATGAGGCCATTTGGCATGTGCTTTTTAAAATTTAGAATGAATGACTTTGTTTCAGAAAACATAAAAAGTGTTGATTTATGGAGATTATCTTATCTCGTAAAATGTGGTAACATCATAAGCCTTTGTTTGGTAGAGAGTTTATTTTTTTTGTGGGACCCCATGACAGAGGTAACTTCTGGATTGGCCTACAAAAAGACTTCATCCCTTTAGCGCTCTATTGAAAAGGTTGCTCAGACAGTGTTTTCAGCGGAAAGTTTTAATCCACTCCCTCTTACCAAATAGGCAGTTTCAAATGATAAAATATTTTGAAATGCCATGTGCTTATTTTGTTGAGCTAACGGCTGTTGTGTCTCCCCTTTGCACGCAGTGGCTCCAGTTGACCATGTATGCCTAGACCAAGGCCCATCTTCTCCCAGGTGAGCCCCACTCCACATGAGGACCAGAAACTGCCAGCCTTTACCTCATTATTCACTGTGCCTGAACGCCGTTAGAGCTCTTCCATTTCACCTCCACTTCCTCCTTCAAGCTCCCACAACAACTTTGCTCTTTCCCACTCCAAAATGTCCCCTTATTCTGTATTTTGCTCCCTCAGTTCGCTCACACTTCTTTCAATTCTCATCCCTTCTTCATCTTTCTTTATACTTTAACTCCTCATGCCTCCTTCTTTTCCCTCTCCTGCCTTTGTCCTCCAAGTATCACTCAAACATCAGTCTCCCTTGAGTCATCAGCCCTGTTTTACTTTTTTTAAATATATATATATATACAATACACCCCTTCCCATAACGCATGTACCGTACTTTTCTCAGGCATCAAACACACACACAAACCTCTCTTTTTCTGTCACGATACCTCACAAAGCCTCTCCCTAAGTTATCCATCTCTGTAGTATTCATTGTTCATCTTTCTGACTCAAAGATCTACCTGGTGCTCTGGTTGTCACCTGCTTCTCCAGCCCCTATCTATACAGTTAACAATAAAGCAAACCACCAGTGGTACGAGGCTACGAGCCCTTTTCCTTCTCGTCTCATGGACAGGCCGCTTGGTTGGACAATGGATGATGACTTGTGGGAAAGAATCACATTAGCAGTAACTTGCTCCTCCAAACCCTCTCTATAACTAACATTTCCATTTCTCATAGAAGTTAACAAACCCATGGTGCTACAATACCCTTTTCCTACAACAGTGCAGCAAACAGGGGGCTCTCAGTGGTGGACAATGGATGAACTGGTGCATTGCGGGAAAGGAGCACAGTACTTCCAAACTCAGGCTTTCTGTTTCCAGCCAATGGTCATTCCCCAACTCCTTCCCCTCCCCATCCATCAAATCTCTTGACAAACTGTACAGTCTACCAAGTCTTATAGCTCTGCATGTGGATCCACAGAAGACCCTGCCAAAGAACACATGACTCTCTACTATGAGAACATCATCATTACTGTGGTTGGAGGTTGGACTTTTCTTTAAGGCAGAGTTAAGGGCGATTTATACTTGGTTGCGTGCCGGTGTGGGCATACCGAAAATAGTCGATCTACAAGCTCACACCGCGTCGCGGCGCGAAGCGTTGTGAGCTTGTAGATTGGCTATTTTCGGTGTGCGACACCATGTGCGATGAAGTATATCAAGCCCTTTACCATTATGACAAGTTATGAGGTTCTAACAGTGGAGTTGTGGATACAGCTAATCGGGTTGGACTTCAGCTTTTTCGTGGTTTCCAATTAAACCTTTGGGTCAAATGAGTGTTCTGCATTTATAATGATTTTAAACCAAATAAAGAACTGTGTAGTTATGGTTTGTCTGCTTTACCAATGGCTTTGACATTTAAATGGTGGTTATACACACTATCTGACACAAATGCATGCACACACTCATGTTACAGTACACACATCTTGTTGACTAAAACTGAAAGAAGCTGAAAACAATGTTGCAGAAAACATTTTTTTATTATGTTATCACTTACTTTTTAACATTATTGTGTTTTCTTATAAAATATCTGTTTATTAGTTCACAACTTCTGGTAATAACTAAAAAGGAAAAAACCTTTGAAGAAACTTGGGAATGCCAGGTAAGAGGTACACTGCATGCTTTTCCTTAGGTTTGAAATAACACGGGCCAGATAAGGCCTGGTACCGGAAAAACTCTGAAGACGTTGATTTGGGAGGACTACAGGGTAAACTGGGCTGAGGACAAACCCCAAACACGATTGTACACAACCAACCAATAGCTGCTGCTGCCATCACACAAAGGAGGACAGAGGAGCATAGAGCAAACTTTTACTTTAAAATTGAATGTTCAAAGAAAAAAACAAAAGCGTGGCTCTGTTGAAAAATATGTCTGTTTAGCGAAATAAAATATCGCCTTAAACATCTGGGTGAGGTATGGCATGGGAGATGAACCCTAATTCTGTCCTTCAAGCTCTTCCCTCAAACACCTCCTCTCTACACATCTCTTCACCTCCACGCAAATGCCTCTTCTTCAAAAACAAAACAATGGAAAAACAATGGTAAAAAAACACTCAAGCTCTCGTGCATTCTACTTGATGCTCAGTGTATGAAACATAAAAACAACTGAGTTCTTTAGAGGAATCCCAGTCATCAATATTTATGTCATACAGACTGTAGTACAGACACTCATTCATGAAAAATAACTTAAATCCCTCTTATGTTGACGATGAAGAAAGACACACATCAACATATGTTACACACATGGAAACACAAACACCATTTCTCAGTGCTCCTTCACAGCAAACATAAATCCTCAAAAGGAAATGTAAGACCAAGTCACACCACACTGCACCAAAGTCCTTCAACGCCATTATCGATGAGCAACACAAAAATAAATTGTAAATGTCAACCTTACATTGCAAACAAAAAAAGAATGTTTGCAAAGGGTTCTGGGAAGGAAAAGAAAAGTTACCACTCAAAAGAAAACCATTTTCACAACATTTAACTCCTTAAAACAGCCAACTCTTTAAAATGTCACACCATTGCACTGAAATATGGCCCAAAAACTGCCATGAAATCTCAAATGGTTTCACTCCCTTGTAAGGCTATATTTTATAGTCTAATCTGAACTTATCTGAACCTTGAGTGATTAAATGGCAAAAGAAAAAGAAAACCAAAAAAGTTGCTCAAAGTGACACGTCACAACTGCACTCAACAGTTAACAATAAAAACATCCCTTAACCCATGCCATATAGTAGCCAGCCAATCTGTAAAACAGAGGCTTAATGTACAGTAGTCAGTACTTGTGGCAGTTTTGAAAAAAGAAAAGCGATGCAATCCTTCAGTTACCTTACCGGCAACTGCCCAAGTTTCTTCCTCTTAAAAAAAACAGTCCTGTGTTTCTTTTGTCTTATTTGGTCAGTGATAAGAGAGTAACTGCAGTGGTGTACAAGGACAGAAGACAGAGAGAGAAAGAGAAATAGAGCAAAAGGTGTGTTTGCCAAAGTAAGAAAAAGTCAGCACACAACCTTTGCTTTATTAACAGTAGTAGTGACATCACGGTTGGATTCCAACAGAGTAGGTACTGGAATCGACAAACAGAGAACAAAAACACTTGACGGTATCAGGATTAACGCTGTCAAGTGGAGTGGGTCCCAGTAAGATATCCCCCCCAATATGGGAGGTAGAAAGAAAGGGGGGGGGGGGGGGGGTGAACACGATTAGATAACAGGGGAAGAGAGTGGAAGAGGGTATTTCACCCACCTAACACTCACGGCTCCAGTTCAGCCTCCTCGTCGGCATGTTTCTGCAGGTGCATGGGGATTCCCTGCAGGTCAGAAGGATCAAGTCAAACCAAAATTTTTGTTATCTTTCTTCTTTTTACAAAATAGGTTTGATACAGATTGATAGAGATGAGATCATATTTTAAGAGACACATTTCAACATTTCATACCTGCTTGGAGCAATTGCGTGCGCCGAAAATCTCATCACAATTTTTCCAGCGACATTTGAGGAGGCTGGCATTGGAGTGATCATTGACCAGATGCTGCTGCAGATGTTCTCTCACACCAAAGATCAGCGAACAGCCATGCCACTGTCAATACAATACACCAATAAACAAAACCTGGAAACTACCCATCTGAATCAAGTTATTCGGGGTAACCATTGGTTATCGGCGCCCCCAAAATATAATACAAGCTTTGATGTGGGGAAGAAAATTATTTGAATGAACTTCTTGCAGCTATTACAGGGAACCTTTGGCGATTTCAACCTCATATAAAATGCCATGTCTGTATTTCTCAGCAAAATGTTGATGTCACTATTAAACCACAATGAGAAATACTCAGAAGGCAGGGTGTTTTTTTGCCACACTAGATTATGTATCTCTTTACATCAGAACAATGGGATTTAGGTTGAAAATCTTTAAAGTTTACCTTTAAGATTTTCAACAACCACATTTCAGTCTTGACGAATTACATGACTTTCAAATGTGTGTGCTAAAATTGCATTATGTGATTATGCACAATTATTCTCCTTATTGTGCACCTGACCCCACACCCATTCCATCTCTCTCAGTCCCTTGATTCTAGTCTCTTCTCTTACCCAACAGCGGTAGTTCTGCATCAGGTTCAGCCTGACAGCCTGTACACTGCCATCATAACAGCCTGTGTAGATCTGAAGACACATGGATACACCAGAGAAGGGTCAATTTTACTCATGTAACCATGGCTCTATGAACAAAGTGACTAGGCAATTCACATGCTAATACCAATAGGTGTCTAGCATAGTCCTTAAGTGAAACAGCACTAGTTTTATACTTTTAACAATGTGTTCTGAAAATAGGTATAGTGGAAAGTTCAGTCTTACCATGCTCTTGTGTATGGCCATGCACACCACCATGTCCTTGTGTCCACCGTAGACCTGCAGTCGGTCATGGGACTGTAAACAAATGAATCAATATAATCATGAGTAATACTAATTACAAATCTTATTTTGTATACAGGCAAGCCCATCCATGTATTACTTATATAAACCGATCCCATGGTTAGAATTATGGTTATATTAATGTATAGTGAGGGTTTATCTGAAAATGAGACCCCAAATCCCAAATATAGTCTGTGAATGTGTGTGTGTGTGTGTGTGTGTGTGTGTGTGTGTGTGTGTGTGTGTGTGTGTGTGTGTGTGTGTGTGTGTGTGTATATATGTATATATATATATGTGATACATGTGTGTGTGTGTATATATATATATATATATATGTGTGTGTATGTATGTATGTATGTATGTATGTATGTATATACATACATACATACCCACCCCCATCCCTAATGGCAATAATATACTATATATATATATATATATATATATATATATATATATATATATATATATATATATATATATATATATATAGTATATTATATATATATATATATATATATATATATATATATATATATATATATATATATATATATATATATATATAGTATATTATATATATATATATATATATATATATATATATATATATATATATATATATATATATATAGTATATTATTGCCATTAGGGATGGGGGTGGGTACATGGTTAACCGTGTACAGTATAATAAATTACTATCAGTTTAGGACAGTTTAACCGAAAATTAAAACAACTTGTTAATATGTAAGTAATATAAATGATTACAATATTGTATATAATTGCAACTCATAAAATACTCTAGCAGACATACAGTAGGTTTTTTTTTCCCTGTACACTAGATATAGTATGTACTGTACATTTGTAATGAACTCTTTTGAATGAACTTTTGTATGAACTCCTCACATCAGAACAATGGGATTTAGGTTCAAAAACAGTTTTCTGAAAGACGTATGCTGCCCCCCCCCCCCCCCCCCAAATATAACAGATCAACAGGCTGGTAGCGGGCACGTGACGCGCTATGAGTATATCTGCTATTTTTCAATAGCCAAAGTCAAAAAATCTAAAACGACACAGATGCTTTCCCGGTTTTAATGGGTTAATGGCTATAACTCAATGACCATCTATCACTTGAACATTTTTCATCAATTTCTCTTTTCCCTCAACAGACTAAATCCCTGATGGTGTCACTTGAGGCTATATTTGTTATAATTGTTGATATTGTCATGTTGTAAGTGCACCCTTAAAGAAGACCGACCTGTAGCTCATAGATGCGGACCAGTTTGTCCAGACATGCTGTCACCATCACCTTCCCCAGTACGGCCACCGCAGTCACAGCATGGCTGTGGCCTTTGTAGATCCGGACCAGCTCTCCAGTCTGCAGTTGTAGAAATACAGAATAATGAAATTCCAACGGATGTAACATTTTAGCCACAGTTTTAATTTCAAGAAATGTTATATTGTGATACAATGTGTCATAGGGGAGTGTTGTCTCACATGGATGTTGTGTGCCTGAACGGACTGATCGCTGGAACTGCTAAACACCAGATCATTCACCACCTGAGTGTGGAAGAGAGTACAAGGGAGTAAAAACTTCAAATACAGTGGCGAAATAATGAATAATGTCAAAGTGTTTTCAATTCTTTCCACTGGTTAGAAGAAGAATGAATAGAGAAGTTTCACAATCCTCACCTTCATGCAGAGCACAGTCTTGGTGTGTCCCTCCAGGGTGCGTAGCAGTAAACCATTCTTGGCGTCCCTAACGCTGATGGTGCTGTCATAGGAGCCAACCAACAGGACCCTCCGAGCCCCCTCCTGAGATGTGGCCAGGCAGCTCACTCCCCGCAGCCCGTGACAATCAAACTCATCCAGCTGCTTATTGGTCTGATCAGACCAGAAGAATTTAGAAGAAGAAAACAGATCAGTTCAGTTATGAGTAGAGATAACATTTGCAGTTAAACATGTACATTTCTGCATTGGGTCTACTTTTTTATTATTATGGTTGTATTTGTTTATTGTTTATTGTGTAATCTGATTCCATTTGAATAAGTTTTTTTTACTTTATACTTTACTGATAGTAAGATATTTTACTTGGTCAAATCTCTTGGATTTTTATATTTATTTTGTCCCGACTTGCTATGTTTTATCCTTACAAAACAATGTATTCTACAGTTTCACAGTATCATATAAGATGTAGTTCTTTGTGTCACCTTGAGGTTGAAGGTGACGACGGTGCCATTTGCCAGGCCAGCATATAGAACCTTCCAGCGACTGTGGAGACAGAGGACCCGGTCTGATAGAGAGAACTGCTGCTCACACTCCATTGTCTGTATCGGAAATCAAAATCATTTTAGAGACTATTGCATAAAACCAATTATGTTAAATAATGGCAGTTGCATTCTGGAAATTGTGTCTGGCACAGCAAATCAAAGGTTGATTAATAGAACCATACATCTGATCTCATAATCAGGCTACTCTACATAAAACACCATTCAAATAATCAGTTCCCTCCATGGCAATTGATACATAGGGTAACCAAGTAGAAAATTGCCTAATCATCAATCTACCTGTCTATGTCTGATCAATTTATTTATCTATCCATCCATTCTCTGATGTCACCTTGAGGCTGTAGCAGCGGATGGTCTGGTCACTGGAGCCAGAGTACAGGCGCTGCGGCAGGCTTGGTCCTGCTGACACCAACAGGCTGTTGACCTTGGAGCTGTGGCCCTCGAACACAGCCACACATTTATGGCTCTGGAAGACATACAGTAGGTGAGGAGACGAATGAGAGGACGATCTTATTAGCCAGAAGGCTGATGCTGCTCTGAGGTGACGTGGGACAAAATCAGGGTTTGTTCATTTTAAAAACGGAATGAATTCAAAGTATTGGAAAATGAATTATATTCTTTACCGGGGTGCCTGGTGGCTCAGCCAGTTAGTGCACAGTCCACATGCTCCTTGTGAGCACGAAGACCAGGATTCAAATCTGACCCGTCTTATCTTGCATGTCTCTCCTCTCTACTGACCTTTCTGAACTAATGCATAAATTGCCTAAACAATTCTAAAAAAGAGAACAAATTATCCTATAAATTGCCATTTCTGACTTAAAAATAGCCATTTCTGACAAAAGTCCAGCATTGTATTTATTTTTATTTTTTTCTAACTAAATTAGTTTCACAGCCCATCTCTGCTTGACATTGACGCACACATATAGACACACACATTCAGTTTCCAGTACAGGCACAGTCTTCTTCTAGAGAAGCATTTAGGAGTTAAGCGGGGTGACGGAGGCTTTATCCATCATCCATTTTTCCAAACCAATATTTGCAAATAAACGGGCAACTTTCCATTCATTACTCTGCTTCAGTAACTTTTAAAGTTATGTTGTGGCTATGCTTCATATCATCCATACTCACCACCAGGTCGAAGGCCTTGACTGTGCGGTCTCCAGAGCAGGTGTACAACAGTCCATCATGGACCTGCATGGCGTTCACTGCTTCCTGGTGGCCCTCAAAGGTCCCCTCAGTAGGCATAAAGTCATCCCCAGCGTCAGATGACACATCTGGCGTGCACACACACGTTCAAAATGATAATTGTTGGGAGATTTACCAACAATCCCTGCCTGAATTCAATAACTTTTTAAAATATAATAATAATAAGCATAAAGGTAATATAATCTAAACGAAGGATTTAAATACCTGTATAACTTTTTACAACCGAGAAATACATATATATTAAGTAAGCTATCCGGTGACAGAGGATGGGTGACACTTCACACTTGAATATCATTAGGCAGGGAGAGATGTTTGCATACAGCATTCAATTGAATTCAGGATATATAAAGTACCTGCTCTCAGAAACCTTCTCAATTCATAACTTCTCTGAGCACACTGTCCTGTCTCAGTGTAAGCCATCTATCAGTTCTATGAATATCTTGCCCATAAAAAGTAATTTGGGATCTGTGGAGACTATTTTAATCTGTTCAAAGAGTGCAGGGAATGCTAATTCTGTCCCCGGAGAATGTGAGATGTGAGAGAGGGTTTATGTTGGGCTACACAGGAAGAGCCACAGCATGGCTGTGGTCTTTGTAGAGCCGCACCACCACCTGTCTCCATAGAACACTGGTACTGAGAAAAGTAGGGGCTGATTTATATTTCAATACACGAATGTGGCGCTCCATGAAAATAACAGATTTTCTACATTGCAGCACTTTATTCAAGTAGAAATTGTATTTCACTTACGCTGAGCGATGTGGTCATGCAAGAAAATGTTAATTAGGCGTACGCGTGCTTCCAAGGGATATTTCATTTCAGACCAGGTTATAACATTTTTGTAATATATTACTTTGCGAAGTTGGATTGTTTGGTTGACTTGCATAGATATTGTACATCAAAGGGGCATATCCATCAGTTGAGAGGAAATGTTAAATATATTGTCTTATTTAAAAAAACAAGAAATTGACAGCACCTCAGTCACTGTCACTGTTCTATTTACTGAAAGTTCTGAAATGTATATCATGCAGTAGCTAAATATCACCATAAAGAATCTATCCAAAATTAACAGGGCTGTTTAGTTTGAAACTCACAGTGAAACTTTCACGTTTCACCTGGCATTAAAGTTCAAGAGACACACTATATTGTGATGCCAATTATCAGGCACTAAAACGTCTCGACTCACATTATGATTACTGAACTTCATTCTAAAGTGTGATGTTCATCATTTGCAGAAAGCAAAGATATTTTAAGAAATGTATATAACACACTAAGGAATTAAAATGAAATTATAGTTCTTTATATAACGTTTCTACAGACTGGGTCCTTTATAGTTTGCACGTATTAAATGACAAATCTCTGGTATTTTTTCTATATGCAACGTTTAATGTTTTGGAAATTAGCTATTCATGTACAATGTCAAACACCAAGAATACCAGTGCTATGTCTATACATATCCTGGACTGTATTTTTTGCGATCTCTAAAATAACCCCTGTGGGAAAATCATCCTGTGTGTTACCTGATGATGCCTTGGGCATCTTTGGCAGCGTCAGGGGCATCTGGATGTCACTATGGGGAAAACAGACATACATGCATGAGATGAGTAAACAAAATAATAAATTCATTAGCTTTGATGGATCTCAAAATGTCCGTAACGCCACTCACTATTTGTATAGCACATTTCATACAAGTGCTTTACATTATATATAAATAAAGAATACGAGTTATAAAACAGAAACAATAAGGCATTACATTATGGTTTTGCTTGGTTAAGTTGCACATAAAGCAATAAACTTGTATTTGTCAGGAATAGTGTATAGTGTCACAATAAAAAATAAGAATGACTATATTACTATCCTATTAACTATCCTGCTTCTGTTCAGTCAGCAACATGTAGAACATATTTGCGGTACCAGAACCTAGGATTTCCCAAATCCCTCTGAACGTAGCTTATGGATGTCACAGACAGCAATACATTGACTGAATGCATTTATTAAAATGTTACCAAGATGTCATAGTATCACCCTGAATACTTTATGCAAACTGAATATTAGAGTCCCAAATCCTGGTTGCAATTTTGTGGATTTACATTCTACCTATAACAACATGGCCATTCTCTAGTTAAGACTCAACTCAACATCTAAAAGCATGAATTAAAATTACATTTTGCTGTATTTTTGTTATGTATATTGAGATGTATCTTGATTAAGATTCTTCATGTATTTGCAGTTTCTATCAATATGTTGTATATTCAACTAGTTGAGGGTTCCACTTTTTGCTACTTATCTCACACACACACACACACACACACACACACACACACACACACACACACACACACACACACACACACACACACACACACACACACACACACACACACACACACACACACAGTAAATCATAATTTTCCTGGTTAAAAAGGTTTCAGACAGCTATGGTTGGTTGGCTATGGTTATAGTGTCTGTGTCTCAAACTTTAAAGATACAAAATGTACTGCAATAATCAATCTTACCCATCATGCTGAGGCTTGACAGCAGTAGATACATCCATCTCACTGGTGGAGGTGACCTCGTTACAGGCCAGGTTCTGCGGCTCTGCTCTGCTTGTGTCGGGGCTTGAGGCTGGGGGCGGACCTGCTACTGGCGTCTGGGTTTTGCCGTCCATCTGGGCCTCCTGGCTGGCAGAGATGGCCTCCATGCCTGCCTCTGCCTCAGATGATTCAATATTCACCACGTCAACAGCAGTCGCCGGGGTGAGCTCCACCATGTCCAGGGTAGAGTCCGTGTCCACCTGCTCAGGTTTGCTGGCTGGGGACAGAGGGTCAGACAGGACCTCTATCAACGCCGAAACCTCCCCATTTGCTTCCATCTCCCTGTCACCATCCTCATCAGCAACTGGCGGAGTGGAGGTGCTAACATGAGAGCCACCGCTGGGTCTCCTGCGCGTGCGGATGCGCCTCGGCCTCATGGTCATCCCTTCATCCTCTGTGTCACTGCTTTCAGGCTGGTCTGTCCCCTGGGCCTTCTTCAACACGCGTCTCTTCTTTAGCTTCCTCACACGCTTGCTACTCCTGAGCTCGGATGGAGAGAGAGGCACCACGAGGGCAGCAGGGACAGAGGAGGGATCACAGGACAGTGAGGCAGTGGCACCAGCGACACTCGCGCCATCGGAGCTCCTGCGACTAGACAGGAAGGCACCTGGGGGGGGTTTGCAGTCGGACGATGGGCTGAGAGTGTCTCTGGTAGCCTGAATGGCTTTCTCCATCACCTGAACCGTGCACAGGGAACTCTCTTTGGCTTCTGCAGGGGCTCCGCGACTGGACAGGAAGGCACCTGGGGGGGGGTTGCAGTCGGACGATGGGGTGAGAGTGTCTCTGGTAGCCTGAATGGCTTTCTCCATCACCTGAACCGCGCACGGGGAACTCTCTTTGGCTTCTGCAGGAGCTCCGAAGCTCTCTGGCGTAGGCTCCCTGTTAGCTTTGTAAAACACCAGTTCCTTTTCAGGAGATACCTGGCAGTTTTGTGCTGGGTCTACAGATAAAAGAGAAAAATAGAATACACTTACTTGGGCCATTATTACAATTTACAATTCGGGCATTTAGCAGATGCTAAGATCCAAAGTGAGTTACAAAATGCAAGGACAGAGTAAGTGCCATAAATTATGTCAAACATTTGTGGGCACTGGTTGTCACATTCTAAAAATATTCAATATTCAATATTCTAACAATAAAATAAAATAACAATAAAATAAAATAAACTAGGAGATTGTAAAACGAATAAAATGCTAGTTTTGTGTAGTTTATATTCAGATAATTGGGGCCAGCCCTGTGGGGAACTAGGACTAAACCCAAACACAACTGCGACATAAAACCTATGAGAAAACTCAGGTGCTACCTGGCTGAGGGTCTGCAACAAGAGGCAAGGGTAGTTCAGGGGTGGTGCTGTGAGCACAGGGGGCTGGAATCTCCATGGAGTCTGGCTCTGAGCTGATATGAACCGGGGAGAGGGGCTCCTGCTTTATGAATACAGGTGTGATGGGGGGAGGTGAGGCAAAGTGTGGGGGGTGAGAAGCCTGGCTGGGGACAGCAGCATCTGGGACAGACGGGGGCAGTGAGGACTGCTGTGACTCAAAGGGAACTGGATCCATCTTCTCTTCCTTGACTTTGACAGGAGCTGTTGAGTCTCCAATACCACCTGGAGAAGATGACAGGATAAAACTGGTTAACACTGGGGAGACATACAGTATGTGGCACACCGCAGTGTTGTGTTCTAGTTTTTTCTTGAAGGTATACTACGATTTTTCCCTGCCTCCCACACGCACGGTATGTGCGTGTCTATAATTAATTAAATGTAAAAAATGTGCACGTTGGCCCACAAAAATATTTAATGTGAAAATTTTCCGCGCGCTTCGCGCGCGTGTGCCCCACACGCAATATGCTTTGTACTGATTTTTCTTTTGTACTGATTTTTCTTACTGATGTCTGATCACGTGAGCTCAACCACTTCCAAGCTTAGCCTTAGATGCATTTTCAATGCAACAAACTCGGCAAGGCCCACTCAGGCCCAGTTTCACAGTAACACTGAGTAGCCTACACTTACAATATGCTTTGTACTGATTTTCTACTGTTTCTAATGTTAATCACCCTATAACTCAACCACTTCGGAGCTGCTTTTAGCCTTGGATGCATTTAAAAAATACATATATATTACCATAGAAGTGCAAGGATTGTTATAAATAAATGATGGTTAGGCTTATCAGATATAATAGCAGTGTTAACAGCGAGCCTTCCTGTATCTATTACAGAATTAACTTGGCATTGAAGACACAAACTGTATTGACAAAACTGTGTTTTGCTGTGCTATGACGCGCAATTTGAATACTAATTAAGTACTCAATTCAGTGACCTATTCAATTAAGTGAATGGCAGGTCGTTGAAATGTGTGAATTCCTTCGCCAGTAGCCATTAATTATCACCTCAAGAACAATAGCCACGCACATGATAAGCCATCACCTCAGAGTTAGACTAGTCAGATGGTCAGACCACACTTTTGCTGTTTGTATTGCTGCGCCCCCCAGCCCAGCCAGCAGCCACTCCTGGGTGCAGCGTATCAGATGCGTATCAACGTATCAGATACGCTGTTTTGAACAGTTTTTGAAGGTATACGGTGGCGACGGAAAAAAATCTCAAGGTATACGCCGTACACAGCATCTGACGGTAGAACACACCACTGGCACACCGGTAGCTGATCGGATCCCAGCTGGACACCTGTTGTATGTCTTTCCCACTCTCTGCCCTCAGTTTACAGTCTCTTTCTATGCTGACCTGTCTATATAATTCAAAAACAAGCCCCCAAAACAAGCCCAATTCATAGTTTGTCGTGCGACGGTGTCCCGCGCCGAGAATAGCTCGTCACAAATGTGACGCATTGTGAGCTTGTAGGTCTGCTATTCCTGGCTGTTCTTGGCGAGAACACCATCGCGCAACGGAGCATAAATTTGGCTGTAGGCACTGCACTGTTGGTCATTACAGTGGTCATCCAATGTGATTCATGTCAAGCCAAGATTAGCGGTTCTTACCTTGCATCCCTTTGAGCAGCTCGATACGCTTGTTTCTCAGGGTGCTCATCTCTCCGCTCATCTGAGAAAATGGAAACAATGAAATTCTCAATACCATCTAATACCAGGGAACCAAATACATTGTTTTCTGCCTGTACGAGAAGTAGAACAATATGTATCACAGTTATTGCCCCTGAAATCTAGCCCTGATTTTGTAATTGCATGCATATACTGCAGCATGGCATGCATATTAATGAAGTGGTTGATTATTCAGACATTTGACAGATTTCAATCAGATCTATCTAATCAGATCTCAGTTTGATTACAATGTTAATAAATGTATGCAATAAAGAGACACTGGATATAGAGGGACAGGCCATGCTATATATAAAGATGGGCAAACAAGCCAATTGACAGAACAAATCCAAATGATTAGCCATTTATATACTTTGTCGTACAACAAATGGTGGTAACAGCAAATCTACAAGCTCACAATGTGTCGCATCACAATATGTTGTGAGCTTGTAGATCTGCTTTGTTTGCTTTTTTTTTTATCGCCTATATCGCTTATAATGACATTCCCAAAACAGGGACTCCAGGTTGAAAGTGGTAAAACAATAAATAGATAGAAGAAACATAACAGAGGAAGGACAGATAAGTCTCGAGTCTGAGGTGCTACCTGCTGTTTGACCACCATGAGGCGCTGGACTTCAATGTAAGCAGCCTGCAGGGCAGCTCTGGCATGGATCAGACTGTTGTCCACCCCCTGCAGGGAACCACTCAGCTCCTCCTCCCTCAGTGACACAGCCAGCAGCTGGTCCACCTGGAGACGCTCTGCACAGGAACGACAACACAGACACACGCTCAGGGATTTATTACAGTTATTACAATAATCTTTAACAAAGTTGGCTCTCATTTTGTTTCAGATGCTTACCTTTCTTGGACTTGATTTTCCTCCTTTTATTGGTTCTTTCCAAACTAGGAATCTCTGGGTTTGGAATATCCTATAAGAGAATAAGAAATATAGTATGTGTGTGATACGAGTTGATGATCATGGTGTACACAACTGCAGGGTGGCTTGTAAAGCTCATGCGGGCTTACAGGACTGGTAAATAAAAATACATACTGTAGTCAGACAGTCAAATCAGTATCAATTCATGACACTATTAAATCACTTTGAACTCTTCCCATCTCAAAGAAAATAAGACTCATCACTTCTACAGTACCACTTACCCCGGCTGCTCTGCGTTTCTTTCCAGTCCCCTGAGCGTCATACAGTTCAGTCCCAGAGCTGCTGTCCCCAATCAGTGTGACTGATCCCTGGAGAGCCTTCACTGTCCCTTTCAGCGACCCTTCTGGCTGTTTCCGTGGTCTGGCCTCACACTGGCCAAACATCTGCACCTCATCTTGCTGCGGACTGTCTTTGTGTAGAGGGGGGGGTACCTGCAAGCTATGTCTGTCAGGCCACTGGAGGGCATCCCTATGCAATGCTGTCTCCCCCAAACTCTTTGAGGGAAACTGTGAACAGTTGGGAGCGATGCTGCTCTCAGATAGGCAGCGTTTGCGGGGGCAAGCGGCCGGGAGGGAAGAGGTGTCCGAGTCGACTAGCGACTCCCACTGGAACCCCTCGAGCAGGGCTATGTCTTCCTCCTCCTGGCTGTGGTCCTCCTGGTCGCAGGACACCATCTCTATGCCAAACCTACACGGGGACACAGCAAAAGGGGACACATTACTTCGATTTTGATGTTACATAAAAGTAATTATGTGTATTGACCACAAAACATCCGTTGAAGGCAGATAATGCATTGTCACTGATATTGATAATATTAACCATTTGGAAGTGTGAAACATCATAATCGACATTCAAAATATCACCTCAAAGGAATCTAAGTTCACAATCTATATCTCACCTTGGTATAACCTGAATTGCAATATCTACCTACTTTAACACTCCTGGCCATTTACAGGTGTAAATCTAAGTACGATGTCTCACCTTGGCATGCCTTTGCCTTGCTCTGTCTTCTTCCTGACTTCCTGGTACACCTGCTCCCAGTTCACGTTGCGCGATCCAAAGGAGCTGATGAGCTGCCGCACGGTCGGCTTAAGCCCCGACTCCTTCTCCACCTCGCCCCTCCGAGACTCGTCCATGTTTCTGACCCGCCTGGCGATGTTCAGGTTGGGTTCGTGGCTGCCCGTTTTGTTCTTGGAGACGATGTGCTTAGTCAGGTCACGTTTCAAGACAGGAGGGAGACCAGCTTTGGACAGACTGAGTGCAGCAGTGGATCCTGAGGTGGAATGTGTTGCTTCACTGCTCCTGGAGGCATCACTCTCTGACCCCTGGCCGACCTCTGCAGTCTGCATGGCCTCATCTGTGACAACAGAGTTCCTTCCCTCCTCCGAACCACACTCCAACCTCTTATTGTCTCGGTCTTCTTCTTCCCTGGTTGAGACCACATGCTCTGAAGTGTCCATGGTGGATGTACTGACCTGCACTGACTGTAGAGACTGGCAGTTTAATGGCAGATTTGTTTCCCCCTCTTTACGAAGAGAAGACCTGACCATGGCAGACGAAGGTGCTTTAGCTTGCTCCCGTCTACAGTTATTTTCTTTGTTGGCTCCGACCTGGCTGTCTGAACCTCTGCTTTGCTTTTCCTGTGCGATGTGCTCCAGCCTGCTCTCCTTGGAAAGCTTGACAGAGCTATTTTTGTCTGACACAGCGTCCTTGGCTTTTTTCAAGATTTCCAATAGTTGCTGTTCTCGCACTGATTGTAGCACTCCAGTGGGTGAGAACCTAGGGCTGTGGCCACTGTGGCTGGGGATCGCTGTGGATTGCTCAGGCTCTTGGCTGGAGGTCTTCATGAGCTGGGTTTCAGGATCAGGAACTGATTGCACTTTCCTGTCTCTATGCTCTGGCAGTTTATCCGACCTCTCTTTGGGTGGCTCAGGTGAGGAGGTTTGTGGTCTGTCACTGTGAGAGCTGCTTTTAATGTTGCTGTTACTTTTATCTTGGGGTCTAGCGCCCTTACTACTCTTCTTCTTTTTCCTTTTCTTACCATCACAAGGATTGTCGTGGGTGCCAACATCTGGTCCATTTTGTTGTTGTTGCTGAGGTGTGGGGACTTTGGGGAACTTATCTGAGGGGCTGGGGTGGGTTTCTTTTTGGGGCACGCAGTCAAAAAGCTTAGTTGGCGGGTAGGGGGACCAGCGACAGGCTTTGTCCAGTTTGGGGTTACTGCCAGAGGCTTTAGGACCCAGACTGCTATGGCGGTCACGTTCTGAACTTGATCCTTCCATGTGCTGATACCCATCACCCTGTCGACTTTCCTGCTCTTTGTCTTGATTCTGCCCACACTGTCCCGTTGCTCGAGAAAAAAATGTTGGTGGGGGCGGACAGCGAGGTGCATCTCCAAGGAGGCTTAAAGGCCTGGTTGTTTGTGGCGGGCACTGAGAAATGTTGTTCCAGCCATAGATCCCATTACTGCTACCTCCATTGCTCAACCAGGGAAGTCGACTTCTTGAATTGTCAGGCGCCATACCCTGGTCACACCTCATGTTCTGCTTAAACTCTGGATTACGCCAACTCCTACCTGGTGCCTTCTCTCGGAAAGCCCAATTCTGGAAGTTGGGGGGTTCCTGAGCGTGCCATGTGGCGCTCTTTCCCTGTTGGCTGTAGTTTGAGGGTCTTGAAAATGGAGCCTCCCATGGTCTGCCCCCATAAGATATGTTGTTCCGGTTCAACGCACCCTGGCCACTGAATGATCCACTCATGCCCCTTGACGACTGTTGCCACGTGTAACCCTGAGAAAAGCGTTCCTTCGCCGCTTTCAACCTCTGCTGAAACTCCTGCTGCTTCCTGCGCGCCGCCTCCTCTTTTTCCCGCTTTGCAGCAGCGGCCAACTCTTCTTGCCTAAAGAAAATACAAAACACATGCTACCTTCAGTAGCTGCCAAGTGTTGGGCAAACCGCATAAAAAAGCTTCTCATCTCTAAAAGTGTGGGTTTTCATGAAAGCATTACTTTACTTTTTATTTTATGCTATTAATCCTGCTGCCATGTCAAGTGGAAGTGGTATGTCTATTTTTGGAATGACACTCTTCATAACCTATACTACACTTATTGTTTGTACCAAACAGTCTAGCTAGCAACCATATCACTTGCTGCATAGCTGTGACGCTGCCAAACTTTGGTTCAAGCTATGACCTACAATGTCTATGTCGGGGGATATGTTCTGGTATGTGTAAGCAGAGGACAGCTGTATATCTTGAATCACTCTTTCCCAACTGCTGTCCCGGTTGGACATCCCTCTGAGGACTTTGAGATAGACGTTGAAATTGACCACTAATAATTTGTCATTTATGGGATATGATCAGGAACACAAAAGGCAGGCTAACAGTAATGTAACCATTAAAAAAAGTCAAAAACTCTTGAAAAATGACCCATATTTCACAGATTTAGACACAATGTTAAACTGATAAGTTTGGTTCTATAGACGATGTTTCTAAGCAGCAGAGAGACCTGTTAATTTGAGAAGAATGTGTCTTAGCTTTTAGTGAGCAAGTGAGAGTGTGCAGTCATGCTTTTTTTTAGATTGTAGCGCTGACATATGACTCCAAACCTCTCCTGCTCTAGGTGCAGCACAGGCAGCTCAGCTAAATCAGACCTGTGAGCTCCTCTGAGCACAATGTGACTATACATGGTTTACAGAGACCGAGAGGTCTAGTAGGCTATCAGCAACATTTACATGTGTGGCTAAAACCAAATAATTAATATTACAGCTGACCTAAAATAAATATTAAAACCGCAATACATATAAAATGTTCTCGGTCTCAAGGGGTGACAATTCATTTGTAATAAGCATAAATAATATACAAATACAAATATTTTTTGCCACTTTGGTGCAACACTGAAATGTTAATAACATTAATGTTATTAGTACTCCCAGTCTCACAATGCTCCATTTCAGATGAAAATGAGTTCCCAACAAGTGACGTACCTGAGCTGTTCCTTTCTCTTCTCAACCAAGTCCACCAGCTCTTTGTCAAAGTATTCCTCCTCACGGTCATCAGTGCTGTTCCGTCGCTCAGAAGCCTCCACATTCTGCTTGTGCACCGGGCTGGAGATGTGGTTGGCATACTCGGTCAGGCTCACCACCGTCACTCGGCAAACTTTGCACTCATGTCCGCAGTCCCTGGGGAGGGAGGGGGACAGAGGGCGTTCAATGGTTGCTTCGGGCATGGTTCAGGTCAAAACTTTTTGAAGTCTGGTTCGGTTTTTCTTGCCTGCAGAGCCTTCTACTATAGAGAGGCTCTACTTTCTTGTTACGTTAAAGTAAAAAATAAATCAAATTAAAGGAGAGGAGATTACTCAACAATCCCTTGAAAAAAATGTATAACTCCAAATTCTCTACTCTTCACAGATCAGGAGGTAAGCTAACTTAGAATTTTCCCTTGTTTAAAAACAAAATACAGATAGGAGCTTCCTGATCTTTCCGTTTTCTTCAGCAGGATATAGGTGGTAGGATGACGGCAGGAGGGGCAGCCAGGCTGTACCCAGGCAGCATACTGGATCTAGTTTGTATCTGTCCAGCTACCACAACCGGCCACGCAGCTAGCACAGCGCTGGGACGCGCAGAGGGGAAGGTGGGCGCACCCTCAGCTTAGCACGCTCTCATGATGGTGTCCGCGGTGCTGTGAGACTGTATGGACAACTGTGTTTGTATTTAATCACAGACCCTGCCCCCAAGAGCTAAGACTCACCTCCCCCCTCCATATTGGTGTGTGTTACTGGCACAGTCCTCACATTAGTTGCAGAGATCCTGTCAACCAATCTCTAAGCCTGTGTAACTGGAGCCTTGTGCAGCTGCACACAACCCACTACCCTGCTTCAAACCCCTAACACCCAAGAATGCCATGCTGTGGTTGCTCTGTGATGGGCAGTGACTTGCCTGGCTAAAGCTCAAATTATTTCTCAAAATGGTGTCATGGCATTCTGCCATTCTATGACCCCTTGTGCCGTTGGAAAAGCCTTTATCTATATGGTTGGGTTGCAGTTATGTTCGTTTTCAACTCAACAGAGGGACATTTGTAATTTAGCATATGATGTAGATGTGACTGTAAAGCCAACTTGTAACATAGAATAGACGTCAATAAAACAAACTATAAGCCTACGTCTATATTTGACTGCAGTCCAAGTGTAGCTTTTAAGGGTCAATGAAATAATGAGGGACAGATGATTTTGAGAACAAGACACTGTTACGTTGTAGCTCAAAATCTGACATTTTAGCAAAATGAATCCAATTTAGGTACTATAACACTCATTGTAGGGGCCACATTTATTGAATGTATTTATGTTGACTTTGTTGGGATTATAGGCATCATTTCATCATTATTGTGTTGACTGTATCACTAAAAAAACTATAACAACCTACATTTCTAACGTTTCTGAAAAATGTATGGTGAAACCTCCCAAAACAAAGTGGAAGAGCATACATTAGTTACTTCGCTACTACACCTATCTTCTTGTTTTCATTCAAAACTCCTGGAAAACATGGACATAAACTTTAAAGAGTTTCCTATTTTGGTATGCATATTTATTATTTAAGTCTGGATACTCTAGTAACCACTTGAAACTTGTATACTGTATCTCTAACCTACATTTCACTCACACATACTTCACTAATCTACACAGGAGTCACGAGACAGCCAGTTGCCTTCAGTCGGTCATGACCGTTGTTCCGGGGAGATTGTGTCTAAATATATATGCCACGGTTGAGACAGCTGCCCTGCTGCTCATCTTCCATACAGCACACGTGTTGGTGCATACACGTGCCTTGTGCCTGAAATGGACTTGAATCAAGCTTTTGATCAAATGTTTTGATTATTTATGATTGAATTTGATTTCTTTATTTTTGGACTGAGACGATAGCTGTTTCATTTGAGTATATTATTTATTTTTGGAGCAGACTGACTTGATTTTTTTAAGACAAGAGGTTTGCCTTTCATGATTAGAGGGAACTCACCGGCCTTTCAGGTTCTCCAGCTCTCGGTGGTGCAGCATACTCCTCATATGTTCATCCATCTCCTGCACAACAGTGACATATCATTTTACTTTCATGCACCTGTTATGTTAGGAAAAGGAAATAACTTAATATCCATGCATAATTCTGCTACATGAGACTAAAGGCCTTAAGATATGCTTCTGGAAACATGGATGTTTGTGTGTGGCACACTTTATCCTGTAAACTGGGAGAAGTGCCAACTTGCTTGATACTTGACTCTCTTGGAGACTATGGTTTTGTTTGTCAACTGCTGTACAAGACACATGAATATGCTTCTGGAAACATGGATGTTTGTGTGTGCCACACTTTATCCTGTAAGCTGGGAGAAATGCCAACTTGCTTGACACTTGACTTATTCTTGGCGACTATGGTTTTGTTTTAGACAACTGCTGTAAAAGACAAATTAATACAAAAATAACTAATAACATGTTTATAAATTACCTGCTTGGTGTAGCAGACCATTTCACAAAGGATGCACTTCCTGTCTTTCCCCATTTTGGATGCAGTGGCTGTTAGGATATTACTGTCAATGAAAATAAGAAATGAATTATTGAGCACAAAAAGATGCTTGAGAAAAGTTCAGTGTTCATCCATCCTTCATTCATCTTGATTTCAGTTAGCAAATCAAAGGTCAAGCTAACTGCAATATGAAGCTGTCTGCCCCCCTGTGGTAAGTGTCCAGCGAAGGAAGATTCAAGAGTCAAAATGTCATAGTATCTCCTTAACCGCTAGAAACATGCTGGAAAGTTCTGTAACACTAAGCTTATTATGAAAAAACAGTTGAATTTAAGGCAGACAAATGTATAACTGATGTCAGCAATCATCTTAGTATATGTAATGAGATCTCATTGGCTAAGGCAGGACATTCACATTCAAACACAAACTCCATGGTGAGGAGTGTTTACTAATGCCTGATTTATACTTAGCTGCAGGCCGTTGTCGCACACCGAACATATCAGATCTTAAAGCTCACAACATGTGAGCTTGTAGATCTGATATTTGTAGCTAAGTATAAAATACATAACCCTTACGAGGGTCAGTTTCCCCAACTCTACTACATCGCTCCACAACATGCATACTATAGGTGCCGTAGCCAAACACACAGATCTAATTCTAGCCTGTGCTGATGGAACAACATCATGGCCAAAGGACAGTGTCACTGGAGTGTTATGGCCTATGTCTGGACTTGTTCAACTTTCACAAACAGGGTGGGGGGAAAAAGCCAGAAACCAGCCAAATGCTGATCAATTTTGTCAGCATCCATTATGTTTATTAGCTCTACCAGCAATCAAATTTTGGAGGTGCTATTCTATTCTAAATGTGTGGTTGGCTGGGAAATTGTCCAATACCCCAGATCAATTCTAGTATTCAACAACAACGCATTGTGTGGCCCAATAGAAAAAAAATGTTCTTATCCCATTAAAAAGAGATGACAAGTCCTCTCCTCTGTGTAGCAACAATGGCAAAACAAAGTATGCGTTTCATCTTCGCAATCACTTTGCTTCAAACTAAACCACATAGGAGAGGTGTCATTACACTTTGTGTTGTTGTTATGGTGTGAAACTATTTGAGGTCTTTCACAATAACATACAATTAAGCCTAATATATACTTAGTGACGTGCTGGTCTCTCGCACCACAAATAGCAGATCTACAAGCTTGTAGGTTGTTTATTTTCGCACAAGACACTGGCACGCAACTAAGTATAAATCAGACATTAGTGAACTCATTTTAAAATCAACATTAGCCTACATTGAGAGGCTTGCTCAAGAAGACCCAACTCTAATACGTTATATGGACATGGACTGAAAAGTCCATCATCAGAAGTAAGTTAGGCCTATATTCTGTGTATGATAAATGCCTGACAATACCACCATCATTGGCTCCGTTCATGGCCAAGCTACCATGAGGGCAGATAGATATTTATAACATTAATAGTGTGTTTGGAGGGTCGTGCATTCCATCAACACACCCAGTGAATCCCTAGAGGGCAGCAGGCTGCCAACCAACACACTATCCTTCCAGAGTTTATCACTGTATCCTCTCAGAGATGTTAGCTACAAATGTACCTATAGATCAGAGGTAAATTGACCCTTGCAAGTCTGTAACTCTTGACAGTATACAAATGGAACACGGTCAAGAGTTAAGAGGTGTCCTTGAAATGTAAAAGTTTAAGAACCACTGCTGTAGATGGAGGTTCAACAGATAGTTTTTTTTAATGTATGGTTAAATAAAACCACTGTTTTATCAACATACAGTAAGAGTCCCTCTCGTGTGTTATTCACTAGATCAACTCTTGTCCCGTTTACAAATCTACAAATGCTATAAAAAAAAAAAGAAAATAATAATAATCAGAACAGGTTTAAAAGTGGACAAACATCAATCCCGCCTCGGCAAGTTTTGCAATCACTCAGTAACTAAGTTACCCAACATAACATAGCTATCAAGTACCAACTTCAAGAAGTTATCGTCGACGCTAACATTAACTTGTAGCTGTTTAACGTTAGCCAGAGAATAGTTTTCTAAACGTTTAAATGTGTATGTTTAGTGGTGAATGTTAGGTGTTAACCAACATACAACTTGTCTGCAGTTAGCAACAAGCTAATAGAGTAGTTAGCCGACGTTAGTCACTGCTCTTATTGCACAGCTTCAAGGACTCATGACTTTAACTATCATTATGTTTTTGCTTCAACAGCTAAACAAAGCCAAACAATCAGATGTAATAGTTACTCAACTCTGTTAACCTGAAAGATGTATGTAGATTTAACGTGAACTACAACCCCAAAACATGTTAGCAAGCTAACAACTAAAATAATAGACAACGTTGCCATTGTTGTAGTGCCATTTTACAGCATTAACAACGCGGCGATTTCGTTTAAACCGTCAACGAATGTTAAAACATAATATTGGAAATGTTAAGAGATTTACTGTTCGGATACCTCCATAATATCCAAATATTTGTGCATGTACTGCATTTTCATCCACCGCTGGAGCCCTACAATAAGAATACCAAGGATGTGTCCGTGATGTCACAAGTAAGCGACATGGCGTCCTGTACATTCATAGATTGATGGGACCTCAACTGAACTGAACCCTGAACAGTGATGGAAAAATTAGGCTACTCAAATGTTTTAAGTAAATGTATCAATACTGCAATGCAGAAATACTTACACAAGTATAAGTCCGGTATTCAGAATTAACTTTAGTAAAACTCAAAATGTATATAAATCGTTTGAAAATAGCAGATCTACAAGCTCAAACCCTTGTGAGCTTGTAGATCTGCTATTTTCAAATAGCTGAAGTCTACGGCTGAAGTGGTAATGTACGTATTGTGATAATATTTAAAATCTAAAAAGTAACTAATACCTCAAAATTGTACTTAAGTACAGTACTTGAGTAAATGTACTTAGTTACTTTACACCACTGACCCTGAATGATGTAGAAGTCAATTTTTGCCCAATATTACCGAAAAGAGACCGTTGGCCTACTGATGATCACCCCTCTCCTCTCCTCTCCTTGGTCTCTGACTCTTTCTTTATTCTTCACACAAAGGGCCCTGTTTTACATTAAACCAGAAAGGTGGCATTCTTTATTTTGGAGGCGTGGCCAAATCCCCTGAAAACAACAAAGCAACTATAAACGTGGGCCCCGGCCTCGGAGCACAGATCCCCGCCAGGCTGGGCTGGCTGCCGTCCTGGGTTTAAAATCCCTCACCTTATATTGAACTGTAGGCAACTTCCTGTACTTTGTTTGCAAAGTGTTAATAAAGTATTCAATCAATCAATCATGATCCAAGGAATACAGGCAATCTGGATTCCTTGGATCATGATTGATTGAACCAATCAATTAGCTTGGACCAGGCTAAGGGGGAAAAGATTTAGACTGTGGGGTTTTCTTTTTCTTTTCCAAAGTGAATGCCCTAGGTTAGGTTGGCATGAGCAATGTTTACTTTTAATTAAATCTAAAAAATAAAATAATTTGTATTTAAAAAAATATATTTTTAAAGTGATATTTTCCTTGACAACTATCAACTGTAGGCTAGATCCAAATAAAGGTGCAGGTCTACATCTATAAATAGCAAGCAAGGACTCAATAATTTGTATTTCTGAAATGTTTTTTTATTCATAAGATAATTTAGATCAATTCAAGTACATTCCAGATGATGAATCAATGCAAATCTTTGAAAAGAAAATTCAGAAAGCAACAGGAAGTAGTCTTATACATAATAATCACATCTATTCTCTTTACGTACAGTATGTCACTAAGGTGACAGTAATAGCACTACCTTAAATATAGACCAATAATGTGACAATAATAGCACTACCCTAAATATAGACTAACAGGTAATTCTCCTGAAACTCCTGAAAGTTATGTCGTTTTAGAGTTGAACATTGCCAGTAGTTTAAAAGAAATAATGTCACAGTTATGCACAAACAGTGTGATAAGAAGTTGTCATAAATGCTACCTTAACCAATGTAAAGGTACAACAAGACATGTGATAGTCCCTTTATAATCCACCTGAGAACAATCCAGCAATGTGATTTCAGCAATATTGACATGTTTTCACTAAATCCCTTACCAAACATAAGCCTTCAGTAACGTTTTCATATTTGCACATACATTATAGCATATATTAACTACATATAGCATATATAGTACAACTACATTTTCCAGTCATTTTCTTCCCCAGAACTCTCAGCCTCCAACTTGAAATGTATTAAAATTAAAATAATTAACACATAAAAGGCACAGAGGTTCAATAAATCAATCATTGCAAATTTGACCTTTTGTAGAGAAATGATTGAGCCAACTTTAAAGCTCCGTGAGAATCTAGTTAAAATGTGACCAGAATGTAAATGCTGGCATATAATATGACATAAATTTGTTTCCAAACAATTCCTTAGTATCCACAATCCTTACCAAAAATTGCAAAACAGTGCATGTGCAGTTATACCCAAAAATAGTCATATCAGTGATCACAAAATATTCCTTAAATAATGGTTTGAATCTTAGGTGATTTGGACCTTGAAGGCAATTTCGTGAGAAATGCAAACACTTATTTGCAGAATGTTTCAGCCTATTTGGTTAAGTTCCCTGGTTCTGTTTGTCAGGTGTCTTTTGCGCATCTTGATGATCCACCTGATAGTAAAATGAGCAAAGTTTGCAGCCTTGAACAGAGCCATGAACACCCCGCAGAGAATGGCTATGGAGTTCCAGGGATTCGCAGTCACAATCTGTTTGGAAATATGGAAAAGAGTGTTGAGATTATGTCTAATGCTCTGTTTTGATAATCACTATGTACACTGTATATTATAGTTTATAATATTTTGTAAAACTACTACTGCTAAAACTAATATTAGTATATACTTGTCATTATTATTAATATATTATTATTATTATTATTATTATTATTATTATTATTATTATTATTATTATTATATTACTACTACATGGGGGAGGGGGAGAACATACCAGTCTGATTTCTTGCACAAACGGATCTCTCCATTCAAACACCACAAAGAAAAGCTGATTGTTCCTCTCCTGTTCAGGCCTCTTGTCAATGAATATTACCACACCAGACTGAAAGGGATTCAAGACAAATGAAATGGTTTTTCTTTTAACAATTAATGAACCAAAATGAACACTAAAACTTTGTCAAACTTGATTGAATAAAAAATGAACTATACCTCTTGCCGAAACTCCATAGCTTCGCTGCTTTTCCCAGATGTCTTCACCAAAGACATCTTGACCCAGGTTCTGAATCCTCCAGAGAAAGTCCACATGGAGTAATTCCTCTCACAGTCTATCATGAACTTTGATTTATCTGCACTAGAGAATCAGAATGGCAGAGCTGACACTTTGGTCTAACTGCATGTGTACCTACATACTGCATGAATCAATAAAAGAGAAGCAACTATCACACAAACGGACCAAGGTCAGATAGTATTGTCTTGGCATAACATTGAGATTATGATAATCAGATTATATGATTTTTTACTTGAAATTTAAATAATTCTCAGTGTTTGCATTTACCATGCTCAAACGGTATTACAGTATCACAGCCAACCCCTACTGTTGGTCTTGGGGAGTGTGTAGACAATCACTTATTTTCTACTGACAGTGAGGAGTTTCACCAGGAGAGTGTAACGCATGCAGAGGAACACTCTATCCTTTCCCAGCAACGCTCCCTGCTGAACAGGCGCCCCAACCAACCAGAGTCGTTACTGCAGTGACAGAGATCACCCTCCCACCGCAAACACGGCCAGTTGTGTTAATTGGAGCGCCCAGCCAAGCCGGAAGCACCATGGAGGAATGGAACCCTGGACTAGATTATTCGCATTGTCATTGCACCAGTCAGATATCATGTCATCAATACTTTATTTAATTTTTTTTACCTTGAATTCAAATCACTGTATTTGCTAAAAAGCATGTAAGTGATGGCACTGAAATCCTCCTCAGTTTCATTTTGACTGAACTGCATGAAGATCAGTTCTTTGTTTCTGACATCAGATGGGCCACGGACCACCAGAGCTTGCTTCTAAGACACAACAAGACAAGAGGAGTAAGTATGACAGTCACAGTATGTTTCAATTTACTTTTGTAAAAATGATTTTTTTCTTACATTCATTAATTATGTATACGCGCACGTGTGCCAAAAAATCTAGAACACACCACTGGCCTAAACCTAACCTTATTCTTTAACGTAACCTCAGTAAAACGGTGCCATACATAACCTTATTCCTAATAAGGTTAGGTCCGCCTCGTTGGGGGCGAGCATTCTGTGCCAAGTGGGGCAAGTGGTCCGCCGCTGGGGGCGCGAGTTCCGCGCAAAACATGGGGGCGAGTGTGTTTTGGGGCGAGCATTCCGGTTACCAACAAATCATAGAAGTGTGTCACTGACCTTTGTTTGATTTGTGAATGGGCCTATGTAAGTAACCTCCTCGATCACGCAGTCACTTTCCTGAGGCTTCCCTGGCGCCACTAAAGGAGGTATATAGTCATGGTAGTGATGCTTGCAGCCGAGCAGTTGAGCCTTCCCTGGATACAAAGCAATGCCTGTTCAAAGAAGAAAACATGGAATACATAACGTGAAATAATGCCAAAACCACAAAGACAAATAAGCTGAAGCAACACTTGCTTATTGGCTTGCATGCACTTCACTGTGTTGCACACCATTCCACATGCTGGTGTTGTAAGTCAGTAATTACTTAACATTGAGTTGGAACGGCTAAATCAGGGAAGACTATTTTTGAAGAGCAAAAATAATTAGTCTACATGCAGCCGTTCACACTAGCGGCAACAAAACCTAAATGACCAAGCATGGCCAGCTACAGTTCTGCAATTGATAACCTATTCAATACATTGTTATCAAACATGCTAAGAAAGTATTCAATCTGGTTCGAACTGTTTGACAGCAAGTATGAGTTTTTCTTCCTTTTTACAGAACAGAGTTGGAATTTTGGGGAGATAGAAGGGGAGTCGAAATTGTGAAATATGACATGATTGATTGATGCTTCACTGCGTCATTGGAGCGCTGAAAAAAGTTGAAGCCAGCTCAACTATTTTTGTCTTCATATCGCTGGCTCTATTGAAATTGACTTGTAGCTGTTGGTTTGTCCCTGCTAGGGTGAAGGCAGCATGACATTTACTCTTTCTGTTTGTACAAAAACATAATATGATCACTGTCTGCTTTAACAGATACACATTTTCCAAGTTAGTGTCCCTAATTTATACCCCAAATTATTATTCATTATTCATACACACCAGGAGGAGAAAATGAGTCCACCTCTTTGTAAATTACAGACATGACAGGGTGGTTGAGTTTCTCCAAGAAGTCAGTGATGGTTTGGTAGGCCAGGAAGGCAGCCACCGCGGTGAGCAGCAGGTAGATGAAGATGAGCACAACCGTGAATACATTTTTCAGGCATGCTTTGTTAAATGTCATCGATGGTGAGCTATCTTTACCGTCGTCCTCTGCAATGAAAGGAAAGAAAAATAGGTGATTAGTGAAGTGAGGCAATACACAGAATCTGAGTGAGTGCCTGTTAGAAACCAGGAAAACAAATTAAGAGAAAAGGGGGTACAGTAGGTGAGCAAAGTTTTTTAATTGGGTGTCTCAGAGCACCCTCCTACACATACAAACCTCCTTGTGAAAGCAAGGAGCCAACCCTACGTGTTAACATCAGTGGCAAATGAAGAAAAGGATTAAAGATCATCTCCAGTCAATGGACAGGATAATAAAAACAAATCTGGAAACTATCCTATTTTCATGTGCAAAACACATTACGACCCGACCGAGGCTGATCAGACCCCAGCCTGTGTCCAAGTGGCATGCTACTGCCCCCACTGTCTCTTGGGCTTAGTTAGAGCCAGTGCTAATTGGGGGTTAGGGTTAGCCTGGCGCTAGCCAGACCGACAACACGGATCCTCTCACACATGGAACTTTGTGAGTGAATCCACGCCATCAGTCCGGCCGATGCCAGGCCAGGTTAGTTGAGATGTTGCAGCTGTTGGTGACACTAGAAGGCTCCGGGCACCGTGGGTTGCATCCGGGCCTGGCTCCCACACTAGTATGACAGTTTTATTATATTTTATTTATATATTTATATATTTATATATATATATATATATATATATATATATATATACACATACACACAATATTATAGATAAAGAGTTTGGTACACTGAAATAGCAGGTAAATTGATCCACCATCCACCACATCCCTGGCCATGTCAAGGCCTTGACATAGTACTACGGAGACATGGTTCACCTTGTGAGATACTGCCATTACACTCCTCTGGCTCTGGGTCGTCAGTACCGTCTTGGAAAAGGTCTGGAGACTGGGTGTCTTCTTCATCATCAAACTGTAAGGTAAAGTTAGATATTTTAGCAAAGTATCATTATTTCATCTTTATTTAATAGTTATAATACAGAGCATGAAACTGGTGTGCTGCAGAGTTTATATGACAAATTGTCAACTATTTTTCCACCATCATAAAACCACAATACACTACAGATAAGGAAGTACAATAAAACAAACATGATCACAAAAAAATACACGCTATGAGATGAAACAACTGATAAAAAATAAAATGGGTAGGCTACAGCTCTGGTTTGCTTTTAGATACCCTTGTTATGAAAAAATGTATACCCGGAATTAATTTGATATCAGTTGGCAACTTGACAATGTGTTCCATATACAGTCCTTTAAGCCAGGAGAAAGCTGATTGTCCAGATGTAGTATGTTTTACTCTGTTACAGTCTTGTCTTTGAATATATCTGGAAAGGTCCTCTGGGATATAGACTCAGTAGATTGCTGATATATTTTACACCCACATTTGTGAAAACAAAAATGTGTAAAGCTCCCAAAGCTAACTAGATTGTATACAGAGTAGCCTATGGTACAGTACAGTATAAGCTATAAGCCTAGTAGTGTTTCGTTGAATTATATGTATATTAGATTAAAGGCCAGACCGTACCAATGCAACTAGTCGCAAAAAAAAAAAAAAACAGTTTTAAAAAGGTCAGAACGCACCAATGCAACTCCTTGCAACTGCCATTGGGGATAATGGTTGCAAGTAGTTGCAAGTATTGCATGTTGCAAGGAGTTGCATTGGTGCGGTCTGACCTTAAGCTGAAATAGTGCAGCAGTAGTAAAACAAAATGTAATGTTTGCACAGCCACAGCCTGAGCAACAATGAGAAGAATATCACACAAATATTTTGGCTTTGAAAGAGTGTGCATCATAAAGGCTACTGAGACAGCATAATAAACATATTGTCATATTCGAAAATGATGGCTCATAAATGTATAATGATCATACAGTAGCAAAACCAAACAACTCTTTTGTCTGACTGGAAGAGTGAGTATGATTATCAAGTCCCGAAAGAAAACAAACACTCATCCTCATCCAGTTACTTGGCAGATTTGTATTATCATTACAAAACATACATTACCCACTTAGCCTTAATTTCGGCCATTTGAAAATAGCCAATCTACAAGCCAATGCGTTGCGATGCATTGTGATAAAATATTTTAATACATTTTATACATTTGAAAACGTGTTAAATTAGACATTCTGCATAATGAGTGCTTTCCACTGTTGGTACTTTAAGTACATTTTGATACCAATACTTTTGTACTTCTACTCAATACATTTTTTAAAGTATTGATACTTTTCCTTAGTAAAAAATGTGAGTACTTTTCCCACCACTCACTGTCCTCATCTGATCTGTGTATGATGAGTCGGTCAGCTGTAAAGCATGATTGTATACTTCGTCACACGACGGTGCCGCGCCCCAAATATAGCCGATCTACAAGCTCACAACGTGTACAACGTGTTGCGTTTCGACCATAGAGTTAGCAATACGTTTCGACGCGTTGTGACTGAGCTTGTATACAATATTTGCTATTTTCAACGCGCGACACCGTCGTACCTGCGACGGAGAGTTAAAGCACTGCGTGCGGTGAGTCACATGACACGTTCGCTCTGTCTTGAGTATCTTCGATCATTTCCACGACACTGACGACAGGCCGTGATGTCTCCCTTTAGTTTCACGCTGAAAGTCAATGTGCAGATCGATTTTGCTCTGTTAACAATGGAAAGGAAACCTGAAAGATAACAGAACATTCCCCCTGACAACTGTGTAAATAAACCAGTGGTGTAAAGTAACTAAGTACATTTACTCAAGTACTGGCACAGAACGCTCGCCCCCAGGTTTTTTTTTAACTTTACTGGAGTATTTCCAATATTCAGTAGGCTACTTTTACAACTCCACTACATCTCAGAGGCAAATATTGTACTTTTACTCCCTTACAATTCCGGACTTTTACCTGTAACAGAGTACTTCTACATTGCAGTATTGCTACTTTTACCTACGTAAAAAGTACTTTTCCCAGCACTGGTAAACACTTCAAACACTAGCTTCAAGCTCACCTCCTGGTATGTAGGGGAGCGCTCCCTCCTTAGCATTCCGATAGACTTTCAATGAATAATCGATCGAATACTCCGCCGGGCTTGGTATTCATTCATTAAAGGTCAGAGAGTGAACTGTAATACTAAAGGTTGCATTTTGGGGAGATGTGGTGTTTCCCTTCTTCTAATCTTCACCCTGGCGGCGGAGTCACTCAGTAACAGCAACTTCTCTGGTCACGGCAGTGTTAAAAAGGCACATCCCCGTCTGTCTCCTTCCCTTGGTTTAATATTCACTTCCCTGCAGGCGTTCTAGAAGAAGAGCCTCCTCCTAGCGTACTTAAACCACTTTGTTTGGATACATGCCGTAGGTGGTTCCCAAACTTTTCAGGCCGCGACCCCCCAAAATAATCACATTTGAACTGGGGACCCCCAAATGTGGGTCCAGGGAGGGACCCTCATGGTTCCTAGGGGTTTCCAAATGGCCCCTTGCGGGTGTGTAACTCTGAGAGTTATGGGGGTCGTGGAAATGGAAAAATCTGAGAACCACTGCTACACTAAATGGAACAGAGCCTTCATTAGTATCATTGGTAACACCTGTGAAGAAGTGATAATATGGCTGCTGTGCATAAAGCCTATTCCCCCCCATAGACAATGATAAAACTACACCATTGTCATTCGGTCATAAAGTGCCCAGCTCTCCGAAGAAAAAAAGTCACGCGGGTGAAAATAATCACGTGACCATTACATTTTCCCATAAAGTGTGAAACGACAGCATTGTTACATCCATGATTTCATGGATCATTTTTGGTTTCGCTTAAAACAACTGTGGCCAATCACAGTATGCTAAATGCAGCTGTGTTCCGTGAGCAGAAATAACGGAGCAGAAATAAGACTTCCGGTTGACGATCTCTTCAGAATAAGAGTACCCTCTAGAGTAAAAAGAAACCATTGAAAACCATTGAAAAACTGTTCATTTGCACATTAAAACTATAAATTAAGCATTTAAATGAAGCTATACAACACATATTATGTTTCTGTGTAACAAAAACGTTTTTTAAAAGATAAAAAATGTATCTAAATGGATAAATGCTGTTCAAAGGAGTGCATAGCCTATACCAATTGGACACTGGACTGGAGACGGACACGTGTGCCAACACTTGTGACATACTCACGCGTTCGGGGAGACCCCCTCTACAACGCCACACTCTCCGCTAAGCGGCACAGGTGTAAAAAAAAGTGTGGCGGACCGTCCAGTGAGGTCAGAGGTCAGAAAAGTGCCGTTTACAGTGCATAGCCTACACCTATAGACGGATTTCCGCGCGACGTCATCACAGAGCAGAATGCGCAATCTGCGCATGCCTGGGGGTCAGTGGGGGAAAGGCGCGTTCGAAAATACAGCCCTGAGCGGCAGTGAGCGCACTGGCCAATACAAACTAATAGGCGAGTGTGCTCCGGTGCGTAATTTCCTAACGCACCCATAGGCTTCCCCCCGCAGCTGCGCGGTCATATTCCTCTCATGTTTACTAACAGGAAACCTCCCTATTGGACACTGGACCGGAGACGGACACGCGTGCCAACACTTGTGACATACTCACGTGTTCGGGGAGACCCCCTCTACAACGCCAAACTCTCCGCTAAGTGGCACAGGTGTAAAAAAAAAGTGTGGCGGACCGTCCAGTGAGGTCAGAGGTCAGAAAAGTGCCGTTTACAGTGCATAGCCTATACCAATTGGACACTGGACCGGAGACGGACACGTGTGCCAACACTTGTGACATACTCACGCGTTCATTTTTATAGGGCAGCCTAGAGATAATTTCTACCAAGTTCCATGAACATCTGCAACTCTCTTCTACACTATTATTTTGTGTTATTGTGCTTGCCATAATTAGAAACAATTGCTGGCTGTATAGGCTATTAAACGCTGACTCAAGTAACAGTCTTGCTCACTCAGAGTCAAAGTCAAATGACGGTGATAGGTATTACTATATAAACTAATGCGAGAACTGCAGTATATTTAAGACAACCCCAATTTGACTCCAGTAAACAACACTGTCATTTAACATTAAAGGGATAGTTCACCCCCAAAATGACTTTTTTTCTATTGATTATACACCCCATGGTGACTTGAATTCATGGAGATTTATTTTGTTTTTGTCGCATTCCTAAGCCAATACTATGATGACCGGCGGCAGCTAATGGCGTCTCCTACCATTAGCATCTTTACGCCGGTTATAAAATTATTGGCTTAGGAATGCAACAAAAACAAAAAAATCTACATGAATTCAAGGTTTTATGGGGTGTGTAATTGATAGAAAATAAGTCATTTTTTGGGTGAACTATCCCTTTACAATAGTGTATACGAATATAAATAATGAATGAAAATAAACTTTTTAAGTGCATACTTTTAGTGGCATGTCTATTACATGTGTACCAGCTAAATATCAATCAGGTAATGGATGTGGAGCCATTTCAAAATGTGTGACATTTTCAAAGAGAACTCTGGAACTAATCTGAACAAGAATCAAGAGGGAATTATTTGTCACTTACTCAATACAGGTTCAAGCAGTGAAATGTTGGGACCTGTTTCTACAGAGACTGTGCTAACACAACCAATGTCTTTTTAAAATTATAGATAACAGAAATAAAATTAAAGTACAGATGGAATGGCATGTATGATAAACCTCTTAAAACATGTATGATAATCTGTAGCAGCAGTGCCAAATGTGCAAAAATAGAAGACAGCAACGCATTGCAGGCTTGCAGGCTTATGCAAAGGCTAAAATGTAATTAGATACCATGTTATGTAGACAGATGCCAGGCCATTGTTGACCTGGCATCCTATAGTTTGAATAGTTTCAATGTAGAGATTATAGATTTTTTGGGGGGATAGGGAGCTGTTAGACTGATGATTCTTGGTTTACATATGATCCTAGATAACTATTTCTATGCATTTGATGTATTACCTTGCTTACTGTAAATCGCTCTAGATTAAGAGCGTCTGCTAAATGCCTAAATTGTAAATCGCATTGTGAGCTTGTATATCGCCTATTTTAACTATTTTAAAATAGTCCCAGTCCCACACGTACAGTCCCAGTCGGCAAAGTGTCACCTGGTACCAGGTGACCAATTGACACTTATTTGCACAATGTGCACTGACAAGTGATTCTGACGTATATCTGCATGCAAATCGTCTATTTTCACTATTTCAAAAATGTTTTAGAGGGGGTCTGAAAATGGCTGTTTTCTGACCCCTGACCTCACTGGACGGCCCGCCACTTTTCCAAATACACCTGTCTGGCTTAGCGGAGAGTGTGGCGTTGTAGAGGGGGTCTCCCTGAACGCGTGCGTATGTCACACGTGCCCCCGCAAATAGCTGTCTCGTGTCCAGCGCCCAATTTGTGAAGTCTATGCACTGAAAATGGACCTTTTCTGACCCTGACCTCACTGGACGGCCCGTCACTTTTCCAAATACACCTGTCTGGCTTAGCGGAGAGTGTGGCGTTGTAGAGGGGGACTCCCTGAACGCGTGCGTATGTCACTTTCCTTTTTTTTACAAATTATCTCTCAAATGTTCACCAACATTCTGTACTGGTCTGTATCCATTTTCTATCAAGTTTAGGGGCGCTCAGTTATGAACACACACACACGCACACGCACACGCACACACACACACACACACACACACACACACACACACACACACACACACACACACACACACACACACACACACACACATTTCTGTCCGGTCCGTGTACGGTCCGTGTACGTTCTGGCAGTTGGATTTTATTTTGAAAACCACAAACAGAAAACCGCCCGTTGCGCTCGTTTTTCATTTTTCATTTTTCATTTAGGGTCGTGTCGGTTCTTTCGCTCCCGTTCGCTCCCGTGTTTCATTTTTCATTCTTCATTTTAACACAAGTTACGTTCGTTTCGCTCCCGTCTTTCATTTTTCATTCTTCAATAAAAAATAAAAAATGAAACGTAAGAAAACAGGGTTTTGCTTTTTCATTCTTTCATTTCTCGATCTTAATTTCAAAGATACTGTAAAGACTAGACCAGAAGCGGAAGTAGATTTAGGACTTAAAAATAAAAGTGTGTGTTTGTGTGTGTATATATATATATATATATATATATAATTAAATATAATTTTATTATACCGTAGGCTACATGGTTATAACATTACTATGGCTACATCAATGTTAGACAGATGGACATATAGATAGATAGATAGATAGATAGATAATATAAATATATTATAGGCTACTGTCGGCTACACGGTTATAACATAAACATAACTAGAAAAAGTGCTCCTCGTAGCACAGGTCTCCGCCAGGTCACGTCGTTATTGTGGCCTCCTGGTGGCGCTATAATAGGACAATGTGAAAAGGGTGGCATTTCTTCCTCGGCCTAGTGGGAATGAGCGTGCATTCATGATTTGAGGCATTTTGTTGCAAAAATGTGTTTTGCTAAATTAGACCTGCTGGTGGCGCTATAACAGGCCAATGTGAAAAGGGGGGGCATTTCTTCCTTGGCCTAGTGGGAATGTGTGTGCAAATTTTCACGGAAATCACACGCTGCGTTCATGATTTGAGACGTTTTGTTCAAAACGGACCAATCCTGCCAAATTTGGAAGCCAACCTTAGCCAATCAGGATGGAAGATGAAATATCGGACAGATCCGTCTTGATCACATGACTATAGAGATACTGTGTACCGATTTGCGTGATATTTGGTTAAAATCTGTAGGAGTAATATCCAAAAATGTGTTTTGCACAAATCGGCCTCCTGGTGGCGCTATAACAGGCCCATGTGAAAAATGTGGGGCAGAGGTTCTGCTGTGGCATCGAGGGAGTGTGTGTGTGCAGTTTCACAGCGACTCGGGCAACGGTGGCGGAGATTAGCTGGTAACAGACAGAACTTCTGTCTGTTACCAGCTAATCTCCGCCAGCTAATCTCCGTCCGTCCGTGTGTGTGTGTGTGTGTGTGTGTGTGTGTGTGTGTGTGTGTGTGTGTGTGTGTGTGTGTGTGTGTGTGTGTGTGTGTGTGTGTGTGTGTGTGTGTCCTTCTGGACGGACGGGGACACACACACACACACACACACACACACACACACACACACACACACACACACACACACACGGACGGACGGACGGACGGACGGACGGAGGGTAAAACATACTTTCTCGCCATGCCTTCGGCCTGGCGGAGACAATTATGATCGGCTATATTATTATATTAGGCTATTAACATTATGCAAGCTGTATATTTACCATGGTTACGTCAAAAAGAAGACAGACAGATCTATATCTGTCTGTCTGTCTGTCTGTCTGTCTGTCTGTCTGTCTGTCTGTCTGTCTGTCGGTCGGACGGACGGACGGACGGACGGACGGACGGGCAGATATGCCTACGTGATTCTCTTCTTTTCATTTAGACATGCGTTTTTTCATCCTAAATGTGTGTTATATTTATATTATTTAGTTGCAGCATGAAAAATGTATAGCAATATTACGAAATAGGAAAACAGAAAAAAATCTACCTATAGAATTCGAACTTGGAAAGTTGAGTTGAGACTAGCCAGGTTCACATGACATGGTGCCATGTACCCCAGGTTTATCGGCGTGTTCAACTCTCACATGTACATAAACGTTCAAATTTCAAATATAAAGTGCTTACCCCCGAGCCACGGATGTTACAAGGCGATCCGGACCGCGATAAGTACCCGTATCTCCCGTATTGTTCTATAAAAAGTATTTTAATCCCATCGCCTGCCATTTTCTTTTTTCTTTTTCTTTTTTTTGTAATGTATCAGAGTGCAATACACCTCCCAACCATTAGTGTCGCATGGTTGAAAGTATTGGAGACAATTTGGAGAAAATGGCCGGCGATCGGATTAAAATGCTTTTTATTTAACATTACGGGAGATAAGGGTACTTATCGTGGTCCGGATCGTGAGATAACATCCGTGGCTCGGGGGTAAGCACTTTATATTTGAAATTTGAACGTTTATGTACATGTGAGAGTTGGCAATGTAAAAAAAAATAGAACACGCCAATAAACCGGGGGGACATGGCACCATGACTGTCTGACAGTCCGGCTTTCCGACATGGCGCCTTTCCGACATGTCGGCAATTCCACATGTCGCCATTTCGACATGTCATCACTTAGACATATTCTAACTGTCAGAGTGGATGTACTTTCCATAGTTTTCAAACGACCCACCATCCCGACTGGACTTTGGCCAAGGGTGAGACCGCCGTTGGGGCCGTCAGCAGCGAAGTTGGGACCTCCATCCACCCTGCGCCATATACCGAGGTGTTCCTCAGCACGAGTGATGCGCGGGCTGACCCGTTGCCCGCGGGTTGGACCGCGGGGCGAGCGGGAGAGTCAAGAGATCAGAGGCAATTATCGTGGGGCGGGATGGTGCGGGCTGCGCAAAGACGCAAAAAAATAAAGAAAAGAAAAAGCATTTGATACCTTCTCTCTCTCCCATTGTTATCTCACTCTCCTATCTCCTATACTCTCCAGTTCTTTCCTCCTGGCTGGAATCATCTGGGCTTATGTTAAATGTGTTGCTTATTTGAACAATGATGCACAGCTGCCTTTAATGTAGCCTAATGATATCCCCACTGCAACTTTAGTTTATATTGGAGTGTCCCTTGTAGTGCTGTTGTAGTAGGACTGGACACACTCACTGCTCAGTGTTGCCAACTTTTTTTGTCGCGATTTTGTCGCTAGATTTAACTTCTTTCCAGACCCCCCCAGCGACTTATTCAGTGAAAAGCTTCTAGCGACAAATCTAGTTACTTTTTCTGGCCCAAGGGGTCACTCATAATAATTGTAGCATCATATTTTGCGCATTCGGACAGAACAGTTGAGATTTCATTAGACCACATCTCTGGCAATTGTACTTGAATTCTTATAATTTTAATGTGTATATGGTCTGTCAAGTTTATATTTTCATTTGGTATCAGTCATGAATTTATTAGAATTTATATCAAGCCGGATTTTTCCACGTGCGTAATTACGCACGCAAGTGCATGCTGTAACATAATAATACACAACGTGTACTGTACATATGTAGGCCTAGTAGGCTATAGCTCACTGCAGTAAACATTTTTGGGGGTCTTATTAGGGACCCCCAAACTCCAAGCTCCACCTTAGCGCCGCTAATGGAGCGGTTTCAGAAAAGAAAAAGGAAAAAAAGGAAAAAATCAACAAATAGCAGATCTACAAGCTCACAACAACTGTTATTGTGAGCTTGTAGATCTGCTATTTTCAAATAGCATATGTATGTTAGTGGTTCATAATATAATAATTTATATCTGCGAAGTGTAGGATTATTATAATTATAATTATTATTATTATATTATAATTGAAGTAAGCGCATCGGTTAGTGTGAGTGAGTGCATTCCCATGGCCCGGGTCTGTCTGTCTGTCTGTCTGTCTGTCTGTCTGTCTGTCTGTCTGTCTGTCTGTCTGTCTGTCTATCTATCTATCTATAGCCTATATCGCGAGCTTGTAGATTGGCTATTTTTGGTGTCACGGCCTGGGTGGGTGGGTGGGTGGGTTTGTCTGTCTGTCTGTCTGTCTGTCTGTCTGTCTGTCTGTCTGTCTGTCTGTCTGTCTGTCTGTCTGTCTGCCTGCCTGCCTGCCTGCCTGCCTGCCTGCCTGCCTGCCTGTCTGTCTGTCTGTATTCTTTATTAACAATGATTATTAACACCAGTTTACCAGTGCCCAGTCTTCCTGGTGCCCAAATTTCCCTAGCGCCCACTCATATCCACCCATAAGTGCCCACTCTTCCAAGTACCCACATGTCCCTAATGCCCACTCGTCCAAGGTGCCCAGTTATCCCTAGTGCCCAGAATCTTTCCACCTATACCAGAATAAACCATGGGCCTATTTAGCCCATGCTGCTCATCCCAGCCTGGGTGCACAGTAGGCAAAATTCAGAGCTCTCCTTCTCTCGTAATTCCCCACAAATCTGATATTCTAATTTTACTATAGTGTCAATTCCATTGCCCATCATGGGCAGAGGGCATACGATTGCACTGGTGATCAAGCTTTACCTTGATCATTGATTGAGGTGATTGAGATGACATCATGACATCATGATTTCTCCATGAGTCACTGTCTTTTACAACTTTGCTTTCGAGGAAAAACAAACAAACAATTAAATAGGTGTGGATGGCTTCAGTCAATGAATCAACAACGGTCGTTAGCTCCCCACTGGGAGATCAGACAAACTTGATGGCCCATTCTCGCACACATCAAAGGTGGTTAGGATCAAAGGCACTTAGTTTGTAGACAGACGCACAAGGCATGTGCATCATCTACATAAGATAGGTTAAACGTGCTTTTATGGATAGAGAGAGAGAGAGAGAACCAAAACATTCTGGGCACTTATGGGTGGATAAGACAGACAGACAGATATAGATCTGTCTGTCTTCTTTTTGACGTAACCATATCTATCTATCTATCTATCTATCTATCTATCTATCTATCTATCTATCTATCTATCTATCTATCTATCTATCTATCTATCTATCGATCTATCTATCTATCTATATGTCCATCTGTCTAACATTGATGTAGCCATAGTAATGTTATAATCATGTAGCCTACGGTATAATAAAATTATATTTAATTATATATACTAGACCATACCCGTTGGGGAATATGAGCACCCAAAGTGTGCAGTTTGGCTTATGCGCTGAGAACAGAGAGTTTATCAGGGATCGAAAGTGAGTTTGTACTGTGTAGTCCATTGGTTCTCAAAGTGGGGTACGGGGACCCCCAGGGGTACTTGAGGCAGTTCCAGGGGGTCCCCAGCTAAATGATGGATAGGAACCAAATGCACCCTTATGGTTCTGTAACTCTGAGAGTGTACAAATGGAACCAAATGGACCCTAACGGGTCCATTTGGTTCCATTTGCACACTCTCAGAGTTAAATTAACATTGATTTTATAATATAAATTCGGGCCCCAGGTATAAATGCCATTAAATGGGGGTCCGTAGCCTAATACGTGTCAAACTGGGGGTACTTGACATGAAAAAGTGTGAGAACCACTGGTGTAGTCAGTCGTGTGTACACACACACGGGTGCACATCCCGTCGTGGAGGCACAGAACACACCCGCGCATATAACAGGCGGAGCCGTCGGCCGTCGCGAGCGCGCACAAACACAGAGACACACACACACACACACCACGGTACATCCATGCGGCCCGTGGCCCGTCGCGGAAACACACTGGCGATCATCTCCCCCCCAGCCACACACAAACACCACGGAGGCACGATGCTACTCCCCCCCCCCGTCCCCCCCGTCGTCGCAAACACACACACACACACACACACAAAACACAGCAGAGTTTTTGACGCACACACGCTCACTTTTAGATCCAGGCCTATTTTAAAAGTCTGCGTATGGGGGATGCGCGTATCCGCGCGCCTGGTGTAGCCGGTGTCATTGATAATCAATTGAATCTAAACAAACGGTACGCACAACGCATACGCTCGCTTTGAAAAGTCTGGTGTGTACTGTGTAGATCCGAGCGGCCGTAGAGTGCACTGAAAGAGTGGGCGGGGTCTATGCTGCAGCCTGGTGTTGCCATGTCCGCGTAGGCCGCGGACCCGTCCACCCCCCCACCACACACACACACACACACACACACACACACACACACACACACACACACACACACACACACACACACACACACACACACACACACACACAGAGAGAGAGACATCTGTAAGAATGTTTTCTGTGTAAACGTGCGTAAATTATGTCACCGTGTTTCTGTTGTGCAGTTGATGTGCTGCGGTGAACGGAACGCACTCGCGGTCTCGCAGTGAATGGAATCATGTCATCATTGCCATGTTCGCTTATTGTAAGCGCTTTATTGGCAATATTGGTGGTGTTGTGTTTTGGCGTTGGTTGTGAAAGCGCAGGTGGGTGTGGGGACGCGTTGTGAGCTTGTAGATCGGCTGTTTTCCAATAGGCAAGGTATATGCGTGAAGGCGCTTCGTTTGGCCTTCTTTTGATAGACCTCGTTGCTTGTAGGGTTCGTTTGGTTTGGCCTTGTTTACTGCTTGTTTCTCTCGCGAAACCTGGCAACGACGCATGCGCAGTTTGATCAAGAGTCCCCCGAACCAAGAACCAAGACACCGCCGCCACCACCGTGAGGTTACTAGAATTATAGTAGGATAGTAGGATAGTAGGATATATATATATACACAGACAAACACACACTTTTATTTTTAAGTCCTAAATCTACTTCCGCTTCTGGTCTACTCTTTACAGTATCTTTGATATTAAGATCGAGAAATGAAAGAATGAAAAAGCAAAACCCTGTTTTCTTACGTTTCATTTTTTATTTTTTATTGAAGAATGAAAAAATTACCCGAAACGAACGTAACTCAGTGGCGTGCACAGACATTTTGAGGGGCAGGTGCTCAAGTAAATTATACTTTTTTTGTGTTTACTTGGTCTGCTCTTTTTCCCCTCTACACCTATACCTCTTTGCCAAAAATAGCCGATCTACAAGCCCTCAACGCCTCGCAGCGCGAGGCGTTGAGGGCTTGTAGATCTGCTATTTTTGGCTAAAGTTCTCCTCAGAAAAGGGATGCTAGGTTTCGAGTGGTTATGGTAAAAAGAAAAATCATATCACATAAAGATTTGGCGGACCCCCTGTAGTAACTCTGAGGACCCCCTAAGGGTCCTGGACCCCCTGTTGAAGACCCCTGCTGTAAACTGGGAAAAAACACACTTTTTCCCCCTTTTTTTCAAAAGGGCACTTCTGGTCAAGAGGGCAAAGGGCAGGTGCTCTAGCACCACCTAGAGTCTATATGTGCACGTCCCTGGCCACCCACAGAGGAGCAGCTAGGAACTCAGTGCCTATCTCATGGACGCAATCACATTGCCAGGCCCAGGATTTGAACCCAGGGCTTTCTGTTTACATAGGCTCTCTACCCATTCAACTATGGCCACTCCTTTGAACATCACAGTGGTTTTCAAATTCTTCATATCAAGGACCCCCAAATTGTATTTTGCTGCGGACCCTCACCTGAAGAGATTTTATGCCAGGGGGCCCCCAAAGAAAGTACTTTCAAAAGTATTAAAACTTTGTCACAATTATTTCAAGATTGTTTTGATTGATTGAATACTTTATTAACAGTTTGCAAAAAGCACAGAGGTACAGTTATACAATGAATTAAACATGTAGATCTGCTATTTGTAGGATTTGAACCCAGGACCTTTTGCCATTATGTAGAGAGAATCCGAACTCAATTAACTATTGTACTTGGATGGATTCCTCACAATAAAGCCAGAGGCTTGTTTCCATTGTGCTCCATAAACATTCAAACACCTAGAGATTCTAGACAAGCAACAGCACAATATACCAAAACAAAAATCTGTATTTTGTTTGTATCGTTGTTAGTAGCCACTTAAAGCAGAACACAAACTGGTCTGGATGAGCAGGCAGCATGGTAGCTCAGCTCACTGTGCTGAACATTGTCTACATGATCCAAAAGTCGTGGGTTCAAATCCTCCTGCTCCTTTACTCTGAAGCATGTTTTGAAGACTTAACATCCAGGAACTACAGTTAAAAGTACTAAAGAAAGGATGTGTAAATGTGTGGTGGTGCTGTAGGGCAGTGGAGTTGGTGAACACCTCTGTGGTATCTGCAAACAGGGCCACAGGTTCAAGTCCAGCCTAGGCATTGAAGCCAATACTCGTTTCTGGGTGCTGCTGTGTCTGCTGCCCACTGTTCTTCTCAAACTAAGCTTGTTTATTCACACTTGTGATTTATTGAATATTGCTACCCACTGTTAAATTATTGGAATGCTGCCAGCCCAGTAGGTAGCGCTCACTAACACAGGGGTCCTTGTGCCTTGAAAAACAAGACCCCAGTTACCTTCCACTAATAACATGAAGAACATAAACGCACACACACACACACACACGCACGCACGCACGCACGCACGCACGCACGCACACACACACACACACACACACACACACACACACACACACACACACACACACACACACACACACACACACACACCATTAGTCAATCATCATTATGTTGATTGAGCAGTGCGTATTAGATATAAATAGAAGGCAGGTGAGAGATGCCAGGGTGGATCACTTCAGAATGGAACCTGTCCCCCCCTGCTGCAGGTAAATACAAACTGTTTGAATGATATGAAAATTACATCTTTTTAGCCTGACTATTTAACATTATTGTTTAAGAATTGGGTTTATAGCCTAAACTATAGCCTACAACTAAACTACAACTACTAAAACCAACTCAGTCAGTTGTTTTCAAACCTCTTCCATATCAAGGACTCTCCTATGACAGGGACCCTGTAAGGCTACAAGATGTGTGTTGTATTACAAACAATATTATTAACACAAATCTTGTATGTGGGTCCCTGGCACATGTTTTCAGATGGGATCTGTGGCCAAATACTAATGACTTTGGGGGGGTCCTTGACATGTAAATGTTTGAACTACTACCTGTCTTTAGTAATTTCTGAAACCAGAACAGACTATAAGCACGGTAGTGAAGGCTTCCAAAATGTGACCCTGTAGGCCTACACCTGTGGTTCTCAAACTTTCATGTCAAGGACCCCCAAAATTAAATGTATTTGGCCCCATCTCAAATATTTGGTTCCAGGGACCCCCAGAAGCAAAGATTTGAGTTGTTATGTTTGCTTAAAAAAGAGGGGAAAAAAAGATATATCTTTTTAGCCTGACTATTATATATATATATGTATATGTATATGTATATGTGTATGTGTATATATGTGTGTGTGTCTATCACACACACACCGATTTTGTTCAAAAATGGCAGATCTACAAGCTCATAGCGTGGTATTCGGTGCTGGCCTGAACTTGTATATCTGCTATTTTTGAACAGCCAAAATATAAAGGGTTAAAATTATTGTGATGCTATATTAACACCCCGTGGGGGTCCCGGGACCCCCACACTGAGAACCAATGGCCTACACAACTGAACTGTTTTGTCTTCTTTCCAGAATCTGAAGTTGACCAGAAGAAGACATCTTGAGGACATGCAGGTGGCTGGAGTGACGAGGAAGAAGCAGATGGAAACGGATAATCCGCTGTGACGATCTAGGTTTCTATATCTATGGCTGTTGCTGCAGCGTGTGCAGTGAAGATGGCTGGAAGGTAGGAACTATGACGCTGTTGCTGCAGCGTGTGCAGTGAAGTTGGTAGGAACTATGATGCTGTTGCTGCAGCGTGTGCAGTGAAGATGGCAGAAAGGTAGGAACTATGATGCTGATGCTGCAGCGTGTGCAGTGAAGATGGCTGGAAGGTAGGAACTTTTTAAAATTCTTTGCTGCTGCTGGTTAGGGTTAGGGAGGTCACTTGTGTTGCGCCATTCGCGTCATAAAATGTGCCATTCGCAAAAGAACAAAAAGAAAACAATGGCCTACACAACTGAACTGTTTTGTCTTTCTTTCCAGAATCTGAAGTTGACCAGAAGAAGACATCTTGAGGACATGCAGGTGGCTGGAGTGACAGAGGAAGACGCAGATGGAAACGGATGATCCGCTGTGACGATCTAGGTTTCTATATCTATGGCTGTTGCTGCAGTGTGTGTGCAGTGAAGATGGCAGAAAGGTAGGAACGATGATGCTGTTGCTGCAGTGTGTGTGCAGTGAAGATGGCAGAAAGGTAGGAACTATGATGCTGTTGCTGCAGCGTGTGCAGTGAAGATGGCTGGAAGGTAGGAACTTTTTCAAATTCTTTGCTGCTCTTGGTTAGGGTTAGGGAGGTCACTTGTGTTGCGTCATAAAATGTGCCATTCGCAAAAGAAATCCGCCAACGCAAAACAAAAAGAAAACAATGGCCTACACAACTGAACTGTTTTGTCTTCTTTCCAGAATCTGAAGTTGACCAGAAGAAGACATCTTGAGGACATGCAGGTGGCTGGAGTGACGAGGAAGATGCAGATGGAAACGGATAATCCGCTGTGACGATCTAGGTTTCTATATCTATGGCTGTTGCTGCAGCGTGTGCAGTGAAGATGGCTGGAAGGTAGGAACTATGACGCTGTTGCTGCAGCGTGTCCACTGTCCAGTGAAGATGGCAGAAAGGTAGGAACTATGATGCTGTTGCTGCAGCGTGTGCAGTGAAGATGGCTGGAAGGTAGGAACCTTTTTTAATTCTTTACTGCTGCTGGTTAGGGTGCTGCTGGTTAGAGTTAGGGAGGTCACTTGCGTTGCGCCATTCGCGTCATAAAATGTGTCATTCGCGTCATAAAAAAAACAAACGCAAAAAAAACAAAATAAGGCGCTGGTCTGGTTCTCCTGGTTTTACTAGGACGGGGTTCGATTCCCTGTGGCGCCCTGCTCATGGTTTGCGTTGCATTTACATTTCCCTGGTTTATTAGCACTTGATTGGTTACATTGTTATGGGGGGCAGCAGTGTTAAAATGTGTCATAGGAGGGGGGAGGTACAGGTTGAAATGAATATGCATTACTGCATGCATTTTATTTTTTTCTAATCAGTTCACCAATCCTCTCCCATCACCTGCAAGAAATGCACTGCACCTTCCATCACTATGCCCTTTAGATCGACCGATTGTATAATTGTGTACTGGGCTGTCTGTAACCTGCAGCTTGGGCTTAAAGGCTAACAACAGTCCATTAGACAATTGTAATGATTCATAAATATAGTTATTCATATCTTTTCATTCATTTTAATGCAAGTATGCAATATGGTGTCAACATGGCAAACAAGCGCTGGTAGTCGGTACGCCTGGTTTCTACTGGGAACAGGGTTCGATTCCCTGCAGCGCTGTGCTTACTGTTTCACCTTTGTCCTGTTATGTATGTTTACATTACATGTTAGCACTCAATTCATTGATTCATAATACCTGAATGCACTTTTTATGCAAAGCTGTTCATGTGAAAGATGGTTGCATACTGAGCAACACCAGAATATTCACCACATGCTGACTGCATGTTTTAATTTCATTGTGGTTCAAGCATAGGCATAGGATGTTGCTGTGCCTTGGATCTGGGTGTGCATGCTTTCTTTATTGTATATCTTTATTTATTTATCACGTACAATTATTTCATTTCATTTAGACCTATTTGTGTTTGCTATTAGCCTACATATAGTATGTGTGCAGTGTGCTTTTGGCAAACTGAAAAATGAAATGATGAGAAATGTGCATCAACAGAAAAGCCAAAGGCTTGTTTCAATTGAAGTAGCTATTGCATGCAATACTCCCCCTTCTTAGAAACGCTCTAAACGTTCTAAAACATTTTGTTGTCAAGGACCCCCCGAATTGACTTCTATTTGGCAGTGGACCTCAATGTGAAAAGATGTAGTGTCAGGGCCCCCCATGAAAAAGATGTATATTTAAAACTTAAAAAGAATCTATGTATTTATTCCAAATGTCTTTATTTTCACACAATGTCAGGGTTAAGAATCAAACTCACAACCTTCTGTTTCTCAGGCAGGCTCTTTATCCAGTGGGCCACTGTGCCATGCCTAAATAAAGGCCAAATAAATAATGACAGAAAATCCAAAGGCTTGTTTCCATTGGGGTTCATTAACATTGAAACATCTAGACAGGTAACAGCACAGCAAACCATAGACAAAGTAATATGCTGTAAAGTTCTTTTTTCTTTTCTTTTTTTAAAGTACTGTTGTGTGTTGTTCCACAAAGAGGAATGAAGACCTTTCATAGCAAGGGAGCTGGTAGCACAATGGGTAAAGTCTAAAGGTTCTCTCAGTACAGAGGTTCCATGTTCAAATCCCAGTCATCACATACATCAGTGTTGTACTTTGAAATTTTCAAGACCAAAATACAAAAGAGCAAGTCAAAACCACGAAGAGATTTTGGCATGGCGGAAAGATGGAGTAGGGGTCTAAAGGTTGGACTCTCAGCACAGAGGTTCCATGTTCAAATCCCAGTCGTCATATACTTCAGTGTTGTTGTACTTTTAAATTTTCAAGGCCAAAATAGAAAAAAGCAAGTCAAAATCACGAAGAGACCTGTTAGGTATGGCGGAGAGATGGAGTAGTGGTCTAAAGGTTGGACTCTCAGCACTGAGGTTCCATGTTCAAATCCCAATTGTCACATACTTCAGTGTTGTTGAAATTGAAATTTTCAAGGCCAAAATACAAAAAAAAAAGTCAAAGCACTATAGGTAGTGTTGCAGCCTATTAGTCTGAAGGTTGAGAGTTCGAATCCTGTTAATGGCAATAGGTTGAGATGTCCAATCAAACCATTATGTTTCCATCTCTCTCTCTCATCAATCTATTGTTTCCATGTCACTCTCTCTCTCTTCAATCTATTCCATTTCCATGTCTCTCTCTCTCTCTCTATTCACTGGCCCCGTATTATCGCTGCTTGCAGCTATATTTTTTTCTGTATTTTGGCCTTGAAAATTTCAATTTCAACAACACTGAAGTATGTGACGACTGGGATTTGAGCATGGAACCTCTGTGCTGAGAGTCCAACCTTTAGACCACTACTCCATCTTTCCGCCATGCCAAAATCTCTTCGTGGTTTTGACTTGCTCTTTTGTATTTTGGCCTTGAAAATTTCAAAGTACAACACTGATGTATGTGATGACTGGGATTTGAACATGGAACCTCTGTACTGAGAGAACCTTTAGACTTTACCCATTGTGCTACCAGCTCCCTTGCTATGAAAGGTCTTCATTCCTCTTTGTGGAACAACACACAACAGTACTTTAAAAAAAGAAAAGAAAAAAGAACTTTACAGCATATTACTTTGTCTATGGTTTGCTGTGCTGTTACCTGTCTAGATGTTTCAATGTTAATGAACCCCAATGGAAACAAGCCTTTGGCTTTTCTGTCATTATTTATTTGGCCTTTATTTAGGCATGGCACAGTGGCCCACTGGATAAAGAGCCTGCCTGAGAAACAGAATGTTGTGAGTTTGATTCTTAACCCTGACATTGTGTGAAAATAAAGACATTTGGAATAAATACATAGATTCTTTTTAAGTTTTAAATATACATCTTTTTCATGGGGGGCCCTGACACTACATCTTTTCACATTGAGGTCCACTGCCAAATAGAAGTCAATTCGGGGGGTCCTTGACAACAAAATGTTTTAGAACGTTTAGAGCGTTTCTAAGAAGGGGGAGTATTGCATGCAATAGCTACTTCAATTGAAACAAGCCTTTGGCTTTTCTGTTGATGCACATTTCTCATCATTTCATTTTTCAGTTTGCAAAAAGCACACTGCACACATACTATATGTAGGCTAATAGCAAACACAAATAGGTCTAAATGAAATGAAATAATTGTACATGATAAATAAATAAAAATATACAATAAAGAAAGCATGCACACCCAGATCCAAGTGATCAAATGCACAGCAACATCCTATGCTTGAACCACAATGAAATTAAAACATGCAGTCAGCATGTGGTGAATATTCTGGTGTTGCTCAGTATGCAACCATCTTTCACATGAACAGCTTTGCATAAAAAGTGCATTCAGGTATTATGAATCAATGAATTGAGTGCTAACATGTAATGTAAACATACACAACAGGACAAAGGTGAAACAGTAAGCACAGCGCTGCAGGGAATCGAACCCTGTTCCCAGTAGAAACCAGGCGTACCGACTACCAGCGCTTGTTTGCCATGTTGACACCATATTGCATACTTGCATTAAAATGAATGAAAAGATATGAATAACTATATTTATGAATCATTACAATTGTCTAATGGACTGTTGTTAGCCTTTAAGCCCAAGCTGCAGGTTACAGACAGCCCAGTACACAATTATACAATCCCAGGTCGATCTAAAGGGCATGGTGATGGAAGGTGCAGTGCATTTCTTGCAGGTGATGAGAGGATTGGTGAACTGATTAGAAAAAAATAAAATGCATGCAGTAATGCATATTCATTTCAACCTGTACCTCCCCCCTCCTATGACACATTTTAACACTGCTGCCCCCCATAACAATGTAACCAATCAAGTGCTAATAAACCAGGGAAATGTAAATGCAACGCAAACCATGAGCAGGGCGCCACAGGGAATCGAACCCTGTCCTAGTAAAACCAGGAGAACCAGACCAGCGCCTTATTTTGGTTTTTTTGCGTTTGTTTTTTTTATGACGCGAATGACGCATTTTATGACGCGAATGGCGCAACGCAAGTGACCTCCCTAACTCTAACCAGCAGCACCCTAACCAGCAGCAGTAAAGAATTAAAAAAAGTTCCTACCTTCCAGCCATCTTCACTGCACACGCTGCAGCAACAGCATCATAGTTCCTACCTTTCTGCCATCTTCACTGGACACACACTGCAGCAACAGCCATAGATATAGAAACCTAGATCGTCACAGCGGATCATCCGTTTCCATCTGCGTCTTCTTCTGTCACTCCAGCCACCTGCATGTCCTCAAGATGTCTTCTTCTGGTCAACTTCAGATTCTGGAAAGAAAGACAAAACAGTTCAGTTGTGTAGGCCATTGTTTTCTTTTTGTTTTGCGTTGGCGGATTTCTTTTGCGAATGGCACATTTTATGACGCAACACAAGTGACCTCCCTAACCCTAACCAAGAGCAGCAAAGAATTTGAAAAAGTTCCTACCTTCCAGCCATCTTCACTGCACACGCTGCAGCAACAGCATCATAGTTCCTACCTTTCTGCCATCTTCACTGCACACACACTGCAGCAACAGCATCATCGTTCCTACCTTTCTGCCATCTTCACTGCACACGCTGCAGCAACAGCCATAGATATAGAAACCTAGATCGTCACAGCGGATCATCCGTTTCCATCTGCGTCTTCCTCTGTCACTCCAGCCACCTGCATGTCCTCAAGATGTCTTCTTCTGGTCAACTTCCGATTCTGGAAAGAAAGACAAAACAGTTCAGTTGTGTAGGCCATTGTTTTCTTTTTGTTCTTTTGCGAATGGCACATTTTATGACGCGAATGGCGCAACACAAGTGACCTCCCTAACCCTAACCAGCAGCAGCAAAGAATTTTAAAAAGTTCCTACCTTCCAGCCATCTTCACTGCAGACGCTGCAGCATCAGCATCATAGTTCCTACCTTTCTGCCATCTTCACTGCACACGCTGCAGCAACAGCATCATAGTTCCTACCAACTTCACTGCACACGCTGCAGCAACAGCGTCATAGTTCCTACCTTCCAGCCATCTTCACTGCACACGCTGCAGCAACAGCCATAGATATAGAAACCTAGATCGTCACAGCGGATTATCCGTTTCCATCTGCATCTTCCTCGTCACTCCAGCCACCTGCATGTCCTCAAGATGTCTTCTTCTGGTCAACTTCAGATTCTGGAAAGAAGACAAAACAGTTCAGTTGTGTAGGCCATTGTTTTCTTTTTGTTTTGCGGATTTCTTTTGCGAATGGCACATTTTATGACTCAACACAAGTGACCTCCCTAACCCTAACCAGCAGCAGCAAAGAATTTTAAAAAGTTCCTACCTTCCAGCCATCTTCACTGCACACGCTGCAGCATCAGCATCATAGTTCCTACCTTTCTGCCATCTTCACTGCACACGCTGCAGCAACAGCATCATAGTTCCTACCTTTCTGCCATCTTCACTGCACACGCTGCAGCAACAGCGTCATAGTTCCTACCTTCCAGCCATCTTCACTGCACACGCTGCAGCAACAGCCATAGATATAGAAACCTAGATCGTCACAGCGGATTATCCGTTTCCATCTGCATCTTCCTCGTCACTCCAGCCACCTGCACGTCCTCAAGATGTCTTCTTCTGGTCAACTTCAGATTCTGGAAAGAAGACAAAACAGTTCAGTTGTGTAGGCCATTGGTTCTCAGTGTGGGGGTCCCGGGACCCCCACGGGGTGTTAATATAGCATCACAATAATTTTAACCCTTTATATTTTGGCTGTTCAAAAATAGCAATAGTCAGGCTAAAAAGATATATCTTTTTTCCCCCTCTTTTTTAAGCAAACATAACAATTCAAATCTTTGCTTCTGGGGGTCCCAGGAACCAAATATTTGAGATGGGGCCAAATACATTTAATTTTGGGGGTCCTTGACATGAAAGTTTGAGAACCACAGGTGTAGGCCTACAGGGTCACATTTTGGAAGCCTTCACTACCGTGCTTATAGTCTGTTCTGGTTTCAGAAATTACTAAAGACAGGTAGTAGTTCACAAACATTTACATGTCAAGGACCCCCCCAAAGTCATTTTGTGGATGTATTTCCTGGATACTTGTAGAAATGTGTAGACCAGACAATGCTTTTCTGGGAGTTAACTTAACCTTGAGTTTATTGCCAAACAATTGAACACAGTATACAGGTTGGTTAGTAGTTTGCAGCGTGTTGAGGCATCGGGTGCTTTGGAGCAATCTCTCTGACCCAGAGACCTTCTGTGTCTCCCTATATACAGACAGATGGGCACTTATTTCACAATATCGGAAGACACCCCAGATGACAGCTGTCGTAATATCTCACTATTAATATCACACCCACTGACCAGTCCACCTATCATGCGATCGTCTTGACCTTACAAGGGCCAACATTAAGGAGCCTAGGTCAGGTGCTGGTTGGCAGCCTTCAGATGTGGTCACACTAAGGGACCATAATAGCCCTGAATCAGAAGTGCGAAGTCACTGTGTTCTCCTCAGGTTCAACTTCTGGCTATCCTTTCAGGCCTCAGCCTTTAACTCTCTGTTAACCACAGGGCTGTCTTATAATACACAGCTTTATAAGTAAATTATGCATAGATACTAACAAAAGACATTGACATACCCTCCTAATCCCGGTTACCACCGGGATTCTTACGAATCTATGGCATAAGCGGCTCATGAGAAGAATCCTTCTCATGGGCACCTTGCACCACGATAAACATGGTTTAGCATTGAAAACGTTTCACTATTTTAATAACTGCTGTTCTTACTGTACTCCTTGTTTAGATGAAAACCTGTGACATCATCAGCCGAAAGAGGCTGATGTGTTTTACCTGTTGAATACCTTTTCTTAACCGTCTTACTCAATAAATGTTAAGTTTTTTACTGAATAAATTCCTTAGCCTATTTTGAGCCTTACGTCATCTTAGTCTGTATTCCAATATTTTACATAGAACAATAACATTTTTATTTCACACTTGTATATGATCCCATCCTTACATTACACTCCATGCGTTTACTGCAATGCCGTTTCAATTTTTTCTAGGCATAAATCATTACATTATATTTAGCAATTACTCATTTCCTCCCGTAATATAATACCATACCCCTAAGGGTCAATCACTTCAAATAATGAAATCATAAAATCATAAACATAGCAAAAACTCTCAGTGTGACAATGATTTGCCAACACCCTCCTATGTCCCTTTCAGATCCATGTCCGTGAATCTGAGATATTGGCATTTATCATTGTCAGGTTCACCTTGAGTATTCATCAGCGTCACTTTCCCTCCGGAGAGAGTCCCAGACGGGGCTCAAATCCGGACGCGGGTTCATAAGGTTGAACCATTTGTCCAGAAATAGGTTGAGCAGTTAAAGCTCTTACCTGTGATCTGACTCTGGACCTTACCGACGTGCACCTTAGAGGTATGCAACAGGAACAAATCACGACAAAGTCAATTAGTTTGTTCGTGCTGCATGTTTAGCTCACCGTTTGTCGCGTGGGGTGATCGCTGAGAAATCAATTTTGGGGGGCGGTCAGTCGTGACAATTTGGGTTTGACTGTCCCGCCGTATCCTTTTCCATCAATTCCAGTGTTATAATCTGCATGAATCTGTGATGAAGACAACACATCCAAAACATCCTGGATTACATTTTTCCTTAACTCATATGTCTTTTTCTTTATTTAAAATGTTTTGCCTATCTTTCCTTTCACCTCCCTCCTTGGCTAAAATACCTTTTCGCCACATGTGTCACATTTTGCTGTTAGTATGACAGATAAATTAATCACATTCTTGGAAGGTCGATGGTCTGAAACACGCTTTTTTCTTGCGCTGAAGAACGCTTTACTTGCGAAATTACTTCCCTCGGTAGCTTTGGTTTGATGATTCTGTGATTGAAATTCCATAGTTCTGTTGACAACGATCTTTATCTTCGCATCTTCTCCTGTGGATTCTTCTTTGTCCTCCACTCAGCCTCTCTGAGGAGACAGTGAGATGATCCGTGTCATCCACCCACTGACCTTGGGGAGACAGTTCTTGTCCGAGTCTCCACTACCAGGCCACCCTGGTCCTGGTAGGAGCCTGTGTTGAGTCTCCAGTCTCAGCCTGTTATAGGGGCTTTGACGAGCCTGTGTGCGTGACAGAATTTCTGTCCACGTGATGTCCTTTGTTACTTGCACCTGGGGCTCCCATCTTGGGTTGCTTATGATGTCTGTGTCACCAATGACCGTAGGCCTTTCTGTAGCCCCATGTCCGGTCTTGTGATGCAAACCCTCTTTACAGCGGACACGTCCACACCAACTCGTTGGATCTGTCCTCTCAGGTACTGGCTTTGATGTCATCATGTACCTTTGGAAACGGTTAGCCATACTCTACCTACCTATTTCATGTCATATAAGCTAATTTTTCTTCTAGGTTTTAATCCTGTATAACATTTTACTTTAGTTCTGGTGTAACTTTATCCACCTTTATTTTGTGCTAGAACGCATGTGTATTTGACTGAAAACAAAAGAAAAAAAAACAACAAAAACATTATTTTTGTTACAAGCTAATGTCCCATATATATATATATATATATATTGATTATTATTTTTTATCTAGGTTTTCTCTTACTTTCTTAGTTTGCTCTCCCATCCTCCCCTTAATCCAACCCATTGCCCCTCTGGCTCGTGTGCCAGTTCCCAGATGTTTACCTAATGTTATCATATTATTTATCACTCTGGCCCCCTATCAATGCACACACAATTTTGCAATTATTCCAAATATCTTTATCAATACTTGGCACCCTCCTAGTGTCAATTGGGTACCCTCCTGGTCAATGTTTTTTATTTCACAAAAAACACATCATTTTCCTTTACCATATGGTGTCTTCAAAATGACAGTTTTCCGTCACTGCCTAAACCAAGACAGTGGGTTGTATTGCCTGAGAATCAACCTGTCTATATAGGCCGGCTTTGAGCAAGTGTAATGAATACCTTGTGGCTGTGCAGGTATGTCTGGCCAGAGGCGGGAGTCTGGGCATGATCACGTGGGACAATATAGTCCTCGTGATCCAGGGAACCCTGCATTGTGCATTCCCCTCCTCTTCCCCCTTCCCCATATCATTTGGGCCTTTCTTCCTTCCCACCCGTGCAACCACTATCTCCTTGAGTGACGGACTTGCTATGTTGGCAGCCCCCCTTTTGACGGAACTTGGCTAAAAAACGAACCTCTTCCGTCGGATGCCTATAACAGCACGTGATTTGCTGATGTGCTTCCCGGGTCATTGTATGTGTCCTTGACCGCTGGGTATTAGACAGCTTTACATTTCTTCAGACAATCTGATTTTCATAGTTTGAAAACCTATAGGCAGCAGGTGGAAAACTGGCGCTTGACACACAACCTTTCCAAATTTATTAAATATCATAATATATATTCCTTAAATATTACGCTATTCTGTGTGCATTGAATGCTTCCAATATAGGGTGTAAATATTTATCCTACTTTTGTGGAAGCCTTCGGAAGCCTTGACATTCTGGGGCTGTTTGAGGATTCGTGGCACATTAGAAGTATGGACACCATCTAGAAACAAAAACAACAAAAGGGGAGAGAGACAGAGAGATCCATTATCCTATTTTAATCAATATACCTTCTGTATTTGATTTGTTTAATTGGATATTACTTATTCCTGGTGAATATTGTGTTTCCTGTCTGTCTGTTGGTTTTACAGCTCCTCTCCCATATGATGATTTTCCTAAACAAATCAGAAACATTGTTAGTCTCTATTCTTATTTAAATATTTCTCAAAATGTTGTATTGGACACCAATAATTTTTCACTTAGTCTTCTTTGTACCGTCCCTCTGACCCAGATTTTCTAGAGGACAGAGAGAGAGTTACTAGCATTATGTTATACCATTTTTAATTAATATTAACAGTTTTCAGTCAAATACATCAATGCATTTTACAATTCTATCGTCTCTTCATGCTTGTATATATATATATATATCTCTTTGGTATCTTATGTCTTTTGGCTGTGCTCCCGGAAATACCATAGAGGTGTTAATGTTCCTGGGCTTGCTTATCACTTAGCCTTGTTATGTGGCAAAGTTCCCGGAAATACCTTACTATGAACACCTCTTAAAACATAAATCAAAAAACAAACAAACAAATATCTCTAACTTACACTAGCAGCATGACATTTTATGTCCGTCAACCATGGGCATTCAGATGAATGCATCCCCTTTGCAGCTAATGTGCTCCATGCATGAGTATTTATCAAAAAGTTTTACCTTAATATCCCTCCTTTATAACTAATTAAGTTATAACTGATATTTTTAGTCTGATTTAGTTATCCTATTGCCTATATATCTATCAGGGACTAACGCCGATGCATGCATTTCTTGTATTATTTTACCTTTTAGTCATTATACCTTTTACCTAAACAGTGTTAATGTGCTGTGTGGTGGCCTCTGTATTAATACCCCCTACTGGGATTTAAACAGTATTTTTGATCATTGATCTATTGATCCTACTGTTTATGTCTCACAGATTGACTCTATGAAATGACACGCTAAATGCATATTGCTTTCTGTCATGATTCCTGTGAGTACTGAGTGAACTTCCTTTGTGGCTATAGATGTTGTAACTACTTCTATCTTGAAACAATCAGCGCCTGGCTCCCGTTTGACTACTGTTGGTGGTGTTACACTTATGATTTCAACCTCACTATCTTTACTGTCGTCATTTTTACTTTGGTTAATACACTGTTTGTACTTTATTTTTTCCATATCGGCTTTAAGCTGTTTAGCCTTTGTAATTTTGCAATACTCTATGGGAGGCTTTTTGGTGCGCGGTCTTCTGAAACCGCGTTGTCCCTGTCCTATTTCACCGCAATTCCAGCAGCGTATGTTAACCTTAACTTTGGTATGTGACATTGCCGACACACATTACATTTTTACCAGAGACACTTGGGGTAATTTACTGTTTAGAAGACGCTGTTTTCTTTCTTTGATCTTCAAGGGTCTTTATAATCTGGGGAGATTTACACAAATGTATACATTTCAACAGTTAATTATTGCTTCTAATCTTTTATTTCTTTCACGCAGTTGGCTATCATGTCGTCGCATGTATTGAACAGTTGATGTGTTGTCATAATTCCCTTGAACATCACTGCTGTTTTCTCCGGCCCGTCTATGGTTGTCACGAGCACTACCCCCCTTTCCTGTTTCCAAAAGTCAGCTGTTGACTGACATGCTATGATATTAACATCACTAAGTTTGTCCGCATACTGTTCTTCAACGTTTTCATTTTGCAGACTGTCCTGAAGTTCAGACTCCTCTGGTATTTGACATTTACAGCTGGTGGTGTAATCAACCGTATTGGACTCATCGTTAATGATGGGCTTGGGCACATTTGCTTTCAGAAATCTTTCTACACAGCAATAATCTTGTAATTGAACGTCTTCCTCCTTTCCCCATAATGCAGGCGTATAGCTGTCACTTACAATTTGATCCCACATGGCTGTTGATTTCTGTACATGTTTTGTTTTTCTACGACATTTGCCTGTCCTACCCCTGTGGTGAGGCATACTTTAAACGGGGTTAAAAGGAAATCTTAGAGCATTGATCTGACGATCCCAATGTATGAAAATTTGTATTGCCGTCGAATGGGTCCACGTAATATTATCTGACTTTGTTATCACTTCGCTTGTGGGCAGTTGAGTGAGATATCGGTAATGGCTTTGTATGTGAAAATTGATCTGATCCAGTTTGTTTTTAACCTTTGGTGACACTGCGTTACTGTAATTAATTACTGGGATATATATTACCGCATTTATATAGACGTTTCTCGCCTGGCGGTGAGCAGCGTCTATATGTGCCCAAATGAGTGTGGCTGATTCTTTACGATCATGAATTCCTACTGATAGCACAACTGTTTCTGCGTAAGGATCTATTCTAGTGTTTTTTAACAGTTCTACAAGTTTTTGGAACGTAATTCCAATAAACGGTTGGATTTGAACGTTTCCAAAATCTTTTGGGGTCGTTATATTTAGAACATTCTCATCTCCTATTATAATATTTGGCTTAGTCCGATGAATTTCCCAATTTGCCTCCCTACAGCTGTAGCAGTACTTTGTATCTGGTTGTGACGTATCAATTTTTTGAGGAAAAAATTTAGACTCCCATTGAGCCGGTTGTGACGTAACACTTTTTTGAGGGAAACCTTTAGATTCCCATCTAGCTTTGGTGTCCTGTACTGGTGTGATTATTTTCCTACAATTTTTTAATGTATGGCCAATTTTTAGACACTTCCAACACCGTACCCCTGACAGACTTTTTTGTGGATATTTCTTACAAGAATCAAATGCATACATTTGAAGTTATCTTAACGCTTTATGTGTGTGTAACTTAGCTGTTGTCGCGATGTGGGGTGGTATTTCTGCCTCTATTTCAGATGTCAGCTACCCCCAACCCTGTAGGTAAAAATACAAAAATACACATTTTTCAATTTTATTTATCTTAATGTCTCTTGTTATTTTGCTGTCTGTTTATACTCACGACCTTTAATGTGCCCTTTTGTGGTGGAGTTGTGTTTTTTACAAAAAGTGGTCAGCCCCTTTTTCCTGCATTATTGGCAATAATGTTAGAACATTAGATTATACCTTTTTTATTCTATGGGCAGGAAATATTTATAATATTTATGTATTTCTTTTTACTTAGGGATGTCACATATATACTTAGGAATGTCACATGCATGTAAGTTTGGTCGTTAAACATTTTTAAAGCTTAAACATTACACTCTTGCAATATCTACACTTTTTTGTCACCCTTAGCTTGGTCCAGAATATACATTTATTATTAATTTATACCCTTGTTTCTTAAATTCAGGACAATTGCTCAGTTTATTTTTTATCTCTTATGAATTATTCCCTGATTTATTTATTTATTCATTTATTTTTTAAACAATTGGTTACCAGTTTTTTATATGCTGCTTGAAGAGTACATCGTTATCTGTAATTTGCATATTTTAATTTTATCTATACGCAGTTGTAACGTGTAACACTTTGCATTTATATTGGATCAGTGACCATATTGGCACTATTAGGTGTGCAGTTCCTAACTTTGTCCATCATATGGTGACATGGTATAACTTATAAACATGGAATGTCAGACTTGGAGAAGGCAACTTGGTGTCTGCAAATAGCAGCTTGCTCCTTAGCAGTACATGCTAATAAGACTGTGTTTTTTGCTCTAAATGTCCCAAAAATGGCTGTAATGCCTTATTTATGAAATTACAGAGCATCTATGTGTCAGATTTACTTTTAACACTTTTAGAAAAATACATTTTTTACCAGATTTTGAGTGGGTATTTACCCCAAATGGGTTTTTATACTAAGTACCCTGGTACTATATTTTTTGAGAAATTTGGCGCGGTGCCAAGTTATTGATTTTTGATCAACCAATTGATTTTTTACATCAATTTGTTAATTTTATCAACTTTTTCTTTGCACGGTGCCAAATTGCTGAGTGTGTAAATGGTCTGTTTATGTGTGATGCTTTGTGCGGAACTTAATTAGGGATGCCTTCCCAGTGCTGGTTAAAGCTGTTAGTAGTCATTTAAGCAGTGACGTCACTTTGTAGCTTCCTGTACAACATGTGTTACAATTGTCATGCATGCACTGAGTTGGGAGCATCCTGCTCAATGAAAGTGGACATCATTGTAGCACTGTGTTATTGTTAACCATAACATTACTTTTAAACATAGAGCAAGTCTTGTCGAATCTTACAATTTGCAGATTTGCAGATGGCCTTACAATATTTAAATGTACGGTCTGGGATCCCTTAGATATGCTATCTACCCTTGCAAATGTACATTTACCTTCTAAAGGTATTTAGGTTTGTAAAACCTTCTACTTAAGAGTGTACAGCAACCTTCCTATACTATTGTTGAAGGATTTATCGCTCAAATTACCACTCTTTTTTTTTTTTTTTTTTTTTTTTTTAATTAGTCTCTCCTCAAAAGAGAGAGACTTTGCTCTCTTGTGCTCCCAGCCTGCAGTACAATTTATCCCTTTTACTCCCAGCTTGCAGCTGCTAGAAATACTTTCTCCCTTACAGTAATTTTAACGACGTGCAGAACGGACGGCCGGCAGAGCTACAACCCCCCCCCACCCTCCCACATCCACCAGGGCCCCTTTCTCTGTGCTACTCTGATATTTTTTATGTTAAAAAAAAATCATACATTTTCTTATATATATAAAAAAATATATATTCTGACCTGTTTAAATTCTCTTTGGACGTCCTTTTGCCTTGGCAGGCGTGATCGGAGAGAGAGCGCTGCAGCCGCCAAACCTCCGTTCAGTCGTTATCCTGTTCGATGACGCCAATTGTGGATGTATTTCCTGGATACTTGTAGAAATGTGTAGACCAGACAATGCTTTTCTGGGAGTTAACTTAACCTTGAGTTTATTGCCAAACAATTGAACACAGTATACAGGTTGGTTAGTAGTTTGCAGCGTGTTGAGGCATCGGGTGCTTTGGAGCAATCTCTCTGACCCAGAGACCTTCTGTGTCTCCCTATATACAGACAGATGGGCACTTATTTCACAATATCGGAAGACACCCCAGATGACAGCTGTCGTAATATCTCACTATTAATATCACACCCACTGACCAGTCCACCTATCATGCGATCGTCTTGACCTTACAAGGGCCAACATTAAGGAGCCTAGGTCAGGTGCTGGTTGGCAGCCTTCAGATGTGGTCACACTAAGGGACCATAATAGCCCTGAATCAGAAGTGCGAAGTCACTGTGTTCTCCTCAGGTTCAACTTCTGGCTATCCTTTCAGGCCTCAGCCTTTAACTCTCTGTTAACCACAGGGCTGTCTTATAATACACAGCTTTATAAGTAAATTATGCATAGATACTAACAAAAGACATTGACAATTTGTATTTGGCCACAGATCCCATCTGAAAACATGTGCCAGGGACCCACATACAAGATTTGTGTTAATAATATTGTTTGTAATACAACACACATCTTGTAGCCTTACAGGGTCCCTGTCATAGGAGAGTCCTTGATATGGAAGAGGTTTGAAAACAACTGACTGAGTTGGTTTTAGTAGTTGTAGTTTAGTTGTAGGCTATAGTTTAGGCTATAAACCCAATTCTTAAACAATAATGTTAAATAGTCAGGCTAAAAAGATGTAATTTTCATATCATTCAAACAGTTTGTATTTACCTGCAGCAGGGGGGGACAGGTTCCATTCTGAAGTGATCCACCCTGGCATCTCTCACCTGCCTTCTATTTATATCTAATAAGCACTGCTCAATCAACATAATGATGATTGACTAATGGTGTGTGTGTGTGTGTGTGTGTGTGTGTGTGTGTGTGTGTGTGTGTGTGTGTGTGTGTGTGTGTGTGTGTGTGTGTGTGTGTGTGTGTGTGTGTGTGTGTGTGTGTGTGTTTTTCGTGTGATTAGTGGAAGGTAACTATGTGTGTGTGTGTGTGTGTGTGTGTGTGTGTGTGTGTGTGTGTGTGTGTGTGTGTGTGTGTGTGTGTGTGTGTGTGTGTGTGTGTGTGTGCGTTTATGTTCTTCATGTTATTAGTGGAAGGTAACTGGGGTCTTGTTTTTCAAGGCACAAGGACCCCTGTGTTAGTGAGCGCTACCTACTGGGCTGGCAGCATTCCAATAATTTAACAGTGGGTAGCAATATTCAATAAATCACAAGTGTGAATAAACAAGCTTAGTTTGAGAAGAACAGTGGGCAGCAGACACAGCAGCACCCAGAAACGAGTATTGGCTTCAATGCCTAGGCTGGACTTGAACCTGTGGCCCTGTTTGCAGATACCACAGAGGTGTTCACCAACTCCACTGCCCTACAGCACCACCACACATTTACACATCCTTTCTTTTAGTACTTTTAAGTGTAGTTCCTGGATGTTAAGTCTTCAAAACATGCTTCAGAGTAAAGGAGCAGGAGGATTTGAACCCACGACTTTTGGATCATGTAGACAATGTTCAGCACAGTGAGCTGAACTACCATGCTGCCTGCTCATCCAGACCAGTTTGTGTTCTGCTTTAAGTGACTACTAACAACGATACAAACAAAATACAGATTTTTGTTTTGGTATATTGTGCTGTTGCTTGTCTAGAATCTCTAGGTGTTTGAATGTTTATGGAGCACAATGGAAACAAGCCTCTGGCTTTATTGTGAGGAATCCATCCAAGTACAATAGTTAATTGAGTTCGGATTCTCTCTACATAATGGCAAAAGGTCCTGGGTTCAAATCCTACAAATAGCAGATCTACATGTTTAATTCATTGTATAACTGTACCTCTGTGCTTTTTGCAAACTGTTAATAAAGTATTCAATCAATCAAAACAATCTTGAAATAATTGTGACAAAGTTTTAATACTTTTGAAAGTACTTTCTTTGGGGGCCCCCTGGCATAAAATCTCTTCAGATGAGGGTCCGCAGCAAAATACAATTTGGGGGTCCTTGATATGAAGAATTTGAAAACCACTGTGTTGTTCAAAGGAGTGGCCATAGTTGAATGGGTAGAGAGCCTATGTAAACAGAAAGCCCTGGGTTCAAATCCTGGGCCTGGCAATGTGATTGCGTCCATGAGATAGGCACTGAGTTCCTAGCTGCTCCTCTGTGGGTGGCCAGGGACGTGCACATATAGACTCTAGGTGGTGCTAGAGCACCTGCCCTTTGCCCTCTTGACCAGATGTGCCCTTTTGAAAAAAAGGGGGAAAAAGTGTTTTTTTTTTCAGTTTACCGCAGGGGTCTTCAACAGGGGGTCCAGGACCCCTAGGGGGTCCTCAGAGTTACTACAGGGGGTCCGCCAAATCTTTATGTGATATGATTTTTCTTTTTACCATAACCACTCGAAACCTAGCATCCCTTTTCTGAGGAGAACTTTAGCCAAAAATAGCAGATCTACAAGCCCTCAACGCCTCGCGCTGTGCCTGTGTCTGTGCACGCCACTGAGTTACGTTCGTTTCGGGTCATTTTTTCATTCTTCAATAAAAAATAAAAAATAAAAAATGAAACGTAAGAAAACAGGGTTTTGCTTTTTCATTCTTTCATTTCTCGATCTTAATATCAAAGATACTCTAAAGACTAGTCCAGAAGCGGAAGTAGATTTAGGACTTAAAAATAAAAGTGTGTGTTTGTCTGTGTATATATATATATATATATATATATATATATAATTAAATATAATTTTATTATACCGTAGGCTACATGATTATAACATTACTATGGCTACATTAATGTTAGACAGATGGACATATAGATAGATAGATAGATAGATAGATAGATAGATAGATAGATAGATAGATAGATAGATAGATAGATAGATAGATAGATAGATAGATAGATAGATAGATAGATAGATAGATAGTCAGATAGATAGATAATATAAATATATTATAGGCTACTGTCGGCTACACGGTTATAACATAAACATAATTATGATCGGCTATATTATTATATTAGGCTATTTAACATTATGCAAGCTGTATATTTACCATGGTTACGTCAAAAAGAAGACAGACAGATCTATATCTGTCTGTCTGTCTTATCCACCCATAAGTGCCCAGAATGTTTTGGTTCTCTCTCTCTCTCTCTCTCTCTCTCTCTCTCTCTCTCTCTCTCTCTCTCTCTCTCTCTCTCTCTCTCTCTCTCTCTATTTATATATATATATATATATATATATCCATAAAAGCACGTTTAACCTATCTTATGTAGATGATGCACATGCCTTGTGCGTCTGTCTACAAACTAAGTGCCTTTGATCCTAACCACCTTTGATGTGTGCGAGAATGGGCCATCAAGTTTGTCTGATCTCCCAGTGGGGAGCTAACGACCGTTGTTGATTCATTGACTGAAGCCATCCACACCTATTTAATTGTTTGTTTGTTTTTCCTCGAAAGCAAAGTTGTAAAAGACAGTGACTCATGGAGAAATCATGATGTCATGATGTCATCTCAATCACCTCAATCAATGATCAAGGTAAAGCTTGATCACCAGTGCAATCGTATGCCCTCTGCCCATGATGGGCAATGGAATTGGCACTATAGTAAAATTAGAATATCAGATTTGTGGGGAATTACGAGAGAAGGAGAGCTCTGATTTTTGCCTACTGTGCACCCAGGCTGGGATGAGCAGCATGGGCTAAATAGGCCCATGGTTTATTCTGGTATAGGTGGAAAGATTCTGGGCACTAGGGATAACTGGGCACCTTGGACGTGTGGGCATTAGGGACATGTGGGTACTTGGAAGAGTGGGCACTTATGGGTGGATATGAGTGGGCGCTAGGGAAATTTGGGCACCAGGAAGACTGGGCACTGGTAAACTGGTGTTAATAATCATTGTTAATAAAGAATACAGACAGACAGACAGGCAGGCAGGCAGGCAGGCAGGCAGGCAGACAGGCAGGCAGGCAGGCAGGCAGGCAGACAGACAGACAGACAGACAGACAGACAGACAGACAGACAGACAGACAGACAGACAGACAGACAGACAGACAGACAGACAGACAGACAGACAGACAGACATACCCGGGCCATGGGAATGCACTCACTCACACTAACCGATGCGCTTACTTCAATTATAATATAATAATAATAATAATAATTATAATAATCCTACACTTCGCAGATATAAATTATTATATTATGAACCACTAACATACATACGCTATTTGAAAATAGCAGATCTACAAGCTCACAATAACAGTTGTTGTGAGCTTGTAGATCTGCTATTTGTTGATTTTTTTTTTTTTTTTTTTTTTTCATTTTTCTTTTCTGAAACCGCTCCATTAGCGGCGCTAAGGTGGAGCTTGGAGTTTGGGGGTCCCTAATAAGACCCCCAAAAAGCTTTACTGCAGTGAGCTATAGCTACTAGGCCTACATATGTACAGTACACGTTGTGTATTATTATGTTACTGCATGCACTTGCGTGCGTAATTACGCACGTGGAAAAATCCGGCTTGATATAAATTCCAATAAATTCATGACTGATACCAAATGAAAATATAAACTTGACAGACCATATACACATTAAAATTATAAGAATTCAAGTACAATTGCCAGAGATGTGGTCTAATGAAATCTCAACTGTTCTGTCCGAATGCGCAAAATATGATGCTACAATTATTATGAGTGACCCCTTGGGCCAGAAAAAGTAACTAGATTTGTCGCTAGAAGCTTTTCACTAAATAAGTCGCTGGGGGGGTCTGGAAAGAAGTTAAATCTAGCGACAAAATCGCTAAGTTGGCAACACTGAGCAGTGAGTGTGTCCAGTCCTACTACAACAGCACACACAAGGGACAAGGGACACTCCAATATAAACTAAAGTTGCAGTGGGGATATCATTAGGCTACATTAAAGGCAGCTGTGCATCATTGTTCAAATAAGCAACACATTTAACATAAGCCCAGATGATTCCAGCCAGGAGGAAAGAACTGGAGAGTAGGAGATAGGAGAGTGAGATAACAATGGGAGAGAGAGAGAAGGTATCAAATGCTTTTTCTTTTCTTTATTTTTTTGCGTCTTTGCGCAGCCCGCACCATCCCGCCCCACAATAATTGCCTCTGATCTCTTGACTCTCCCGCTCGCCCCGCGGTCCAACCCGCGGGCAACGGGTCAGCCCGCGCATCACTCGTGCTGAGGAACACCTCGGTATATGGCGCAGGGTGGATGGAGGTCCCAACTTCGCTGCTGACGGCCCCAACGGCGGTCTCACCCTTGGCCAAAGTCAAGTCGGGATGGTGGGTCGTTTGAAAACTATGGAAAGTATTTTTTTCTGATTACATTTGTATTTGTATTGTATTTTAGTTTTTAAATAGATGAGATCAACTTTATAAACCCCAAATCCTTCTTTTTTTTTATCTCACCTGCGCTATCTACTATTATTATTTGTAGCATATTTTGTGATCTATTTTATCATTGTTTATTTGCTTCTGCAATAAACAATATTATATCATCATAATTTTCCAAGAGTGACCTGGCCTAGAGTCAGCATTATTACAACAATGGACAAACAATACAAAAACAATACATATGTAACACACACAAATCAATATCCAGTTAAAGTGCAAAACAGTGCTAAGTGCATATTTAATGGGGGTCAATAGCCAATTTCAAACTGGAACAACCTGGCACTTAGAAGTGATCTAGTATAAGCCATTTAAAAAGACATACTGTACATCATGTATTTTTTAAATACAATTGTGTCTTTTTTTTTTTAACTTGCCACTTAGAAGTGTTTTAGTATGAGCCCTTTAAAAGGCATACATCATAAATGTATTTTTAAAATAGATTTGTGTCTTTTAAAAAACATAAAAAATTCACGATCTTATTTTGAAGGCAACCGGAAACCTTATTTCTGCTAGCTCGAAAACCGGAAGTCCAATTTCTGCTCACGGAACGGAGCTGCTAAATGCACACATGACTTGGATTCAACACAGTCAACACAGGAAGGAGGCGCAATTTCCGCCGCGTTGACTTCAAGGGGTTAACCACATATATCTCTGGTTAACCATGGCAACGCTACAACTCTGTGTCATGTTAACCGCTCTTCTGTATTTCACTACCTTGGCGGAAGATATTAAGTTGAAATATAAACCTGCCAGCAAACCTGTCCGTTTGTTCACTGAGAAAGAGCTGGCAAAATATGACGGGAGCGAGGTAAGTTGCCATGATTCTGCCAGTCCTGCGTGTGTGTGTGTGTGTGTGTGTGTGTGTGTGTGTGTGTGTGTGTGTGTGTGTGTGTGTGTGTGTGTCTGTAAGTTTGTGTGGCTGACTGGCTGTGTGCGTGCGCGCGCGCACGCACACACTTTATATGGAGTAGCTTTAAGGTAATGATTCATCTATCTGATCTCCTGTTTTAGGAGGGACAGCCTATTTACATGGCAATAAAAGGAGTGGTGTTTGATGTTACCAAGGGAAAAGGTAAATAACAGAAAGGTGGGCTTGTTGCGACCTCACTGAACCTGAACATGAACTTATCACTGAACATGATAAGTTCATGGGTGACACCATAGATATATACTATGGGTGACACAGCCAGTGGCGTAAATTAACTACATCATTTACTGAAGTACTGTACTTAGGTACACTTTTGAGGATTTTTTACTTTACTGGAGTGTTTCCAATTTTCAATAATTTTACTTCCACTACATCTCAGAGGCAAATATTGTACTTTTACTCCACTACAATTATTTTACAACTTTAGTTAGTAGTTATACTTTGTAGATTTGGATTATTATTACAAAACATGCACAACCACTTAAATATATAACACTTATTAACACTGTTACACCTATACATACTTAGGCTATTTGAAAATAGCCGATCTACAAGCTCACAAGGCGCTGTGAGCTTGTAGATCTGCTATTTTCAAAGCATTTTTATACATTTGGAAACTTGTGAAATGGGACATTCTGCTAAATTAGTACTTTTACTTTCAATACTTAAGTATATTTGAATGCTAATCCTTTTGTACTTTTAATCAAGTACATTTTGAATACCAGACTATTATTTGTAACAAAGTATTTCCACATTGTGGTATTGGTACTTTAACTTAAGTACAAAATGTGAGTACTTCTTCCACCACTGACACAGCTCTGTCACCCATGAACAATTGTAGGACCTCGTTTGGCGTGGCCATTAGTTGTTAATGTTTAACATCAGTAGGTGTCACTAAACTACTGAGTTTATTATTATTATTATTATTCATATTGTCCCTTTTGATTCTTAGGCCATCTCCAATGCTGCTCAGTCCATCTGAATAAGACATTCAGTTAAATAAAATGTATTTGACACATTTGTATTTTGTTTTCTGCAGAGTTCTATGGTAAAGACGCGCCATACAATGCCCTGGTTGGCAAAGATACTACAAGGGCTGTGGCTAAAATGTCCCTGGAACCTGCAGACTTGATATCTGACACTGTGAGTTGATGAAAAGCAGCAATAAGTTGGAGCATGAACAAAAGGACAAAAAGTTTTGGACAATGGCTCCCTATCCTTGTCTCACCACTTATGCCAAAACCTAATAGCACTCAACTGTCACATAAAAAAATGGGGACCTACTTGTTTTTTTTGTAGTAGATATGGAAAATATTAGGTGAGATATTCTGGGCTTAAGTGAACACTGTCACTTTTCCTTTATTTCTTCTTTTTTTCCACATTGCACTGATTGAAATGGACGGTTTATTTATTCTGGGTCGGGATACGATGAGGACACAGTAACCTTGTGTCGTAGTCTTTCTGCATAGTGCAGGATAGTTGTATAGGTATATACTATTATATACCGTTTTTCTGTATTGACAGTGCAGCTTGCCTTGTATTATATTGCTTGTATTGTTTTTCTTGCCTTGTATTGCTGTATACGACAGTACTTAGTTTCCTTCTCTGTACCTGTACCTCTTAACTACTGTGTTGCCTCTGGGCGACTGAAATAAAGGTATCGATCTATCTTAGTGTAGCCTTGCCGTCAATGTAAGACCTATACAGTCAGTGTGTACATGTGTCCAGGCAAGTGCAAGTCAAGTCACCTTTATTTGTATAGCACATTTAAAAACAACAGAAGTTGACCCAAAGTGCTTTCCATTCAAAATAACATAATATAGACCATATACAGCATAGTTAAAAGAAACATAAAAAGCAATACAATTTAAACACAAAACTTTATTACATTCAGTGAGTTGTGCAGGCACAGTCAGTGCTAAGAGCTAGTGGTTATACACAGCACATTTATTTAGTGCAATTAATAAGCATTAATCTAAACTGCTATTTTGTGTCATCCACAGAACACAAATTTAACAAGGTTGAATAAAAGCGGCATCAACCTTTACGTAGACATTTCCAAATTAATAATTCATTTGATGTTAAATATTCACAGCGCATTTTCCGATCGTTTATTTGTCACGCTGACGGCTCTCAGAGTTACTAAATTGATAAATTAACACTGAGGATTTTACTGTGTAGCTAGAGAACTGGTGTTGGATATTGGGAAAAAAAATCTGGAGGTGGTGTTGTCTTACTTCAGCAACGTGTCTGTGATGGGAGGGACAGAGGGAGGTGCCCACCTGATAACCTATCAAACCACAGTGACCTACCTCCTCATTCAGCCTAACACCCACCCCCTTGAGTTGTTCTAACCACTTTAATTTGACTTTAAATGTGCCTATAATAATAATGACATGACCAAAATAGGGACACCAGGGTTGTAACATCCATAGTAAGTTTCTACATTGGCACTCACTCTAGTTTAATAACAAAGAGGATGATTACAACTGATATGTTGCATCTTTAATACACGTGGATTGTGAACACATCAATATTAGTTGTTTGTTGTGTTGGTGATCAAGTCATTTCAGATAATTTGACCTTTGTGCTCATTCTAGGTCGCCCTAACCCTAAGCTATTTCCTATTTGGGGAAATGCCTTGTATTTAAGTGTTAACATGTAATTTGAATGTTTAAAAACATCGCTAAATGGGAATCTTACCTTTTATTGTTTGACAGACGGGCCTGACAGAAGAGGAACTGACATCTCTGGACAGTGTATTTGAGGGAACATACAAAACCAAATACCCCATCGTGGGTTACACTGCGTCTCGTATCCTCAATGAGGATGGAAGTCCAAATGAGGACTTCAAACCTGAGGACCAACCTCATTTCCAACTCAAGAGGGATGAGTTCTAATCTATTTTCACATAAAGAGATGAGTTAAATATATTTTCACATTTTGAAAGGACCTTTTTATATTACACCTTTAGTATTTTATCTTTATAGGTTTGTTTATCAGGCTCTAAATTAGAATCACTTTATTTCTCACGTTCTATACATTTAAATGCAGATATGTTGACAAATTATTATTGTAGGTGGTTTGGATCAAAGGATACAGAGATAACACCTCACATAGAGTACAGTGCAAAACATACATTCAGCATTTGATCAACAGTGAGAAAGTTATCACCAATACGTAAGGAAACATAATGCAGGTGGAGGAAAATATTATATTACTAGTTTATTTTATGGATTTTCATATTACTTGAGCTGAATAGTAACATCATCCAAGTGGTATGTGATCATAGTGTTGCGCCTGTGAAATCCATTCAAAGCACACTTAATTATTTTTATTTTATTGCAAACAAGGATTGCATTTGACAGTTGGGATTTGACACTATTGTAGAATCCTAGATGAGCTATTCTTTTTCACATGCAACTACAGTGTATACAAAGCAGTGATAGTCTTCAGGCCAAGGCCATAAGTGAGCATACATACTCCTCCCTTTTGTTTGTCAAATGAAGGAAATACAAGTATACAGTATGTATGTTTAAAGTATACATCATGTCACTGTGTGACAACTGTTTGACTGGACATCTGCCAGTTAATCTGTAATTTGTATCCAATTTGCTTCCCATTGATTTAAAATAAAAGGTTCCAAATTATGTGAACAAAACCATCTTCAATGACATTTACGTGCAGCCCGTATGTTAGTAATTCTCACACTCAAATGCTCTGAATGTTTAAACATCCCATAGCAGTCTGTTAATGTTTTTTTCGTTATGGTTTGTGCATATAATTAACATTAAAATACACCTTGACCCTCTGACAATGTGTCTTTTTATTCGACAATTTATCATTAGAACTAGCTGAGCACCATAATGTGTCAGAATACAGAGGCTATATCAATATTATCTTTTTATGACAGTTCATAAATGTCTTATGTCATCTAATTTCAAATCACTTTAAGTGTCAGTTGCAGTAGTTAATAGTTATGTTACAGCACATGATTGTTTTCTTGGCAATCTATTTACTCGACCACTTACCCTGTTGTTGGTTGACTGGGGTTCATGCCATGCCGCTTACTCCAATCTTGCACTCTTTAAGTCGCTCTGGATAAAAGTGTCTGCTAAATGCCAAAACTATAACTGTAATCATAATGTACCTGTACGGTAATTCTTCCTATGGTGACAATGGTGCAGAACATATTGACTCTTTACATAAGCAAATACTGACAACAGGACATGTGGTCATGTGATACAGTTAGTAGATAATAGACATAGAACTGTCCGTCACTCTACATATTCATTTTGCACAAACAGGCAGGATATATTCCAAAATTGGATATTGGAAACGGTATACCTCCACTATAAAGCAGGTGGGTCAGTGTTGGACAATAGAATATATTGACCCTACGTGACATCACATGAAAAAAATATTCTTTGTCAATGCTACAGTTGGTGCTAGGGAGAGCACAGACAACCACTAGTCTCCTCTGCAGCGTGATGTCAAGACCAAATCTTTTCACCTGACAGTGAGGCTTTCACCGGGAGGATGTACATGTACATTCCTCCTAGTTCCACACCCCACTGAACAGGCAAGCTGACTAATCTGTAGTAGTTGCTATAGTGAAGTGACAGAGTTCACCCTCCCTTGTATATGACATTCATGAGACTAGAACATTTTAAATATATTCTGTTGCAAATAGGTCAGGTCGTATAATCATGTCCAATTTAAGATATCTTCTGTATTATACAATGGTACAGTGCAGGACAATACAATAGATGCAGACACATATACATATATGTAGTATATCAGTCTATATAAACATCAAGTTGTTGATTCCATTGTGCAGTCAGGCAATAATAATCACCAAATGGAATACATAAATAGAACCTCGAGGCTATATAGCCTAACATGCTCTGATCAAAGTTCACAATAGTTAAGTCACTGACACAGCCAGGTGAACATTTATGGGTGGAAGCATTCATCCACCCACCCAAGCCTATACCTGTCCTGAGGAACTGGATGTGTAATGGTGGAGGTGAAGCCGGAAGATAGCTGTTAAGTCACACCTACCACAACAGTGAGTTAGAGTCATCTACAGCTGAGTTCAAAGGTCAGAAGCCCTACCCTTGAGTGTGCCGGTGGGAGTTGTGCAGTGTTCTTTATCAGGTTTCCGCCAGGGGGAAGGCCACTGCACTCTCAGTCAGGTTGGGGGACGGTGTTCTTTTTGGTTGGAGCTGGTGTACCATTCGGAGTCAAGATGCCTAAAACGGTAAGATTTTGACATTTTGAAGATGTTTAAGTTTAATGTAACTGAATGTGTTAGAACAAAGTTTCTTCCTTATGTGAACGTTTAACTTGCACTGAAATCGTCTTTTATGTATATTGTGACTGAAATATTTATATCTGTGGAGAGCACATTTTCCTATTGACTGAATAGTAGCCTATTATCGTATTCATAGCTATTGTTAATATATCAGCAAGATTTGATCGTGCTTTATTTTAGATGCTTATGTATTTGTTAAGTAGCTTCTAGCGTCTTCTAGATTCTTTCATTTTCAAACTTGTGAGTCAAACTGAAGAGAGATCTGGCCTTCCGGGAATGTATTCATTAACCAAACACAGAGTTTGACCTACCCCTCACATTCATGACGATGTCATACTTACTTCATGGTAAGAATTAGGTTGTGTTGGCTGTGTGAATTTGCATATTACTTGTGAATTGCCTGAATGGCCTTCCCAAACAGCTCATAACTGCATGGTTAAATCTTTATACTCTAATTGGCTTTATTCACATTCTCTTTTGATTGTGCATACATGGAAATTGTAATTAATTCTCCAAATGGGACTGTTACTGTACCTTTCCCCCACATCAGTTAATTGAGAGCCCAAAAGAAAAGCAATCCCCAAATTATTGTATTTGCTGTTAGAATATCCACAATAGGAATTCTTGAAATGTGGCACAGTAGAGTCTTTAGAAAACCTTGGTGATAAGAGACACCGCAACTACCCACCCTCTATATGAGCACCTAGAACAGGCCTCTTATCGGCATTCCAAGGAGAAAGCGACCCACGCAGGGGTCATTCTTGATATGGACGCCTGACTCAGTTTTTCTGACATTTTTGTGGCACGAGAAACAGCTCACATTGATTGTTTATTGAGTAATGTGGAAATGTTGGTATTAACGATGATTGAATTGAATTGCTTGCTCAGGGTGGGACAATGCTGGGTCTCTGCTCTACATGTAAAGTGTCTTGAGACAACTTGTTGTGATTCGACACTTTAGTAAAATTGAATTGAAATTGAATTGACGTGTTTGATGAGTGTAATGTCTAGGCCCCTGTTTAAACATAAGTTATCACTGGTATAATGTGTATAGAAACATTAGCAAGGTGAAAAATGTAAAGCAGCAATATCACTGAATCACAAGACCCCAGTACACAGTTAATAACTGCTTTGATATAGGAAATACTCCAACTCATTGAGAAATTCAAAGGAACTTTGGTTGCTAGTGAAAATGAATGCATTATCAAGATCGGAAACTTTAACAGTAAGAAAGATAGTATCTTGTGCAAATGCTCTTGGAGGGTGGAAACAGTTGCAACGTATGACTGTGGTCTTTATAAATGGATATTGGTTTTGTGACCTAAGTTTCAGTGAGTTTATCTTTATAGCTCCCGGGGCGTGCTCTAGTGTAAGTTCATAAAAAGATTGTGTAACTCTGTTACTAGTCAATGCTGTTTCAGAGCTGTCAAAGGGTCATTGCACACTTTCTGCAATTGTTGTTCAGTATTTCCAATTGTGATGCCTTTTTTCCATTCAACAAAGTTACAATAACTAAAGTGACCCTCAGTAAATTGCTAAAGTAGCTTACACAATTACGTTAGATATTGTTAGCTTTGTAAACTATGTTTGCTATTAAACAAACATATTCAAATTCATTGACTAATGGTAAATAATGTGAATTGCTCTTGTTGCAATATCTGATCTTACTCACAACAAGTCTAAAGGCATCTTGGCAAGCACTGACTATTAATCTCCTTTTGAGCAACCTTGTAGTACTTCACAAGGGTAGTCCAAAGTCTAGTGAGATAGCAAGCAATTATGGTTTATGGACAATCCACTTCACAGTTCTGAATTAAAGGTATAGTTCAGACACAACTGTAAGTAAAGAAGAAATATTTTAGAACAGTTGTAGGTACCGTCAGGGGAGCTGCTACCTACCATTCCAGATCCCATGATGACCCATCTCTTTCGGTAATAATATATAACGTATATATATATATATGTGGGTCATAAAAACTATAAACCATGGTCTCTTTGAGGGCCTCTGTCATCCAGCCTCTGTCACCCTCTCTAACTGTCCAACCCTATTAATAGGCTTCAGGTAACGTATATAATGTAATTTAACAAGAAAAGAAAACACATGATATGAGGTAGGAAATACGCCATTTTAACTTTTGAACTAGAACATTTGCTAAATGTTTGGACCACAGGTAGAAGAGGCAGTAGGGCCTCAGCCATGTCACATGACTAAACAATAATTTGTAATGACCCTTTCCACTGCAGGTCAATGTTCGGGTCACCACCATGGATGCGGAGCTGGAGTTTTCTTTCCACCCCAACACTACAGGAAAGCAGCTCTATGACCAGGTTAGTGTGCTGTAGCATTCAGACCAGTCTTGTAATGCAAGGGTGCAGTACTGCCCTTGAGCAAGGTTGTTAATCCACACTTGAGTTGAGCTGTGTTTGTACTGTGAAGCTGAAGGCTGAAGCCTAATTTATACTTTGTTGTATGATGGTGTCACTCACCAAAAAAAGCTGATCTACAAGCTTACAACATGTCGTATATTAAAGTAGCAGTATTTATGGCATTGATGTAGAAGCCCCTCCATGTTCATATAACTACCCTTCAAGTGGATAAATAAAGGTTATCAGAATGAGTGTTTTCGAGGGCATGCACAGTTACACAGAGTACAGCCACATCTAGAGTAGGTACTTGGGAAATTGAATAAAAGGTGTCAGTAGTATACAGTAATAAACCAGACAGAATCCAATACAATGCTATGCCGTTTACCAAATGATTTGGCTTAAGTACAAAGTATATATCTCTGCAGTCGGGCAGAAACCAGCTATGTCCAGAAAGTTAACTTCTCAGGAAATGAAAAAAACAAACATATTGGTTCAATATACACACAGACATAAAGGGTGTTCAATAATAACACTGATTTATATATATTTTTAAAATGGAGATAACTGGTTTCTGCCCAACAGCGACGATATGCACAAATGCCAGAGATGCTGACAAGAGAATATCGAAACATTTAATGTAATTGTCCATTAACGTTTTTCAACCCAGCGTCGTACAATAAAGTATATAGGGATTAAGTGGTGTTAAGGTGTTTCTGATGCTCATTCCACCTGTTGTTACAGTACACTACAGTATATGCTTGCATTTTCTCCGGTCTCCCCAAGGTGGTGAGAACCATCGGCCTGCGAGAAGTCTGGTACTTTGGACTGCAGTTCGTGGACAGCAAAGGATTTTCCTCATGGCTGAAATTTGACAAAAAGGTCAATTTGCTAATTTGAGTGAATCTGTGTATTCTCATTTCCCTTGGTAAATGCAAACATATAATTGTTTGTATGTACATATGTTTCTAAAACAACACCATTTCACTGTATGTATTATTTAGCATTTCATACTGTATGCTCTTTTTAGTTATACCTTATGACAATACATGACTCCAATCTATTCTACTGTATTATTCTCACACTATCACTATACTACCTCTCCTTTCCTCTCCTCAGGTCACTGCCCAGGAGGTGAGGAAGGAGAACCCCCTCCAGTTCAAGTTCCGGGCTAAGTTCTACCCAGAGGAAGCCTCTGAGGAACTGATCCAGGACATCACCCAGAGGCTGTTTTTCCTGCAGGTGAAAGAAGACATCTTGTCAGATGAAGTCTACTGTCCTCCTGAGACTGCCGTGCTACTGGCCTCCTACTCTGTTCAGTCCAAGTTCGGGGACTTCAATAAATCTGTGCACCAGTCTGGCTACCTGACATCTGAGCGCCTGCTGCCCAAGAGGTGATGATCTGAGAGAGTTCTTAGTTTTTAAATGTTTTTTATTGACCTTTATTTTATCTATTCATTTTTTTTTTATTATGGTTTGTATAAGTTGAATTTTATTACAGTAGCTTCGTTTCTCCCAACCAGTCAGGGAGTTCAACGAGCAAAGTTCCAATCTCAAGGCTGCTATGTTAGCCTCAGGGCTTCTGCCACACTTATATTCTGTGTATACATACACATAGTTGATGCTGTAGTCAGATATCTACAGTTGGTTTCTGTTTATCAAGGGGCCATTCTATTATTCATTCTCCACCGTATTTTGTGAAACTCATTCACCATATGCAAGAAAGAACCTACAGTAAGACATAAGACAGTAAGACTGTAAGTCACAACCATGTACTGTATGTGTTTGAGTTAGTACAATGTATATACAATGTATACATGGACAGTTTACATTTTTACCAAATGGTTACTGATAAGCTTTCTGTCACGTCAGAGTGTTGGACCAACACAAGATGTCCAAGGACCAGTGGGAGGAGAGGATACAAGTTTGGCATGAGGAGCACAGAGCAATGCTGAAGTGAGTTAACACCAGTGTTGTTGTAATGCACTAGTAATAATATCACTTTCATGAGTAATTAGGTAATATAATCCATTACGTTAGCAAATTGGGTAATATTAATATAGTTACTATGTCATGTAATACATTACTTTCAGAAACGTTGTTATTTATAGTTTTTTAAGCACTAATGACAAGGCATTTTATCTGAGTTGTAACTTCTGAGTTTGTGTTTCATCATGACATTGTTGCAGGACCACATTGGAAACTTGTACAATAAACAATAAAACATTGTTTTATTACGCTTTTATGTGTATATCCTGGGTTTTATATTGTGTTTACTTGTATTTCTTTAACCAAAATCAAATTAAATTAAATCAAGATATTGACAGTTCCGGCTGCTAGATGTATTTTAATACCAATAACATTATTGTGATATTCCGTTTAGCCTCCCTCTTCCATTTAATATTATGTCTAGTCTGTTTTGTGAAAGTAACGCAGAAGTAACTTAAAATAATGCAACACATTACTTGGTAATGTATTACGTATGACTGTTTTCTTTCTGAGGTAATTTGATTGATGATTATAATGATGATGGTAGTGAAATCACGATGCTGATTCACTCATTAATACTCAGCGTCAATATCAAATCATTTTCCATTTCCTTTTTTTTCATGGCACAGCGATCAGATAATGTCACATTCAATATCATAAGTTACAAATTGACTACAAGGGTAAATAAATGATAGAACATTGCTTTTGTTTCTCTTTCACTGTTGACTCATCTTTGTTGTTTTTCTGAACAGGGAAGATTCTGTGCTGGAGTACCTGAAGATATCCCAGGATCTGGAAATGTATGGCGTGAATTACTTTGAGATTAAGAACAAGAAGGGCACAGACCTATGGCTAGGAGTAGATGCTCTTGGACTTAACATCTATGAGAAGGACGACAGGTAATTCCGCCGCAATATGACTCATCCACTCTCACACTCCTTCTCTTATTCTTTCTTTCTCTTGATAATATATATATATATATATATATATATATATATATATATATATATATATATATATATATATATATATATATATATATATATATATATATATATATATATATATATATACCCTAAAAATTATACCACATTATTAATGCAAATATTTATTTAAGAAAATATTATTTTGATATTCTGTTAATGAACTCATACCAAACCTTACGTGTGTTTGCATGTATTGAGATGCCAACAGACCTGAAGCCCTGTAGGCGAGACAAGGCCAACAGTCTGGGAGTCAATCCTTTGAGTCATTGACCCCTGCAGTACCACTCTCCTAATAACTATCACCTGTATGCTATCATGTTTGACCGCATGACTGTTGTTTTTAAGGGGCCATTGACCTAATTCTTCTGAATTCACCACAACAGAGGGGTGTTTCAGTCCCTGCCGTTCTTGTATAATCTGCACCAGTACATGCTGTGCATCCCTAAGCTGTCAGGTTATCTCAGGCTATGCAGCTATTTATTGTATCTGGTAAAAGAAAAGGAGAAAGAAGTGCCTCTGATTTTGATTCTCATTCTATTTGTACAATCCACCTTTTAGAGGTCATTGACTTCATCCTTCCAGTTCTGTTCAGTGTTACAGCATGAGCATGCTAAAGTGTGTTTCATTCTCTCTGAATGAATGTCCTGTGAACTGTTGACTGTCAAATGACTCTATCTGTCTATTCTGTCTATCCTTCTGTGTTTTCAGACTCACTCCAAAGATTGGATTTCCCTGGAGTGAAATTAGAAACATTTCTTTCAATGACAAGAAATTCATCATCAAGCCCATAGATAAGAAAGCTCCTGTAAGTGCTTCATGATAATGATGTCCTTCCCTTTGAGGAATGTTCAGATTCACATTCGAGGTTGCGTACTTACAGAAGAATAAGTACACAATATAAGATAATAAGAATCTATTAAAATGATTAGATTTAAATTATACAATTGCATTGACATGTCTGTCCAGAAAAAGGCCAAAACTTTCCAATGCTTCTTTTTTTAAGAATCAGCCATAAAGAAACATGAAACACTTTTTCTTTAAAACATGTTTTAGTCGCTCAAATATATTTTCTCTAAAATATATTTTTGGGGCTTTTTTACTACCCCCAAAATCTTATATTTATGGGTACATGGTGTTTGTCTGAAGTAAATGAATAAATAATAATAAAGTAAATGAGCCAGTGAAAGTCTCCTAATTAAAAAAGACGCCACAAAACCGAGTCAATTGTCATTATGTACTTTTCAGGATTTCATATTCTTAGCACCTCGTCTGAGAGTTAACAAGGGCATCCTGGCACTGTGCATGGGCAACCATGAGCTGTACATGCGGCGTCGCAAGAGCGACAGCATTGAGGTGCAGCAAATGAAGACCCAGGCCAGAGAGGAGAAGCAGCTGAAGCAGATGGAGAGGTGAGGGAGAGATGCCATTATTGGAACTCTGAGAGTGAAAAAATGACCCTAACTGGTTCAGATTCAGGATTCTGTATTTTGCAGTCTATTAGTACTGTGATGCAATTTAGGGTAATTACAATATACTGTACCCTTATGGGTGAATATGTTGAATAATATGTATCTATGAATGAATCCATATCTGTCCATCTGTCTGTTTATGTCTGTCAGTCAAAAGATAAAAAAGAAAAAACAGCCTATTGCTTTTGTCATGTTGTTCAGGGCCCAGCTGGAGAGTGAGAAGAAGAAGAGAGAGACCATAGAGAAAGAGAAGTCAGAGATGGAGAGAGAGAAGCAGGAGATGATGATGAGGCTCTTAAAGTTTGAAGCATCAACCAAGAAAGCAGAGAGAGGTAATGCCTAATTTATACACAATGCCACATTTTTACACCATTATGACATTAAGTATAAGTCAGGCTTAAGAAGCCATCCCATTGCTAAAGTAGCTAACCATTTGGAGCATCAACCACACAGGTGTTTCCTGTTTTCTCATAAATTGAGTATAAATGTCTAAAAACAAAAACAGCTTTGTTTTAGAGAGAGCTTGAGACTGATATAGCTGTATTACATTACAATTATTCTTAGTGGTATTGCAGGAAAGTGAAAAGCTACAGTAGGAAGATTTTCAAGCATCCTAGATTCCTTAGAGCGGCCCTCAATGATGCCATGGTTTTATTTTTTAGTAAGTATGATTTAATATACTAACGCTTAATAATCATTCTCCTGATAAACATTGAATCATAAAAAAAATAACCATTCTCCTAATTCTTGAGCACACTGAATCATTTTGCTGCCCCCTACTGTTAAAGAAATACCACTCCAAAGATAGATTTCTTTTGATGAATTAGTCACCCTGTGTTGCCTGAAACAACTGAAGTCCTACGTCCCCCCCCCCCCCCCCTCATGACTTCATGGAGAACAGAGTCCAAACAGGATTTGCAGAGAGTGGTTTATCTTTGTCTCTTTGATCTCACTGTTCTTCATGAACACGAGTGGAAGAACAAGTCTTGTTGCATTATATCATAATATATATAATAATAATAATAATAATAATAATAAAAAATAATAAAAAATAATAAAATGTATGACTGTGTAAAATCTACAAATGGATAGATAGAGAATTATTTTTCAATCAAAACTTATATCATCTGTTGTGCTATTTGATGTTGATTTGTCACTGAAAGTGTAACTGATCAAGTTACTTTACTTTACTTTTATCAAACTAGTTACATGGTGAAAAACTACTTAAGAACCACATTATTCTGAAAGTAGTGAAGCACTGAAGTTTAGCTGCCCACAAGCTAGGAAAGATTGCATTTATATTTACTTAACTACATAACTTCACAAGTAATGTTGGTGTAACTAAGTGATTCACTTTCCTTACAAAACCTAAGATTTTATCAGCTGATGCACAGACCTGAAACAACAATAATGTCATCTCTCTACGTTTCACTGGCTGATGGTTGACTTGACTTCTCCCCTTGAAAAATATATACGCGCATATTCATAACAAAGGTTATGCAACACCATGTAACTACTGCAAGTGCACAAGACGCCAGTCCAGTCAAAGAAGTTTTATCAGTAGCCTACAGTATGTTAGTATATTATTACTATGTTTTTCACCAGTGTCACTGATACAAATTCCAGTGCGTGTGTGCATGTGTATCTGTCCTTCGCGTACCTGGATAACCATCAAATCCGACTTCAAACTTGCTGTGTGTATTGCAGAGGAACCAATTGAGTGCGCTGCCCGGTTTGTCATTCGCATCAGATATATGGAGATCCCTGATGTCATCAATCTGATGACACTGACATCATGTTGTCAGAGTACATAGTGCGGTACAGCTGGCATTGCATAACCTCATTCATTCTAAACGGGCATCGCACTTGTAATTCTGATTCCGATGTTTACCTTGAGCACTATACTATTTTCCATATTTCTTTCTCAAAATAGCTTATCTACAAGCTCACAATGCATGCATCGTGACGAGTTGTCACCTTGTAGATCGGTTATTTTTGAAAAATGTACAATTTCTTTCCAAAATGTTCACCTATGATTTGCCCAAAATAGGGACGACAGTGTTAAAGTGATTAAATATCATTCAAATTCTATCTAATACAGCGTTCACATTAGCAGCGGCACAGAAACAGGCTACAAGACCTTTTCAATGGAAGCCAGAGACATGAAACTACAAACTGACACTGACGCTTGTACTGTAGCTGTGTGATAGGCGTGATGCGCTACAAATCAAGTTGAGCTGGTCTCAATTTTTTTCCAGCACTCCAATGACGCAGTGAAGTGTCAAAAGGTTTTTGTTTTTGTTTCACCATTTCCACTCCCCTTCTCTCTCCCCACAATTCCTGCTCTGTTCTGCAAAAGGAAGAAAAACTAATTCTTGCCGTTAATCAGTTACCTGTTCTATTTAGCCCTACGGTTTTCATTTACGCAGTGTGACTGGCTTGAGCAACACTTCAATGGTGACTGAGCAGCAATGTAGTTGGCCACGCCGGGCCGTTTTGTGCCTTTTTTTTTGTTGCCATTAGTGTGAACGCAGCATAACTCTGATCTTCATGTGCATTGCTGACTTGTCCCATTAGAGCTGCAGGAACAGCTGGAACGGGGCCTGAAGTTGGAGGAGGAGAGGAGGAGGGTGGAGGAGGAGGCAGCCCGGCTGGAAGCTGAGAGGTTGGAGGCCATCGTAGCCAAGGACGAGCTGGTCAGACAGGCTGAAGACCAACTCAAGGGTCAGGAACAGCTGGTGGGTAAAGTAGTAGTAGTAGTCGTGGTTATAGTAGTATTGTAGTGCACTGGCAACCATGAGTTATGGAAAGTGTTAAAGGGACTTGAGAGTTTGAGTATATGTCTGAGTCTGCGTTCATGTTCTCTGGTAATGGTCATACAAACGTGAACACCACAACACAATAAAACACATACACAAACTGCGTAGCTTAACCATTAACCGTCACTGCAGGCCTTCGGCTAGGGACATAATGAAGTGTCGGAAAAACAAGGTTGCTAAGTTAAACAGGGCTGTGTGGTGACACGGTTTTCTTCTCACTCCCTCAGGCGGCAGAGCTCGCCGAGTACAGTGCCAGGATCGCTGAGCTTGAGGAGGACAAGCGAAAGAAGGAGGAAGAGGCTGAGTCATGGCAGAGCAAGGTGAGTTTCTTACAGCACAACAGCTGATCTCGAACAATGGGACGAGTCCTCAAATCACATTAGTTACTGAAATGAATGTATAAATGCATTATATTACTGTAATTAGCACACTAACTGGTGATGTTTGACAATTGTAATTATTGTTTATTAGTCAACGTCAATGTGACATCTGCACCTCTCTGTCCTACTCCCAAGGCAATGGAGGTGCAGGAGGACCTGGAGAAGACGAAAGAGGAGCTGAACATGGTGATGACCTCCCCGGCACCCGCCGCCACTCCTCCTGCCAGCTCCTCGTCCTCCTCCTCCTCAGACGAGAGCGACCACGAGGAGCACAGCGAGGAGCACAGCGAGCACAGCGAGGAGAACAGCACCTACAGCGCTGAGCTGCCGTCGCAGGGCATCGACGACCACCGCCAAGAGGAGGAACGCATGACGGAGGCCGAAAAGAATAAACGCTTGCAGAAACAACTGAAGGTCAGTACCAACAGTCAGGCTAGGGATACATTGGTGGTTCCATGTTGCTCATTGACTATTTAGATACATGCTGTAAATCCTGAGAATTAACACTCAGGATTTTACAGTGTAGTTATATTATTTAGATAGTTTTTTCTTTTACTTGTAGACAGTATATTACATTGAGGGTGCTCGGGTGTCACAGGGGTAAAGAACCTGTCCACCACATGGAGTTTTGGAGTTTGAATCCATCAGGGTGCATCTGGCTTGACCGTGCGTCTGTACAAGCACAATTGCTCGTGTTCGGGGGAGGGAAGCCGGGTGGTGAGGGCAATCTTTGTTGCTGCACTAGTAGTCTCACATAGACAGACTGTGTGGGGGAATGTGTGGGGAGGGTTAATTGGCATAATGACTAAATTGGGAGAAAAAGGGTAATAAAAAAAAGGTTTATTATGTTGACAGATGCCTGATTGTCCATCAGTTATCCTAATAGTAATTATTAGTTATCAGGTGACTACCAGCATCAAGCTTAGATTAGTTTTTCCTTAAGCATTACTACATGAAAACGTCACTCTAGCTCCACAATACTAATGCAGATACTATTAAAGTAAGAATTGAACTAGCCACTGCCGACCTTAGCATGCACATTTAACAGATGGTGATGATGTTGAATATAATGTCTGAGGCAGCAACTTTTGTGACTTTGTGTGTTTAACCTCATTTGAATCTTGACAGCACCCTGCATAATATGTGCTCAGTGGAGTCAGTTACTTTGCTCACCCTTAATTAATTTAAACGCACTTCCCACTTCACTTCCCACAGGACCTGAGCACAGAGCTGGCTGAAGCCAGAGACGATAGCATGAAGTCACAGAACGACCTGCTACACACAGAGAATGTCCGTGTAGGTCGTGACAAATACAAGACCTTGAAGCAGATCCGCATGGGCAACACCAAACAGAGGGTGGATGAGTTTGAGGCCTTGTAAACAGAGCTTAGTGATCCAAATATCTCCTGGTAACACGTAAGATCCAATGGAGGCCCTATTAAGCACTTGGTAATTGAAGTGTGATGTCATTCCAAACACAACTTATCTCAAATATCCAGAGGGAAAAAATCCTGATCTCAATGAGAGTTGTAGCCAATAATATGAGCTGTTATGTCTTTGTATGGAAGAGAGCATCATATCAGACTGTATATGATATTGGTTGTTTAACCACATGGACCCCTAGCGTCCCTATTCTGTGAAAATAGCAGATCTATAAGCTCACCAGCTTATGAGCTTGTAGATAGGCTATTTTCACTATTTGACCTACAACAAAGTATACAGGGTTTAAGTAGTTAATGTTTCCTTGCTTATGGTCAAATACTCATACCTCGTACAAGAAGACTTAAGTCTATATCTGAATCATCAGGTTCCATTACTCACTTGGCATACAGTCAACCCAGCACATACGTAGAACAACTTAACTTCAGGGTCAGGTTAAACATGACAGGAAAATTTCAAGAGGGACAGTTTATTTGCTGGTGAACACAGACTCAGATTTAACACAGATGTAACTGCCAAAAATGCCAAATATGCAGCTACATTCTCACCCATAGCAGCAGCCATACAAAGATAGAAATGAAGGATTGGCCTGCATCAGGGCCAGGAGGGATGAAAATAGCATGTCTAAAAGTGCCGCCACGAGGTGTTAATTGGCTGGTTTCTTGGAAGTTTTGCTTCAACGCTCTGTGGTTATTTTTGCAGAATTCAAATGTCTCAGTAGTGAAGCACTGCTGGACTTAAAATGATCTTGTTCTTATCATTTAGGAAAGCATAAAAGTACTGTTTTCACCACAAGTTTTCTTACTGGTGATCAAGTTTGTATGTTGATCTAAGAATACAAATGTCTGTATAATTTTGTGTTTGAGCAGAATAAGCGGTTAATACAATTCTTCTTCAGTTTCATTATGATGCCAATGTGTTTTTCTAGTTATAGGCTGTATGAAAATGTGATTATACAAATGTGACAATAATTTGACTTATTTGACTAAGGACAATTTTATCATAATGTCACCTTGTTTTGAAAATAATGGGTTTTACAATTTGAATTGTGTTTATACTATGATACACTGAGATTTTGTGGGGCAACTGTGGGAAGCGGCATATGAAGACTTGTCTCACTCCGTATTGTTTTATAGGAACATCTTATTGCCACTTTTGATAACCATACCCTTTAATAATAGAGTCTGCTGAAGTGCATATAGGGTAGCCTAAAGCTATTTAAGGCCACAATGAACAGAACTTTGTTGCAACTTTACAGTATATTCAAGAGAACAATGTTTGACAATGATGATGATGACTTAATTATAGATGGTGCTGTTTTAAGGCTATATTATGTATAATATATCATAGATGTTTCCTCTTTCATACCATAAAATAAATTAAGAAAGAAAATCGCAATCTTTTTTTCATTTTGAATGGATCAGTTTTTTGTTGAACCGTTTTATTTGAATTCACTGCAGATACTGTCAAGGATGGTGGCGTCCAGTGGTGTGAAGTAACAAAGTACATTTACTCAAGTACTGTACTTGTAAATACAATTTTGAGGTATTTTTTACTTTACTGGAGTGTTTCAAATTTGCTATACTTTTACTTTTACTCCACTACATCTCAGAGGCAAATATTGTACTTTTACTCCACACAATTATTTGACAACTTTAGTTACTTTGTAGATTTTGATTATTACACAACATACATTAACCACTTCAGCTCTGTATACATTTTGGACATTTGAAAATAGACGATGTACAAGCTCACAATAGTGATGGACATAGTGAGCTTGTAGATCTGCTATTTTCAAAAGAGTTTTATACATTTTATACATTTGAAAACTTGTGAACTGGGACATTAATTCTGCATAATGAGTACTTTCTACTTTTCACTTTAAGTGCTTTTGTACTTAAAGTTGCAGTATTGATACATTTACTTAAGTAAAAAATAATTGAGTACTTTTTCCACCACTGGTGGCGTCTAATAGTTATTTGCAGACAAGAGAGAAAATTGTGTCGTTGCTAGACAACTTGTGAATCCTGGAAACCGGTTATCTGTTTGAATAGTGAACACGCACAGAATAAATATTGTATTTGTAACATAGCCTACTGAACGTTATTTGAAAACGTGATACGCGCTAGCTTGTTGAAAGATGAAAATGACAGTTATAGCATACTCAGAATTATGAGCACTCTTCACACATTCAGATAATATTTATTCAGGCTTCAGGGAAACTACTGTAGGCTATCTCCCCGGCATCAAAGTGCTCAACTTCGTTAAACAACATTTTTTCTTACAGTAAAAAAAAGCATTCTTCGAAACTAAAATCCTTATTTATCACACGTTTTTTTTGGAAACCCGATCGCCCTGTGTGTGTCGTGACCCCCCAAAATAAAAGTGAGGAAAAAAATCATTTTTGAACTGGGGACCCCCTGATAAGCACTTGGAAAAAATCTTGCCTCCTGTATTATTTGACAATTTGGCCAATATTTGACCAGTTTTTATAATAGCCTAGTTTGTTGATTACTTTTGATAGCAGAGATGGTGTTTTTCTTTGTTTCCCCCTTTTTTTTATTGAGGTATAAAAAAAGGTCTTGAAGGTCCTTAAATGGTCACTTTACTGTCACCTAGGGACCCCCAAAATCATGTGGGGACCCCCCTGGAGGTCCCGACCCCCAGGTTGAGAACCACTGTTCTAAATATAATGACGATGACAAATAGTCCAAATAACCCACAGAGGCACCCAACTGTGGTGTGTGGGGGTGGTGCTGAATGAACAGCTCCCAATCAATGTGCACTTCGCCGCAAGTCCCCCGAATGTTGGATCTCTATTATTCAATCAAGAACGCTGCTGTTCCCAAAACGACGAGGATAGGGACTTTAAGGGGTCTTTTCTATCATGAAGAGGCAGAACGCCAGGACTCTTGCTCTCATTATCAGTATTTTAACCTACCTGGTGGTTGGAGCCGCCGTGTTTGACACGTTGGAATCTAAACAGGAGAAAAGTCAGAGGAGGAAGCTCGATGCGAGGAAATATGAACTTATGCGCAAATATAACTTGACCAAAGTGAACTTTGCCGAGTTGGAGCAGGTCGTTCTGCAGCTGAAACCGCACAAAGCTGGGGTGCAATGGAAATTCGCCGGATCCTTTTATTTCGCCATTACTGTGATAACGACAATAGGTGAGCCTCGATCCCTATTTTACACACGAAGCAGATGAAAAGCAAAGCTGTTTTGTTGTTGTGTATGAAGCTGCACTTCGCCTCAAAACGTTAAGTTTGAGACAGTCCAGTGGTTTTCAACCCTTTTCATAAGGTCTATTATTTATTCGGCATTTGAGCCACGGATTCACCATTTGATGAGATTTAGACTCTCTGACCCAAGACTTGTATTGATGTTGGTACCATAGGAGAGATAACAAGCCAACGTTTCAATATAATAATAATAACAACAATTCTTTAATTTAGTAATGTATGTTTAACAATAATTTACGGGTCCATTTGGTTTCATTTTACGCTCTCAAGAGTTAAAGATCTATAAAGGTCTATTTGGTTACCAACTCTCCATCATTTAGCTGGGGACCACCTGGAACCCTTTCAAGGACCACTGGTGGTCCCCGGACCACTGGTTGAGAACCACTATGTCTATGACCACTTCAGTTTATCCAAGGACAAAGACAAGGACATAGCATTTTTTATCTAAGAAAAGTCTCAGCTGACGCCACTTCAGTAAAGCTGTGACACAGCTTTGCTTCAAAACATTAATGACAATTTGTAGAATGTAACTTTTTATTTTTATTTTATGGAATTCTTTTAATTCCTCAATTTTGGATTATAGACTCAACCACACTTTTGGATTAATGTAAGCCTAACACAATAGGCCTAGTAATTAAGACAATAAAAACACTTAAGAAACAAAAGCCTATTTCATGGCTTGTGTACTTGGCTTGTGTGAACTAGAATACACTTTACAATCATCACTTTACAATAATTTCTAAACATTACATGTACAGGAGGTTCCTTTATGCTATACATACTGTATGTGCTATAGTGGTGCTTGATTTTATGATTATGCCAATGCTCACTGTGTCTATTTTTCATTTAATTTGCCATGTTTCTGTTTTACTCTTTTCTAATGTAAGAATACATTGATTTTTCTTTTGTAATCAGGCTATGGACATGCTGCCCCCAGCACAGACTCAGGTAAGGTGTTCTGCATGTTCTATGCTCTACTGGGGATCCCTCTCACCCTGGTCATGTTCCAGAGCCTAGGAGAGAGAATAAACACGTTCGTCAGGTATCTGCTGCACCAAGCCAAGAAGTGCCTGGGAATGCGCAAACCCGAGGTCTCCATGGCTAACATGGTGACTGTGGGCTTCTTCTCCTGCGGCAGCACATTGTGTGTGGGAGCTGTGGCATTCTCCCACTACGAGGGCTGGAGCTTCCTCCACGCCTTCTACTACTGCTTCATCACGCTCACCACCATCGGATTCGGTGACTACGTCGCCCTGCAGAAGGACCACGCTCTGCAGAACGACCCACATTACGTGGCCTTCTGCTTTGTCTACATCCTCACGGGCCTGACGGTGATCGGGGCCTTCCTCAACCTGGTGGTGCTGCGCTTCCTCACCATGAACGCCGAGGATGAGAGGAGGGATGCAGAACACAAGGCGTCCCACTCGTTGGCTGCAGCCGCATCCCACTTGCTTCCGGTGTCGGCCTCCACCACCATGTCCCCCATGCCTGTGGGAAATGCCAAGTCTAAGGGGGGTAAAGAGTTCAAAAGCGCTTACACTGAGGTGATGCACTTTCAGACGATCTGCTCTTGCCTGTGGTACCGGAGCAGCAGGGAGAAGATGCAGAGCTCCATGATGATTCCTCAGGAGCTGTCCTTTTCAGATGCCTACCTTGACCTTCAGCAGAGCAGCTTATGTCCACACCACATTGAGCCCGGGTCCACAGGGTGTGTGTGCAGCCCACGCCAATGTGCGAGCATAAGTTCCATAACAACGGGTCTACACATTCTGTCTCCATTCAGAGTGTTCAAGAGACGCAGCTCTGTCTAGCCTCCCAAATACAATACAGTATTGTTTTTGCAGCCCAGTGGATCATAGACCAAGTAGATGTTTTCAGTGCTGTAAGCCGTTGAAGACAGGAGGACATGAAAAACGGGCAAGCACAAGGTGAAAACAGTAAATTACTATGCTTAGTCAAACTCATTTAAGCCAGACAAGCGGCAGATGTTTTGATTCTGTGACCATTTCGGAGTATTGTTTGGTCCAAGGGCTTAGCCATCAGGACTGATAGTTTATCTTTAATGGAGTATACAGTAGGTGCCTGCCACTGGAACTGGTGGTGGCCTTCCAGGACATACAGTGGTAATAGTCCTGTGTCTTTTCTAATGATATCAACTATTAGCTGAAGTCATTGACACCTTTGATGGATACGTCAATTTGGATAACATCATTACAACAAGCTAACGAAAGCACAGCACATTTAGATATTGTTCAAAGACAATTTAACAGTGGAAATCAACAAGCTGGGTACAGGTCTGTAGGCTACCCCATTGGTGTGGTTGTTTTTCTTGTTTTGTTCCATCTTTGCATCCCTCTCCACGCTGCACTCCTTTGACCTCAAGGACTGTGTGAAGCTTCACAATATTTTGTGCCTATCAAACTAAACAGGTCAGTTACCTGGATTTAGTCAGTAGAGCAGGGTCAAACAGCACAGGCACATAATCCTCATATAATTTTACTTATCTCATTTAGTTTGAAACTGCTTCCAAACGGAAGTGGCTTACTGTATCGGGACAATTAAGAAGACAAGCCACAGAAAACAAAACGGAAAAATAACACTAAATTGACTTTCAGAGGATATACAGTATACACTCATTGAGACGCTCTTTGTGACAAGCCTCACCTTTCTCATGAACCAAGCTGGATAACAAACTAGAATTATTGAACGCTATCTACTCAGGCCTTGCCTCCATTTACAGTACAAACCTCAGAAAATAACTAGAAGTTATTGTTACCTGTGATTTGTCTGAATAATTGTCAAGGAAAGTACTTAATTTTGTTGCACTGCACTTATGTGGATGAGGGACCCCGCACAGTAAAATCCTCAGTGTTAATTTATCATTTGTAGCTCTGAGAGTGTACAAATGTAACCATATGGACCCGTATTTAACACTCTGGATGTACTACAGCTACATCATCCTTGTACACATTATGTGGAAGAGAAATAATTGCTATAGTACGTATGTATGGTGATATGTTAGGTTTGCTGGTATTGATTCATAATACTAATAGCCTATATTTTCTGCAAGTACTGTAACAGATTTAATGGAAACCGGTTTCTCTGCATTCTTTCTTGTAGAAGGTGTGTCATTTATGCCATGTAATGGAAATGACGTGTTTTTTATTTATTTATCTTATGTTACAAAAATCTATGAATATGTGTCTAATTTATGAGATTAGAGACGAAGCAGCAATGGATAAGATAAAGGAAAGGCACACAGTAAAATGTTAATTCAACTCAAAGTTAACATTTTTCTGTGCTTGAGGAAAGCACTAACTGGATATAATACTGGACCAGCTAAAGCCTGAATTATAAATCAAAATAAGTCTTAAGGAGTATATGAGTTTAGAGACCATTGATGACCATCGAAGGGTTGACAATTGAAGGGCAGCACTTTTGAGAAAGTATGTACTATCTCTATAGAACAAAATGAAATACATTGAAGCTGTTCCTGCATCTCAAGCATCTTGCTGATATTCAGCAAGGGAGTGGTTTTCCATAATTCCACCAGAATAAATCAATCAATATTGTTGATCACTGTGAATGATTATTGTAATGGTTGGAGTACTGTATCTACAATCTACAAGATTAAATAAGAGAAAAAAATAACGGCCTAGAAGGATTATTTATACAACAATATGATATTGGATCTTTTGCTCTATTTAAATATTAATTTCTAGTGCTTGTCCACTTGTATCAATGTATTAAATGCACACAGAAAAAGGATTGTGGTTAAGATGTAGTCATTCCAGGAACCTTTTATCAACATCAATATTGTTTATGCCAGTGTACCACAGGAGAGAAAACACTCATCATCCTGAATATATAGAAGTAACAGTGTGGTCCAGATGGTGGCCCCATGGGAATATTGACCAAAGTCCAATTATGACTCCTACACTTTTCCTGTTTGATGCCATAGGTTAGAGACAAATAATGCCAAGAGAAGACTTTACATGACACTGGTGCAAACACGGGTTTATGGAGCTCTTATTCATGCAAAGGCACAAGACTTCTAATGGCTATGACTTGAAAACGCACATTAAAGTTGCACAGAATTCATAATGCACAATAAAGGCCAATTTATAAACTTTAAATAACTGATTTATAATAACTGATAACTGATCATCTAAAACATTTTAGTCACCACTGTTTCAGTTGCTGTTTCATCTTCTTTAAGCCCTGACATTTCTAAATCATGCACCTGTGACCTGTATCTTCTCAGTTGTTGATTATATAGAGCAATTAAGATTGTACCTTGTTATCATAATAACGTGCTTGCCGTTGCTACATGAAGACAGCCAGCTAGTGCTGGCGTCATGCCTGTGAATGTGCCTTCAGCCATTAGGCGTGCACAGGACAGCAACAGAAGGAGTATCCATCCATTCGACAAATCCCTGTATTGACTCCCTACCGTGACAGCATCTGCTGTTTTCTACTTTGGCCATAAACCTGGGTATCTATGTCAAAGACAAAAATAGTTTCACTCAGAAGGTCAGCTGAGCCATTACATCACCCAGGCCTCTTCTCTGAGAGCAACTGTTTGTTTATTTTGGGACACATTTTGGGGTATTAAAGATTAAACTGAGAGGCCTCTCTGTCACTGGTTAGTCAGGCGAAAGTGAGCACAATTATTTGACTCTGCGTAAGTGCTTAGGCCTATGTGTTACTTCTCAACCATGTGTCCGCTTGGAATTTTAGGCCCATGACAATCTATCGAGACTGGATCCCCAATAAAGTCTTTAAACAATGCCACAAAAGCTCTTGTCAGCCTATAGGTTCTTTGGGGTATTTCTAACCTTTAAATCTTATTTGGGTGCAATTATTTAATGCACAGTGCATCTACAACAAAACACAAATAATAAATAATAATCAAAATCGACAAAGTATTAGTAACTAGAGTTTTCAAATAATTGTCAAAATATTGTAAGTACAATATTTGCCTCTGAGATATAGTGCAGTAGAAGTAAAAGCATAGAAAATTGGAAATACTCCAGTAAAGTAAAAGTACCTCAAAATTGTACTTAAGTACAGTACTTATAAGTAAATGTACTTAGTTACTTTCCTCCACTGCTCAATGCTCATACTAATGTTCTTGAACAACCCCCTGTGAAACGTCACACGCGGTTAGACACGCCCCTCTTTGATAAAGTTCAATGTCCGCGCAACTCTTTTAAAGGTTTAAAAATGGACCTGAAGGGAGCGTTGATGAATGCATTTGCGGACAATAAGAAAGTTGCTCTGTTGGTCGGGGGAGCTGGTGTAGCTGTTCTAGGCCTTGGTCTCGGATATAAACACTTTCTAAAGCCAGAGAAAGTTACAGCGGTGGGTGTTGTGTCGCAGCTGCTTGTTCACCCCCTGAAATCTGGGAAAGCGCTGTCCGTCGCTCTGGCAGAATGTCAAGAGTTTGGATTGAAATATGGAGAACTTCAAGATCGGTAAGTAAGTACTGTAGAATTGTGCAACACTTACAGTACATTAAGGTAGGCCAGGGACTACATATATTCACCATTAACTAGTTGAATAAAGATGATTCGGATTCGGATTGTGGGCTCGCTAAGACGAGCACACTAGTTATCCTCCTCACTTATTATTGTCTCCGACTCCGCCAGGCCAACGTGTGTGTGTGTGTGTGTGTGTGTGTGTGTGTGTGTGTGTGTGTCAGCGCACACTCACTCCCTGGATGCCAGAGCAGAACCTCTTCCCCGATTTGTTCAGATCAGCCTGTCATAGCGCCACCATGAGGCCGATCTTGGCAAAACAACATTTTTTGATATTATTGTTATTTATTCCGTGCGTTTTTTGTATCAGGTACAGAAACAGGATCGTGTCAAAGAAGGTGGTGTGGTGTCCAACCAACATAGGATCTAAATGTCTACAACAAATTATAAGTATTAAGAATACATTGTCCAGTGCAGTGGGCTGCAGTGGGCATTCTAGGCACCACTCAAACACCCCCACCCTCGAGGACACCGGTTTTCAGGGCACCAAAACACAGTGGGCACCAGGTATTTCTGGGCACCAAAACCTATTGGGCCCAGGGAATACTGGGCTCCAAAACACAGTGGGCACCAGGTATTTCTGGTGAAAGAATTGTGCCCAGAAATATCTGGTGCCCACCGTTGAGATAACCTGTATGAATATACTCTACTCTACCTACCATACAGACTGGACAAAATGAGATTTTATTCACTGAATAAATTGCATAATAGAGCTTGAAGGGGCCATTCACACTGAGCACTATAACTATAACGATAACTATAAAAATATAGTTTTAAGAATCTTTCCAAGTCAAGTGGATGACAGCGTTCACAGTTCACACCAACTATAAAACAAAATACAATGGTGAACGATATAGTTATAAAGTTATCGTTATAGTTATAGTGATCAGTGTGAATGGCGCTTAACACTATCAATGCTTAATACTATCAACAATCTCAACACTACTAAACTATTCAATCTCTTGACTTAAAGGACTCAAGGATTTCACCCATGTTCAACCTATCTTCATATGATTGGTCCTTAGATTTTGACCAAGTAGACAAAAATGGTACCATATTATAATGTAATGCTCATTATACTATGGTGCCATTTCTGTCCTCTTGGTCTGTGTCTCAGAGGAGGCTTGTGGACAGTTCAGAAATCTGCCTACCAGTGACATCATCGGTAGGCAGTTTTGGTAATATCAAACTTTAAAAATATTATTAGATATTTTTGGGATCTTTATTGATAGTCCACAGTGAAGAGAGACATGAAACAGGGAGAGAGAGTTGGAGAGTGACATGCAGCAAAGGTCTGTCGGGCTCGGGAATCGAACCAGAGACCTTGGCTATCTGCACCCCCACTTTTCTTCTTTTAAAAATAAAATGTGTTTGGAGATTTTCTTCCTTAATGTTTTGTTAATGCAAGAACAAAGGTTTGTATAATATGCTAACTGACCAGGAAGAAAAAGACTGTATTTTCTATTGACTTGGAATCCCCACTGAGGATATCACTGGTAGGCAGGTTGCTTAAATGTCCACAGAAATTGTGCCATCTTATAATGAGCAATAGTAAGGACCAACTACGTATATGAAGATGAGGTTGAAAATGGGTGAAGTGGTCCTTTAACACTATCAATACTTGACACTAATAATGAACACTATCAACACTCTCAACATTAACAACATTCTTAGCACTAACAACATTATGTAACTACTACATACTGGCTACCAACATAGCGAGCCCATAGAATGCATATTAGTGGAAAATTGGCTCTTTTATTAGTTAAAATAAAGCACTTATTAATGCCTTATTCTGCAGGACCATAATATGGTAAATGGTAAGTGGTGCATTTTATATTTACAATGTGCATTCATTTTGCCCATTCGCCCATTCACACACCGACGGAGGAGTAAACCAAGATTTACTGCAAGGTACCAACCTGCTCATCGCAATCAGGTGTTCAGTGTCTTGCTGAAGGAAACTTTGACACTAATACTGGGGGAGCCCGGGTTCGAACTGGGAACCTTCTGTGCCACTGCCGCACCATATTTTTCAACTACTATGCCATTAACTAAGAATGTTCCCTCAATAACCATCTAATTACTGCTTATTGACAATAACTTAAGTAAGGATGTTGTACATAAATTATGATGTTTATTATGTTTAGCTCAGTATGGGCCTGATAAGGTAGTTCACCACAAGAATACTCATTCTCCCTTAATAACACTTAATAGATAGTCTGTTCTAGTAAGAAAACTCACAACGGCAAGTGTTAATAAATAATGCCCATATAACTCTAAATTAAGTATTTTTTTACTCAGAATATGCTCCCCATTCTAAAACGAGGTCTCGCTCATAACTAATTCACTAGTAGTTTGACACTTATTAATCCACATTCCACTTTGCTATTCTAAAGTTGCCTTCTCTATTCACACTTAGTACGGTAAATCCATTATAGCACACAACAACTGCAAATTGTTACACTAGAAAAAAAACAAAATCAGCACAGGTAGGAAATATCACCTTTTATTAATGGACCACTTCAGAGATTTACAAGACTAGTAACAAATGTCCTGCCTAAACTTGCTGTATAATGTTCAGCTTGCAGAGCTTTTTGGTATGTACAGGATCACACAGAGTTTCAATGTCTATGCATTTGTTATCATACTGTATATGACATGCTTATGTAAATACTGAGGCCAGTTTTCAATATTCTATTTCTCCGAGACAGGTTGCATTTAGCACCCTAAATTCCACATCTGATGACATCATCAGCAGCATCAGAGACTACAACAACAGTTTTCTGCCTCGCCTGCGTCATCAGGCAGAGGAATTCGGATGGTAAACAGATCGAGCAGCATCGAGATAGTTCAGGCGGTCAAGCTGGTTCCCACGCTAATTCACCCTCCAATCTCATTTCGCCCACAATCTAACACATACATGTATGCCCTCAATCCTAATGGTTCAATCTAGGCAGTCTTTTTAACCCATTAAGACCGGGAACGCATCTATGTAACCACTTAAACCATTATTGTATACTTTGTATACTGTTCAGAAATAGCAGATATACAAGCTCATAGCGTGGCTCCGAGTGCCACGCTACGAGTTCGTAGATCTGCTATGTTTTTTAAATCGTGAAAATGTGTGCAAATCTTTGAGTAGATATATATTTTTAAAGCAAACATTTTTAACTCAAATCTTTGCTTCTGGGGGGTTCCTGGAACAACATATTTTGAGATGGGGGTCCGCGGCCAAATATATATCATTTTGGGGGCCCTTGACATGAAAAGGTTTGAGAACCACTGATATAACAACAAACTTTTTTCAGAAGTTATAGGATTTAGAAGACATTTGTAGAATCCCCAGAAGCAAAGATATTATATATGATATATACATATTTTCACAATTTATTTTCAAAGATAGCAGATCTACAAGCTCATAGCGTGGCACGCGGTGCTGCGCTATGAGCTTGTATATCTGCTATTTTTGAATAGCCCAAAGAAATCTATAAAATGACAAGGATGCGTTCCCAGATTGTATGGGTTAAGCAGAACGCCTCTCACTCTTTCATGCTACACACTCAGTATAGGTCAGCGGCACCTCTACCGCAGCCTGTCAGTGATCAAACTCCCTCCACTTCCACCAGCGTCCTCCTGTAGTTAGAGCTGTCACCATTACACATTTATGTCGACGATTAATTTTCACACAAATAATTGCGATTCATGTTTTAATTGTGTTATTTCTGTTTGCCTTCAGGCTTCGTAATCAAAAAATGCACAGGGCCGATATGTCAAATAACTTAAATTTACAAAGAAATGACTGACAGCATTGTGTCAGCATGCCAATTGTGTGCATTCTTGTGGATCATTGCATCATGTTTAATATCTGTGCATCATTAAGTTATACCCCATGAAGGGTTCAAAATAAATGTTGTCATGTCCATGTAATAATTCTGCATCTTTAGGCTCTGTTTCAGGTGGTGGTGGGGGGGTCTAGGGGGGTTTGTAATCTCAGAGTCTGTGTAATGCTTACGCAGATTAATCTAATATCACAGTTGCAGAGCCAAAACAATGCAATATCATTGCAACACATGGTTTACTTGACAGATGCGTCTGACTGACTTCTGACTTAGTTACTGACTGACAAAAGACAAGACTATAAGTGTATATCATACCATACAATACATACACCATACTTGGGCAATGGGCATAATGGCATGCAGAAAAAGGCATTAGTGCTTTACATAATGCCAATTAAAGAGCCATGATAGTTAATGGTGAATATGTACTGTAAGTGTTACTGGGATTTCCCTCTAGCATTATTTTACGGACAGTAGGAGAGTTGAGAAAGATCGTATCATGACAGTTTTGCAGATCTATTAGCTTGCAGATTGGCCATCGTATGACAAAATATAAATTAGTCTTGAAGGCTCTGACCAGCCCGTTTGTAAGGGTCTAGATCAGAGTCCCTTATCTCAGCACCTTTCTCCATCTATGCTTTTGTTTTGATGTAGACACTGGCTTGTGATCACAGAGGATGGCCACATGGTGACAGGCAGGCAGGAACCCCGTCTGGTCCTCGTGTCTTTGACCTCTGAGGGACGGCAGGTCTGTCTGAACGGACCTGACATGGAAGAGTTCAGGTTCCCACTCCAACAGCCTGAAAACCGTGTCATCGACTGCAGGTTCCTGTATCATTTTAATAGGGGTTCAATAAACTACATGGGTCAATCAGTTGTTCATCATCTACCTTGCTGATAAAGTTCTTTATGTTTCGTCATAGGGACATGTTGCAGACGTGTAGAAAAACTCAGAATATTTGGGTCTTTTATATATTGATATATATATTTATATATATTTCTTTGCAATGTACTATGCATTTGTACTTGCACTATCTGACATTTTGTTAGAGTGGTACATGTCACATTATTAAAATAGTCTTTATGTATTGCCTTTCACATTAGTTGACAGTTGAACTTATGATCAGATAAAAAAATGGGATCAGATAACACAAGGTTAAAAGAGGGAACAGCCTTTATAATAGATAAAGGCTGTTCCATCTTTTAACCTTGAGTGCCTGGATCTCCCATTTTTTTAATCTGATGTCTTAATCCCGTCTGATTCAGGAGCACCTTTTTGCAATTTTAACTCTGTTGACTTCTACGTCTCCGGTGATCACCTGGTTGCTTCGTTCTCTCTGAACTTATGATGATCAGTTGGACAAAGCTTCTTGTCATTTTGTTTACCCAACTCTTATATTGTCCAACTCGTATTTCAGAGTCTTCGGTGCTGACATTCAAGGCAGGGACTGTGGTGAAGAAGCCTCCAGCTGGCTCAGCCGTTACCTGGCATCTGAAAAAACCTTTCGCCTGGTGCACTTTGAACCCCACATGAAGCCCAGGAAGCCAGTGGAGATTGAGCCCCTTTTCCCACAATATGAGGTAAATGGTTCTGTTACTTCTGAGAACTCTTTAAGTTTAAGTGTTGATCTTTTTGTTGTTGGACATAATGTTTCCAATGGTTTTGAACCTTGCTCTCTGTGTTATTGATTGCTTATAATATTGGTGAGCAAAGAGTAAAAGATTAATCTGCTGTTGCTTTGATTTTACCATTGCTCTCAATGATTAATTATACAGCTACAGGCTGTACATTTCTATTGTGAAATCACTGTTTTACTGTTTATTGGCTTGCTTTGATCTTCCTTATCACATCCCATCTTGTACATCAGTGACATGACATGATCCCAGATAACTTATTTAATCCTTTTTTGACACATGTTGCATTTCCTTGTTTAAATTCACCATATGAATAGGGATTAGATCATCTTATACAACTGACATGACATTGTCATTTATAGGGGGATATTACAAAAACAAAAGATTTTTTTTTACCAATGTGTTTGTAAAGGTGTCTAGCAGAAATTCAACTCCCCTAGGGCAGTGTTTCCCAACAATGGGTTGAGACCAAGGGGCAAGGCTTGGATATTTACGATGAGGCCAACACGGAAGCTTATGAATGGCCAGAGTGGCGCTGTTTTACCCTGCGCCGACCTGAAGTGTCAGAAAGAATTTATTTTAGCGCAAGTGAATGGGTTTTTGACAAACTTTAGACTAGATTTTCTTACCGTAATAAAAATTGTCATAAATTCTATATGCTTCCAGTCGCTAGTTTAAAGTCTCCTTTCAATCATCATGATATGCGTTTTGCTAAATTATGGTCCCATTTATTCTAAAATTGACGATAAAGTAGGCTATGCTCCAGGAGGGGCGGGATGATTTGATTGACAACCTACACAACCAATAGCATTCATTCCCCGCCCCCGCTCTTGATTGACAAGCTACCCAACCAATAGCATTTTTGGGGGTGTTTTCCGGTTCGCTGGTCACGTGTCTGGTCTCAACCAATAGCGTTTGAGTTCCGGCGTGGCCAACTGTATATATTAACGATGGAGGAATGCATGTTCCTGAACTATCGGCTTCATTTTCGTTCTGTAGAAAGCAGGGGAGTGGCTTTGTCCATTCTTTTTTACAGTCTATGGTTGAGACTCATTTTGGGTGACAGACCCATTTTTTATAATTTTCAATTATTTCAAAAGTCAAAAGAAAAATCTGAACTTAAAAAAGTCAAACATTATCCAAAATAATTTCAGTAACAAAATCCATGAAAAAACTCAAGAAATCATGACAATGGCAAATCTACAAGCTCACAATGCGTCGCGATTTGATGCGTTTTCCTGTTCATCCCACCCATTTTTAGTGTGAAAATATATATTGCTGGGTGCATGTAAAAGTAGCTTTTTTCTTTTTTGGGCCATCAGGTGTATGGGGAAGATGGTCTCCTCAGTGTGGATACAGTGAAGAGACACACATGGCTCCTTATATATATACATATTTGGATTCTGCACCCCTTAATACACCTAAAAGAAATGATGCCATAACAGGGTTGGCATTTTTGGAAATCTGACCTAGACTAATGCCAATATAACAGAGTTCAGGCAAGTAACACAGTCATACAATGAAGTATAAACTAGCCTTTATGCCCTTTGTAATGTGTGCCATTGTTGCTGATGTAAAATCCTGTAGCAGGTGGCTTACCCTGACGTTGGACCGGTGATGCTACTGTCGGAGGCCTCAGTGAGGGATCTGAGCACCCGGCTGGAGAAAGACGTCACGGTGGAACGCTTCCGTCCAAATATCGTCATAAGTGACTGTGAAGCCTTTGATGAGGTGAGGTGTGATTTTTGCTGTCAAGAATCATCTTTATTATCTCACTATGAGAATTACTGACTTTTGCACATCATTTTTGGAATTAATGATTTTTTTTGTCATTGTGACAAAGTATTACAAAAATATTGCATACATTTTAGGATTCATGGGAGGCGGTTCAGATTGGAGATGTGCGAATGCAGCGTGTGATGTCATGTGGAAGGTAACATGGTTGACACAAATTTCAACTGTAATGTGCACATCTTCACAGTTCACAATTTCATGTAGAGAGACACCATGCTTTTAGATTTTTATATCATTGTCAATGTTGTAAAGCTTCATTACATGTTTAAAAAATGCTCTGAAAGTAGTGACATAACAGTAGTGTAATGAATAATAATCATGCTAATAATGTTGCAAGCTAATCTGTATTAATAACAATAATGTTGCAAGCTTATCTGTATTCATCGTTGCCAGGTGCATCTTCACCACGGTTGACCCAGAAACAGGTATAATCAATAGAAAGGAGCCTCTAGATACACTGAAAAGGTGAGAAAAATCTAGAAAAATCTATGGTGCACATAGTTTGGAAACACTTTTTATGTTGTAATCCATGTCCAATAACCATCTAGAAAAATCTATGGTGCACATAGTTTGGAAACACTTTTTATGTTGTAATCCATGTCCAATAACCATTTTCTCTGTCGGAATCACACCTTAATGTGTCCTAATTTTGGGTGCTTTATTTTTCAGCTATCGCCAGTGCCAGCCATCAGACAAGCACATTTACAAAACCGCACCCTTATTTGGGCAGCTGTATACTGTCAAAAAGACAGGAGTCCTCCAGGTTGGAGACATCGTGTACAAGATCAGCCGTTGAGAGAGAAAGAGAGAGAGAGAGAGAGAGAGAGAGAAAGAGGGAGGTAGGGAGAGAGAGATATGACATAACCACACACAAACATTTCACATATGAGTGTGGCAAATAAATCTCTTGAATGCTGGATCAAACCCAGTCTTAGCATACCATTTTACAGAAGAATAAAGAGGTATCTGATTATTATTAACACAATTGCTATAGAGGATCACCTTCAGAACACCACACCAAAACAAAAAAAGACATAAAATAGTAAAAAGGATCAGATTGTTAAAAATCAGACTACTTGATTCACAGACGTTGCAAATTAATGCACTCAAACTATTGTCTGACTATGTCCTTAAGTAATTCCATGTGTTCTGGACTCCGATGAAGACGCCATAGCTTCAAAACATTATTCATATTTTGCAGTCGTGTTTGTTGATTAAATAATATAAAAGAAGATCTGTGTGCTCCAGTGTCTTTCTGCGGGCCAGTCCTTGTACAGTGAAGTTACCCAGAGTGTCTTTTATTAATTCAATGTGCACTCAATGTTATGATGGAGAATGCTTATTGTCATTATTGTTGCTTTGTTGAGATATAGTGTTTGGAGTGAGCATAGCCGTTATAGAACACTAATAAAATACATTTACACTTTACACAGATTCTCATTTTGTTTATTGAATCCAGTGAGATCCAGTTAAACTGTACAGTAATTTATAGTGCTATTTTTCCTACTACTGAAATAATCACACATTTTCCAAAGTCACAAACAGTCATTCTATTCTGGCCTGACTGTATCGAGTTGAAAGGTTATGCAGACAAAGACCAACTGCCGATGCCTCTAAGTATGGTACTGTAGAATACTTAAATGCAAAATGATTACTGCTCTAACCAGCGTCTACAATATCTGGTGTTGTCTCCTGGGGGGTTGTGATATATCTCCTTGCTCTTAAATGTTTATCTTCTACTGTAATTAATTTGTGCTGAGTACGGAGTAATATGTAGCAGAGCCAATGCCAAGATAAAACATAATATTCACTGTTTTCCAATTGAGTTATCTGACTGAACTATCACAACATTACCCCCCACATAATGTCACATTAGCCCAAAATACATTCCTTCAATATGTTTAATAGCATGCTGTCAGCAGAAATGTGCTGCCAGCTGGATTGTGGCTATAGTTTTCAACAGTAAACCGCTTTTATTGGCATGTGTTCTGGCAAGCCCCACCTCACCATGCTGGTGGCAATTTTCTATTGTCCAATAAAAATACTCTGTTCAGTGTCAAATGTATAGTTTATAGTTAGAGTCGTTTTTTCATCCATAGCCAGAGTAAATTTACGTATTGCCTCCAAAAAATTTAGCAGGTAGGGCAGTATTTGCCTTTGTTATAGTTGCACCATAAATGGAACCATCTTTAGTGTGCTGTTCTACAAGACTACCAGTAGGGAGCAATAAACCATCACTTGTCATCACAAGAGCCTAGACAGGGTATTTGAATCAATTAATGAATTAAATTGCTTTATATTAAAACATTTAATTATGAATTTAATTAAATAAAGAAATTAACCATCTCTTACGATATTGTAAGACACCATCAAATCGGTGAATTCATGTTTTATTACAGTATTTCTACTAAAGTAACAAAAGAAAACAGAAAAGATGCAAAATAAAGACAAAAAATAAACAAAAGGACAAGATACAGTAAATGAAGTACAATATACTTAATTTCCTTTATCACGTTGAAGCCTTATTTATGCAGAGAATGTTGAATGAGCACAGTAACACATGCACACCTGGCAACAGGTTAGTAAAAACACATTCTTGTGCCCATGTTCAAAAAGTGAGTCTAGGTAAATATCAAATCAATTTACGGTAGTTTAAATAAGCCCTTAGTGATGGTTTGAGTAGCTGATGGTATAACTGTAATCCAATTGTATTGTTTTAGAGAAAACAAACTTAACACCACACTGGGATCTCATATCTGTCCCAACCTCGTGAACGTGATATCTCAGGAAACCCTTAAAGGAATTTCATGATATTTGGCACTTGAGGTCCACTTGGTCCCAAGGATGAACTGATTACGAATAGGTGATCAAAGGTCAAAGTCATGCTGACCTCACAAAACATAATTTAACAAATGATATTCCTTTAAGGTCTTTCTTCACTACATATACTACAATATATGAGTCTGGACAGACACGGATATAAACGGCAACTGGTTGGTGGATGCATACAACCGCAATGTGGTATTTCTATTTATTTATTTTTAAAATTTGTGTTTAGTTTTTATGCCAAAACTCTTTGTTGTCTCACTGAGGTTGGTGTATTACACAGAAGCTGGCAAACGCCAGAATTAATTAACACCAAGTGGCAAATACTTCCCTGCAAATAATGTAAATATTTTCTGTAAATGATTGTGAAACATCCTATCCTACTATGAAATCCAACATTTATAGTTAGTATGTGACTACAGCAGGTATGATATTAGTAGACAGTCAGCAGAAACTGTAGCCTAATTAGGAGATGATTTTGGCATTGCGATGAAAGAACATTGCAGCGTTGAGAAATGTAACCTGTCTATTACCATTTTGGCCAAGCTTGTGCAATTGTGTGCAAATACATCTGGGGATACCTGCATCCCCAGATGTGTGCACGTACTGTAGGCTAGCTGGCCCACAGCATCCCTGGGTATGGAGCTGTGATAAAATATCGGAATGTGGCTCTGTCACTGAAGCTTATTGTGATGTCATGTGAAGATAGATTGACAGTGGTTGGAGCACAAAGAGGGTTGATTTAGAGGCAAACGTTTTGGTGTGACAACACTGGCAGTGGCCTGTGTTTTCTTTCTAAAATGGATCAAAGGCCTCTGTGTGTAACAGCTGCTGGCAGAGCTGTGATAAAGTAATAATTCACAAAGCTGTACTTCAGATCAAATGTGGTGCTGGGATAGCCTGGCTCCAGACCATAGACCCCATTGATAATCAGACTAGTGCTGGGATGCTGTAAACTAAGGATAGTACACATGAGAGGAGGTAAAGAAGGGTTCACTGTGATGTCATGTATTCATCAGCCATCAGTCTTAATTTTAGTCATGCTGACTTATACTACTATGTACTATGTTAATATACTAGTACTGTATCATCAATAGAAGGGTGAGCATAAACCTGTAACCTTTGTGTTTTGTAGGCAATTACTTTTAACCCTGTTCATGATATACTACACCAGTGATTCCCAAACTTTTTAACTCAGGACTCAAAAGAGAAATGAGATGTTTGCTCGGGACCCAAATTAGTGAAAATAGAAGATCTACAAGCTCACAACGCTTCGTGCCGCGTTGCGAGCTTGCAGGTCTGCTATTTTCACTACTTCTTAAACATTTGTATTCTAATTTAGGTCATTTCTTTGATTGTTTTTATTCTATATACTAGATTGAAATTATTTTTGAAAAATGTTTGAATTTGTGTGGAAATCTTTAGAAAATCTTTCAAAATAATAATAATTTTTAGTCATTGATTATTATATTTACTTGCGACCCACGAAAATGGATCTGCGACCCACTGTTTGGGAAACAGTGCACTACACTAACAGTATGGTTTCAGTCTCAGTTTTTAAAGATATTTTTATTTTGACTAAAACTCCCCTAAAAAATCTCTCCAATTCAAGTCAATTTTATTTATAAAGCTCATTTAAAAACGACCAAAGTTGACCAAGTGCTGTACAAAATGAATAAAACAGCATACAGAATTTAACAGACAATAATCAACATTAAAAATATGAGAGTTAAAACAGCATAAATTAGACCAATATACAACAATAACAGAAAGAACAGAAGATAAAAATTGGTGGCAGAAAACAGTTCAAACTGGTTCAAAGGCTATGGAACAAAGGTGTGTTTTGAGTCTGACTTAAAAGTGTCCAGAGAGGGGCAGATCTAACAGGGAAGGGTAGGCTCAGGCTGTTCCGTAATTTGGGGCCAGCAACAGAAAAAAGCTTGATTACCCTTAAATTGCTTCAACTGAGATTGTGGGACCGTGAGAAGCCTCTGGTCAGAGGATCTCAGTGGCCTGGAGGTCTTTGGGGGGCAGAGGAGTTCGGAGATGTAGGGTGGTGCTAAACCATTAAGGGCTTTAAAAACATACAGTAAACAAAAGTTCTTAGTCTGATTGGGAGCCAATGAAGGGAGGCCAGAATCAGATGATGACTTGACTGCTCAATATATACAGGAAAGGTTTTTAGTATGACACCTGTTGTTCAAACTCACACAGCCACAGTATCAGCTATATCCAGTATAGAATATCTCTGTATCCACCATGAGGACATGTGTTAAAGCTTCTGTAAGTGATATTGTTTCATTAAAGTTAGGGTAAGTGATTTTACTTTAAAATAAGTGTTAAATACTGTAGGAGCCCTATCTTGCCTTACTCCTAAACGTTTTTGGCATTTTTTTACTATTTTCTCTATAGCAACGATTGTTTTGGGAATATAGACACCCTATCCCTACTATTCTTAAACATTTCTTTATACATTGAAAAACATTTTTTAAATAGTTGAAATAGCCGATCTACAAGCTCACAGCGTTAGTAGCCGATCTACATCTACTCGTTGTGAGCTTGTAGATGGGCTATTTTCACAATTTAAAATGTTTTTCAAAGTATAAACAAAATGCCTAAGAAGATTAGGGCGTCTATATTCCCATAGCAATCGTTCCTATAGAGAAAATAGATTTTCAGTTCGCGATAACAACTTCATCCAAGAACTCATACAGGATACATGATAAACAAGTGAAGTTGGAAGTGATGAAGCAAAAACAATTAGCATCCAAAATTAGAAATGGTCTGGAATACTAAAAATTTAAGCCGATAAATGATCTTTGGTGAGGTTCTCTCTCCTGTTAGGATGAAATTGGTAACACACCAGAAAATGCTCTATTTTCTGTATACTAAAGAGCTGGAGAGACGGGGAGACCCGTTACCGAATAAACATTCCATAGCAATGATTACTATCAGAATGTAGAGCTTTGATGATTTATAAAAATAGAAATAAACTATTTTTTTAAATCAGAAAATATATCTTACAGCACTCTAAAAGAACCCCCCATCTATTTATACAGGTAGCCAGCATAGTATTACTACTTTTCTTTGGGAATTTCTTTGAATTGTCAACTTTTGTTGAGATTTTTAATGCAAAATATGAATTCCCCAAAAAGTGCCTATGAGATTTCTTCACATAAGGAACAAAAATAACAAACAATTGTAAGCCAAGCACATCCTCTTTCAAGTGTGAAAAACGAGCATGCATGTTCTTGCATGTCAACAACGCCCCCCATGTTGCTACTCATGAAAGGATAGTCAAGCTGTCAAACAGCCGCAGGTAATGATAAACTACAGTACAGGAGATGCTGTTGCTTAACAAGAGCCCATTCTGAACCACTGGTTTGCCCCAGTCTGTCACCTTCACAAAATGGATAATTTTAGGGGAAATAATGTAGGTTTTTGGACAAAGAATGTTTTGAAACACAAGGTCACATGGTTGGTGTAGGAAATCTGGCTGAATGCTGCTGCCACCATGTCATCTGAGCTTGGAGCACTTCAGTACTCATGCGTAATTATCTCAGTCTATAATCTTTCTGGAGCCCTGTGGTCTGAAAGGGCACTTGAACCACCACAACATACACGCTACAGCAATATAGTAGACATATATTTATGTGTATGTATCATTGTATACTTCAGACTTGACACTCAGTTACATACATACACGCACACCTTGGAAATACGCTTTTGCACTGTTAGTGTATGTGTGGTTCTGTTGTCTTAGGATCATGAGTGTCATTGAAACTCAATATGTCAATATGTCTGCCAATGTCACCATTACTGTATAGTGATTCTGCTTCACATTGCTTTTTGTTTTTATCATTTTTTTTGCTTTAAACTTCATATTTTACTGTTCATTTGTTTTGTTTTGTTGTGTATTGTTATGATTTTATTATTTCTGCAGCACCTTGTTTTAGAAAGTGTTTTATATATACGCAATTCACCTTACCTTACCTTACCTTACTTTACGTTACCTTACATAATTCCCTATTTCAAGTTACATGTAATGTTTGTGGCAATGAGGACATCATAGCTACATGTGCAAAAATGCACTCCTGAATCCAGCATCACTTTACAACACTTAAGTGAGGCCACGGTCAGTGTGGTTTTCATTATGATCAGTGGTGTGGGGAGAAATTACAGACGGCTTCTGAGGCACACACACTTAACAAGTACATAACCGTTTATTTTTATCATTTAATTGTGTTATAAAATTAGAGCTTTTTTTTGCATCACCCGATGTTGGTTAGATAGAAGTTTTAAAAATGAATTTCTTTCCTGTTTGCTGCCTAGTTCTACTTAAAACCTTTTTGATATGGTAAACAGACAGCAGTGATTCACTTAGATCAATGAGTTTACGAGTTTACGTCTAAAATAAATGGCTGAGGAAACATTAAATGCATTCTTAAACAGCTGAGAATTGTGGCCTAAAATGTGACACGGCCACTCTGGACCTTTGTCAAGAGTATTTAAAACAATTCTTACAGCCACAAATATTTAAAACATTTTTTTTAAGTAGGCTATAAAATGGGGCTTAAGTGGTTAAATATGGTCCACCCATTTTGTATGCTCAGGTGTGTGAGAATTCTTCTCCTGCGGGAGAATCTCTCAATAATTGACCATGACGTGTACAATCTGTCACATTATAGTCTACAAATGACTCTCTATTTTATCATTATAATCACCTATAAGGGCCCGAACCGCTGGTGTAGCGGTCCGGGCACCTAGGCTCAAAGTAGCCTGATAGCGCATCACAGGTTCGAGTCCCAATCCTGACGGCCTTTGCTACATGTCACTCCCCATCTCTCTCTCCCCATTTCCTGTTAGCCTACTGTCCTATCAATAAAGGCATAAAAAGACAAAAAATAAATCTTAAAAAAAAAAGTCACCTAAAAGGATAAAACTCCTTCAGAAGATCAACGTTGGGGTAACTAAGATATTTGCCGTGCAGGTGGGTTAGTTAGTTTGTTAGGACGGGCAATCACTGTCGCTGCATTTGCGACTGTTACAGATTTGTCTGTTCAACAGGTAGTGAAGGATAGCGTGTTACAACACATGCATTACTCCCTCCCAGTGAAACTCCTCATTGTCAGGTGAAAATAAGTGTCTGGCAATGTCATTGTGTATCAGAAGCAACGTGTCATCTACACCCTCCCCAAAACCAAACACTAGGGGTTAGCAGTGAGTGATAGGGACTGCAGACAAAGTGGGGATTTGGTAAGTTCTCTATAGAATATGCTTTTGATAGAGTTTATTTCCTGGATATGTGGGTTAGAACAAGTCTGGTACACTATGCACTGACTACCCTATAATTAAAAGATACAGATCAAACACTTTCAATTATAGACAAATTAGGAATCCAGCTGTGAGCCAATAACTGTGAGGATGGTATTCAGTACCAGTTTTTCAAAACATTTTGCAATGAGGAGGTGAGCGCAATTGGTCTGTATTGATTCAGTTCAGAGGGGCAGGTGGGGACAGGAATGGTGGGTGCAAGAACTGGCTTTCCCTCAGAAACTCTGTGAAAAACTAAATCAATAATGCAAAACTTGCATAATGAGGACAAATTAGAACAGGACTTCAGCAGCATGAACACCAGGCAGGCCTTGTGGGGTGGGTGGTCATGGCTTAGTGAGTAAAGAGTCCCTGAGCAAGACCCTTAATAACCCCTAACAGCCAGACCCTATTGCACCGAGTGCCTCTGAGCACTGAGCAGCCATCAGTTGGATGACTTAGAAACTGAAATTCCCACAGGTATAATAAAGGTCTATCTTTATCTTCTTCCAGAAGGTGAGAACACTCAGCGATTCTACCCCCAAAACAGCACTTCTACATCCATTGACCCCAACTCATTCACCATTCGCCACAAACCTGAAAATGATTTTATGCAGGTATGATGATCTCAACTGATCCACTGAGTGTGCTTGGGACTGGGAGCCTAACCCCCTCTGAGCAGTCACACTCTTCCTTTCACAGAAGGGAACGTTTACCATCAGCTCATGAGGCGCAAAGCAAGGCCACTAGCCAAGATGGGATCACAGGAACGCTGCTCAAGAGCTGTGCCTTGGAGCTCTTCCCTGTTCTCCATTCCATCTTCAGTGAGTCGCTCCAGACTTCAACTGTCAGCAACCTCCTCCTCAATGTCACCAAGACAAAGGAGCTCATCTTTGACACCTGCCACACTAAACACACAACCACCATTGCCCCACTTCCATCAATGGGCAGCCAGCGGAGTTGGTGGAGAGCTTTACATATCTCAGCATCATCCTGGACAATAAACTGACGTTCGATCACCACACCACAGACATTTATGAATGCTGCCAACAAAGACTCTTTGCCATCTGCAAACTCGGGGCCCTTTCAGTCGAACCCCACCTCTACTCCTTCTGTATGTACAGTACTGTATGTACTGTACTTAGCATTATTGAACCCATGCTTCACTCTTTGTCTCCGCCAGACTATGTTTTCGTTCTCGTCCTTCCGTGTGTCCACCAAGCTAACATTGGTCAAGCTTCACGTGACACGTGACAATATGTTGAAAGGGTGTGCTTTGATTGGCTAGCGAGACGCATGATGAAATAAAGGCCTATAAATAGGTGTGTCACTTCGAAAGACTATTTATGTCTTTCGAAGTGAGGTAAGACAGGATTAATCAGGAACCGGAGGAGTGTCAGACACGTGTCAGACGAGGCTCCCAGAAGAAACATATCTCCCCCGTTCAGGCTCTCAGCGAGTTCAAGGCCATGGACTCCTTCTAAAAAGAGCATCACGAAAACGCAAGCAAAACAAAACACGATGATGATGATCATGATGATGACAACAAAAATTAAAAGAAGTTTGAAAACTCCCTTTTTACTTTGTGTTAACCCGCCTCCATTTGCCCTGTGTGGGCTTGGTGACACCTCAGGAGGACTTGAGTACCTGCTAACTGCCACACTAGGGCTCCCATGAACTCTCTAGACCTGATGGTCAATGGGCAGGCCAGCACATGCCCAACACTATTTTTTTTAATTTTCCCTTTTTACTACTGGCGGAGACCTGTGCTCCGAGGAGCACATTTTCTAGTTCCTTTTGTAAGTGTTTCCTGTTTTCAGTGTAATTGTGTACAGGCCGTGAAAATACATTTTCTCTGTGGAGGACAGTACATTATTAATCGGATATCACAGAACTATCAACTGTTTGATCAGACAAAGAAACAGAGAGGGAGACACACGCACTTAAAAAAAGACTACCCAGATAAAGTACTGGAGCATTAGGTCTGCACGTTTTACAGCATTACAGAGGAGACTGACGTTTCAACAAGTCAAGCCTTGACTCTGAGTAAGACGGTTGTCGAAACGTCAGTTTACGGGCTACATAGGGGACATAGGCAACATTCCCTGCAGGGAATTAAGATCTTGGGAAGCCCCACAGTTTTGTGTGTGTGCATTAAGCTTTTTTTCCAGGTTTTCTTTTCATGTTTACAAGCTCATTTTTGTATCATTATTTTAAATTTGTACTGTATGTCTTGTCAAGTCTGCGTCAAAATATTTTTTCAAACGCATACTAAGTGGCTGACGTCGCCTTACTTAATACATCATCACACGTTGGAAATGACATGTTCACTTGCAACATTGAAGGACATCTGTTCCAGCTGAATTCAAGCAATTGAACACTGACAAGTGAAAGACTGTAAAGCTGCAAAGCCAATGGGGACAGGGGCATGACCCAATGAAACTATTTCACAATGAGCCAGATCAAAAGCATATGCTCTAAATCCAGAACCCAAGCATGTATCAAGGATCTTAGCTGTCATATCATGCCACACATCTCAACCAGGAATCACACAGGAACCCATTCAGCATGCTGGTTTAATGCAAACCAGTAAGGACCATGGCAAGCTTCTCACCTTAATGCAAAAGCCAAACGACATAATTGCTCTTTGTACAGCAGCAGCCTTCACTATCATTCACTATACCCCTAAGGGATAGACCAATGTTTTTATGGTATCTCCCTGTCTCTGTCTGTCTGTCTGTCTGTCTGTCTGTCTGTCTGTCTGTCTGTCTGTCTGTCTGTCTCTCTCTCTCTCTCTCTCTCTCTCTCTCTCTCTCTCTCTCTCTCTCTTAATTTTGAATACATACAGTAGTATAACTATCAGTGAAATAAATAAATAAAGCTGTTTATTTCACAAAATAATTGTTTAATAATTATTGGTATTTACAAATGACCAATATTTATCACTCTCTATCACTCTCTATCACTCTCTATAATATCACTCTCAGGCCTGGACTGATGAGTCACTGGACTTATGGTCCAGATGAGTCACTGGACTTATGGTCCAGTGACTGACTGGGGTACTGGTGCCGTGTGGGCGGGGCATCAAGGCCACTGTGGGGGGCATATAGACCAATTATTTGTTTACCAACATTGAGACTGGATGCACAGGTGATTGTTTCATGCAATCAATTCTCAACCTGTTGTTTCGGGGTGCGCCCCAACCCCCTCATGTGTGTTGGCTAGTGCTGCGCGCCTTAGCGAGGCCTGACAGAATGGGTTTCATTTGCAACCAGTATGACACTTGCAACCAGTGTGACGTCGTCGGTCGTCTGTTAAAGGGTCTATAAGGTTTTAGGGACATATGGCCAAACTGATCGGGGCACGGTGGCCACATGGCCTCTATGAAATGTCTGCCCTGGTCTGGAGTGTATTATTTTTCAAGTTGGTGGGTTTGTTTTTGTTTTCCAAATTCTCTGTAGAAGTTTGATTTTTGCCATTTTTCAGTTTGTTCTTTGTTGGCAATTTCTTTTTTTGGCTTTTGGCTATTTTTCTCACTTTTGTTTTCCTCAGTTTCTCCAACTTCTTTTGTTTCAATGCTTTCCTATCTGCTGACTTCCATCTGGGCTTCAAAGCAGCAGTGGTGGTTGTAGTGGTAGTAGTAGTGGTTGTGGATGTGGTAGCAGCTGTTGTAGTGGTCACAATCCTCATGCTGGCAGTGGTTGAGGTAGGGCTGGTCTGGCTCGTTGCTGGCGGTTTGGTAGCCAGCTTTAATTTTTTCAAGGGAGGTCGCGTGGGTTTCTCATTTGTGTCCAGTAAAGTCACTGAAATGGCACACATGATAGTATGTAAGTAAGTAAGTAAGTACCCATTGTCACATCTTCAATTAACCCAGAAGCCATTTGTGGCATTTTATAAGCTAGGATTATTTTTGCTCCAAAAATGGGCCTGAATGCCTAGAATATTTTCCTCTTTTGTGTCGTTCTATTTTAAATATGTTTGATGTTAAATCAGACACTGCCTTCTATAATTGTTATGTACAGTAATGACCTCAGTCCCGTTATACGTATTGGCAGCTTATAGATGGATGAAATACAGGGTGAAAAAAATGTTTCACTGAGGACAAGTTTACTTAAGGGAAAATAGTAAACAATGAAATTGCTTGCCAGAACAGATTACATCCGCCCAATGTGTTCTGCCTTTTAGAACTATTCTATGCTCTCACTGGACAGTATGTAGACTTTTTATGCCTCTGGTGGCAGACAGCTGTGCTTGAGGCATTATGTTTTTGGGATGTCCATACGTCCGTACATCCATACAGTAGGTCTGTCCATACAGAGTAGGTACATAAGCCCGTCCATAGGGTTAGGGTTAGGGTTATCTCAGGAACGCCTTGAGGGAATTATATTACATTTGGCACAAATGTCCACTTGGACTCAAGGTTGAAATGATATTAGAAGTAGGTTGTTAAAGTTCAAGGTCACAGTGACCTTATGTCTGTCCCATTTTATGAACCCCAGGAACACCTTGAGGGATGTGGAACAATTGTCAAAGGTCAAAGGTTAAGGTCACTGTGACCTCACAAAACACGTTCATTAATTCCTTCACTTCATTCACTAGTGCATGGTAAGTCTGGACAGACAAGGTAGTTTTCATCTACTTACACATTGGGTACAACTCACTGGCAGCCATGGAAAATAAATCACGCAAATCTAAACACAGTAAACTGTAATTTCAAAATGTGTTTTTCCCCATCATCAGCCAGGTCTGGTATGTGCACCTATGAAATGAGCTGGCATAAAGGATATAAAAAAGGCAATAAAAACACAAAGGTAACTCAGGTAACTTACTTTCCCTGGGAATGAATGGAACCTTTTTCCCTCTCACTTTCACAGGGAGTGGTTTTTGCTTGCATTTTCCTGGAGGTGCTCTCCTGTACATTTATAGATACAATAGCAGAGGGATAAGGTTTTGGTTTGTATGGCCTGTCTACATTATGTGCTGTATTGTGAAACAGGTGTGAGCATGTCCCTGCCTGGTCCCAGTTTTACTGCTAACAGAAAATGGATTGATTGATGGATTGCATGGATTGAAGGTTCGCATGGAGTGACTCCATGTTAAACTTGTTGAAAGAGTGGGTCAATAAAGTATAAATTAGCTGTATGCCTCATTTACTCACCGTCATACAACTATGTATAAATCAGGCTTTATGTAGCCTTGAATAGTAGGCCTACATTAAGACAGTGCTGGGCAAGTAAACCACTTGAAATCTTTAATAAAATGCAGAGTACAATGAAATCCTGATATCCAGATGGCTACTCACATAAAACCTATGATTCCTGCATGAGGTTCAGAATTTTCTAACTTTCTAAAGAAATTATACATGGCTTACAGTACATGCATTGTGTTTTTATTTGTTGAAATGCACCGTATTGTTGAAAGAAAAAAATCTATTTGCTCAAAGTAAGACACAGCCATTGGTGGCTATCTAGTGTAGTAAGAACCGTAGATGTGGCTCAGGTCCTCAAGGAAGGAGTCCAAGATTGTGAATGGAAAGAATGGGAGACATCTGACATCTGAGCCATCTAATGATTATGTCAGCCCTGTCGTATTATGGACAACGTGTCAATAAAATGAAGTCACTTAAGGTAAAACTGCAGCCTTTAGGTCATTCAATAGGGAAGTAGTATCATTTAATAGGAACCAGAGAAGAAAAGACAATGAATCGGAACAATATGTGAAGGAAACCTGCCTATGTGTCTGTTTAGATCAAGACACCGAACTCAAGTTATTTCTTACTGACAAAGGGTCAGCATTTGACTACATAGCAACTAATAAAAGTTTTATATTACAGCTGCATTTCAGGCATTTAGCAAAACTCATATCCAGAGAGGCATGAATTGAATTCAACATCAAAATAAACTTACTGACACAATTATTATCAGATTATTATAGTGGCAAGCATGCTGACTGCAAATACAGTTTCTGCATGCACAAGACATGGCTTTAGAATTGACAAACACTCTACCTGGATGGATCCACAAACTTGAAAACTGTCCCAAATGGAGACACGGTACTAGGGTACGAGGTAGCAAGAAAATACAGTTCCCCTGTGGAGAGAAAACAACCAGAAAGTGCACAACTCATCAAACAATTCAAGTTCATTTCTATAGCACATTTCATACACAAAGGCAAATATTAGGCTATATAAAGGGTAAGGCTATATATGGACATTTAAGAGAAGTAAAGAATAGAATGTATAATATAGATAAATAAAGGAATAAAATGGTATAAAGAATAATGGCCAATGTGCAATTATGGTTTTACTTATTCTCACACTCAGGCGTATCATACTGTGCAACAGCATTTATCCTTAAATCCAAATAATGTTTGAATGCACCAGTGACTTCAAAGACGTGTCAGCTACTTCTAGACTACAGAACTGACAGGCACAAATCTGCCACGTTATTCAGTATAAGCACCAATCTCTTTAGTATAGACTAATACGATAAACACTCAGAACACTGTGTTAAGGAGGAACAAACCTCTATAAGTAAAAACAACAGCCAAACCATCCATCAACACATTGTTACAGGTTTCATTTCTTCCTACTTCCTATTTACTCCACAAGAATCAACAATTCACAAATTAACAAGTTTATTATTATTAATGCTACGGACAATAATCTATGATGACAGGTTTTATAAGATATGACTGTACTGAATTACCTGCTTCATCTTCAGCAAAGGAGATGATAAACTTGTGGTAGTGGTTGATCAGTCCTGGAAAAGAGCATGTCTTTGTGTTTCCCATGCACACGCTCCTCTCCTTCCAGGTCCCTGTGGTCCTATCCTCTTGCAAAGCCATAATTCGACTGGTTGGACAGGGGTGAATTGGTTAGAGTACAGTTTATTTAATTTATAGTGGGTATTTGGTAAAGGCTATTAGATGACCCATGGGTAAAAGTGTAATACTAAAAATAGTATAATATATATAAATAGGGCTTAAAAGACTACTTCACTAATTTTCGATGTATCCTCATATAATTGGTCCTCACTAATGCTCATAATAAAATGGTACAATTTTTGTCTAGTCGGTCTATGTCTCAGAGGAGGGCTGTGGACACTTCAGAAACCCGCCTACCAGTGACATCATCGAATCCAAGCTAATAGAAACTGCAGGCTTTCTATTCTTTGAAAGTTAGCATGCGATAATGGAAGCTGTCATGTGTCATACGTATCATTATTTGTCACCTGCACTGTTGACTCCGGCTGAAATTCCGAGGGATTTATTGTACTCTGCAAATAAAGTGTTTTGAACGTACCCACTCATGAAGTCTCCAAACACGTACAGGCCATTGAGATTTGGGGATTCACATCCTCTGTACACATAACCTCCTGTCACAGACTTCCCAACATGATGGCTATAGGCAAATATAGGGAGGATGTCATCTGTTATGGTGAAGAAAGACGCAGTGAGTTTTCCCATGGGACCAGTGATTCTCAAACTTTTTCATATCAAGGACTTCCAAATGAATATGTATTTCGCTGCGGACCCCTATCTGACAATTATTATTACTATTTTGTGCCAAGCAAGGACCCCCGAAGATTTGCGTTGTTAAATTTTTTCACATTGTTTTCAAACTGTTTTGAAATAGCCATTGTATAGGGTTAAGTGATTTTGACGCTATATACATTTGCTGGGGACCCCCTGGAACACCCTCAAGGACTCCTGGGGGTCCCCAGACCCCACTTTGAGAACCACTACTCTAAACAAATATTAGGGTAAGAAAAAACAACAACAACCTGGCAGAGAAACAAGTGCTGAAAGTGTCAATTATTTTGGAGACATCAAGAGACACTAGTTCTGCCAGGTAGCAATATACTCCAACATAATACTCACTCAATGAGGAGTTGTGGCATAGTTTGAGATCATAACATTCAAAGCCCTCCTTGGCTCTCCATCCGTAGTTTCCACCCTTCACAATAATATCCACCTCCTCATAGCGGTTCTGGCCTACATCGCCACAGAATATCCTGCCCCTGCCATACTGGCTGACCGGGTCTCCACGATCCACAGAGCAGCGCCACATGTTCCGGACCCCGAATGCATACACCTCCGGCCGAGCATCCTGCTCCCCGATGAAAGGGTTATCAAGGGGGATTCTGTAGTGCTTTCCATTAGCATCGCTTCCGTCTACATCGATGCGGAGGACCTTCCCCAACAGAGCAGTCCTATGTAGGTGTGAAAAGGAGTGCCCAGGATTTTAAAAGGAAATCGAGGAATTTATGGATGTTCAGTAGGCTAATTACATTCTTAACCCTGCAAGGCCCAGATTCTTTTCAAGTTGTGATGATTCCTGGCTCTGTGGGGGGTATTTATATGCAAATATCCTGGCCAATGGCATTGTAAGACTAAACAATAGGACCCAATGAGGATTTAGAGGTGAAAAAATTTAAAAATAACAGAAAAGAAAAATGATTTAAACTCATTTCTTTATAAAACATACATGTGATCGTGCGATCACACTGGGCCTTGCAGGGTTAAGCATTTCTGTGAATTCTGTATAATTCTGTTGAAACACTGGTTTTGAAAGGAAATAGGGGATTTTAATACGTTTCTGTAGTTACATTTAGCTGAATTTCACTGTATTAATTTCATAAATTTCAATACATGGACATTCATCCATTAACTCCTTAGTGCCTTACTTGTTTTGAGCATTACCATACTTCCCAAACGGATCCCCTGCTTTGCCACCATCTCCAGTAAAGATGTACAAGTATCCATCAAGGCCAAAGAGAATCTGACCACCATTGTGGTTTGCTGCTGGCTCTTCGATCTCTAGAATGACCCTTAATGAAGGAGGACATAATTAACAATTGAATTACTTTAAAACAGACATACTGTCACTGTCAAACCAGTGAACCCAAGTCATCTTTTTTTCACAAATATTATCCAGAACACTAGAAAAGAACAACATATGCAGAGTCTTTCTTGGAAAATGTAGTAATTTAGCTGATGCCAGATTCACAGTAACTAAGATTTCACACTTAACTGCATTCACTTGGTTTTACAAGTGCAAAGTAATATCTGATTAGATGAGTAGTATGAAAACCAACTCAGGTCCACCATTGTAATGTCACTAGACCACCCTGTTGAGTTTAGTGTCTACAGTCTACACAGGAAACTTGACTCATCCAAAGGTCGAGATTATAGAGACATCAATGTCTGCTTTCAATCTTCTGAGGGGTTCCTCTGCAGTATTTCAGGCCCCAAGCAAACCTGTCATCTGGCTTAAACCTTTTCAACACAAGCTTTGCCACATGTCACTCATTTTAAATCCGGTGGCAAATTGTCAAACATGCTCATGCAAGTTACTGGTGGTGTGAAGTACTAGGACCTAGCCTAGGTCCTAGGGTGGAGTGAGGAAGTAGTCTTTTATAGGCTTGTAAGAAAACACTTTAATGAGTGAGTGCAGTGAGTGCAGGGCAGACCCCTCATCAACCCTGTGCCAGGGAATTGAGAGGATCCCCCCAGCATGTAAACTACCTTTCTGAATAGGGATCAGCCATATTCATGTCATAGTCGGAGACCCTCATCTGACTGATACGGATCTTCTCAAGCTTGCCGTTGACCAGAATGGAATAGTAGATGAAAAAGCGCCCATTGTCTCTGTATTGCGGGTGGAAGGCCATTCCCAGAAAGCCCCTCTCATCCCCAAACCATGGTGTGGTCAGTACCTCCCCGCTCATGTCCAGAAATGGCTTCTCCAGGCGGCTGCCATCCCGCAGATAGACCCACACGAAGCCCACTTGCTCTGCGATAAACATGCGGTGCGTGTCGTCGCGGCTGTGGATCATGAGCACAGGGTTCCGGAGGTTGTTCGCGACCTCGGTCAGGCAAAGTTGGAGACACCCCCTAGGGTCTTCCACCACGTTGCCCAGGTTGGTGTTCAGGAGTGTGTTCTTCAGGACATTGGGGTAGCAGTAATCTTGGTCAGCTAGGTCAACCATGCTGCAGAAGGTCGCCGCATCCCGCTCGCTGGTGTCCCGCAGGCGTTTGTTCTCAGTCAGATACTTAATCACGTAGCCACATTTACCATGGAAGTCTGAGCAGAACGCAAAGCACAGCCCGGGTATTTCTCTGACAGGGGTGTAGGGGTCTTCAGCATCATAGAGATGAGCTGCATAAGGAGAGCACTCCTAAGTGGGAGGAGGACATAGTCAGACGGTTAAAACACCAGCTTGGGGCTGTGATTTTAAGAACACATTAGTTGTATTTCCGTTTATAGGTGTCAGTACAGTTTGCTGTCATCCTGTTATTAAGGCTGTGTCCAAGTAAAACAGGTCAAAGTCAACAAAAGTTCAAGCTAATGGAAAGGTACCATGTTAGTCTTGACTTCAGTTTTTATCATTTTTTATCATTTTTATCAAAAGAATCAGGGGTGATATATGACAGGTAGTCCAAGTTAGGGGAATGTGAAAAAACCAAAACAGAAAAAATATATATAAATCTCCCTGTGTGCCTTGTGACTACAGATGAGAAGGATCCCTGAATGTAATCTGTTACAGGTCACAGATTAAGATTACCTGTCTGGAATTGTAATCAGTAAATGCAATCCGACGTGTAGATTACTCAAGTTCAGCAAAATAATCAAATTACGCTCAGTTCCCTTTGATTTACATAGCCTCCAAAACTGTTATTTGTTCCAGTTTACTTTGAAATGGTAACTTCAGTATCTCGTTCCACTACTGCAAACACTATTACATTTTTCAAGATGCATGAACAGATGTTGGTGTCTATTAGTAACTATATGATCTCAGCTCACTATAAATGTTGTGTTTCATCATCATCGTCAACTTTGTTACGGACTCGCACAATAAAAAAATAAAGAAAAACACAAACACAAACAAAGCCAAAACAAAAGGAAAACATTCAGCTAATGGCCACAGGGAGACTGCTATCACACAGCACTAAAACACTGTGTTTGATAGCAGCACCATAATGATGTTCTGGCAGTGCTGGAAGAAGTACTCCAATTCTTTCTTTAGTAAAAGTAGCATTACCACAATGTAGAAATACTCACAATGTGTTGTGAGTTTGTTGATCTGCTATTTTTGAAAAGTCAACACGGCAGCTGTGTTAAGTGGGCAGGCGGGCGGTAAGATAAATCTGTGTGCATTTTTGAGCATGTTTATTTTAATGATTGGTCACTCGATTGATCATTTATCAATGAATCTTAACGTAGTATAATGATATGATAATAAAAACTAATGGTTCAAGGTTTAAAGAAGAAATACCATTGCTTTTTTTATATTAATATTATATCATCTTTACAATCTTAGTCTTTTGCCAATTATTTGGGGGCCACTTACAATATCCTCAATGCCCACCAGTGGGCTCGGGCCCACAGGTTGAGAATTGCTGGTCTAGAGGTAAACTTATACTTAAGGTTTCTCAATAGAGCCTGAAAAGTATTGACTCCTGCTTTACAAAAAAAAGTAATTTGTATCAATAGTGTACCATATACTGTAGATGTTACCTATTTGTATTTCTCTACAGTACTACAGGCCCTTTTTGTTTGAAAACATGGGGCCAGTGCAGTTCCCATCAGCACTGGAGGCTGACTCCTTGGGGGGTGTTGAGAGAATTCTTGTATACTTTAACCCTGCGGCTGTGCTTTTGCTCAGTATAAAGCTGTTTTAACAAAGAAGATAAAATAAAAACCTTAAAGTCATGAGTTATGTCATGTGAATTTCAATATTTAGCCTGCTTTCTCTATATGCTAGATGCTTGATAAATTGAATACACAGGACCACAATGGAAATGAGCCCTCAGGGCTTTTAGTGTTATCCTTTTAGCATTATTGTATAGCTGTACCTCTGTACTTTTTGAAAACTGTTAATACAGTATCCAATCAATCAATCAATATGCCACAATTAAAATACACAAATCCATAAATTCATAAAAACTCATGCTAAGCCATGTGAGGAGATGGCCCTGGCCAGTGTCATATACTGTGCCTTCTGACACATCTGGACGTGCGAATAAAACATGCACTGACAGCACTGTATATTATTATCAGGGGAATGTGACCAAAATAAAGGTAAGCTGTTTTAACAAATAAAATAAAATAAAACTTTCTTGCAGAAACAATTGAATTGAAATCAGTCAAAGTCATGAGTTATGTCATGTGAATTTCATTATTTAGCCTGCTTTCTCTATCCTTGATGCTTGATGATGAATTGATGAATTTAAGCGACTTAAAGCGCTATAAGTGTAACATATTATTATTATTATTATTTATTTTTTTACCTGGCACAAGATTTCTTTCAACATGTCACCGCAGAGCTCATATTCGGGGACATCCTCCAAGAAGTCAATAATGTCCCAATACCTCTCGGCAATTGTATTGTCCGTTTTCTGGTCGCAGCAGCCAAACTCTTCATACTGCCTGCAAAACTCCAGGTGCCAATGAGGTTTGAAAGGTGGTGCAAAGTCCAGACACTGGGGATGAGGCTGTACCTGTTGAAGTGGGATGAGCAGAATGAGGACCAGAAGCATGATGATGATCTGCTGGGGAGAGGTGCGGTGTATGTCTGGCTGATCTCTGAGCTTCCCTGCGTAATAACGCACAGGAGAGCCGCATCCCGTATGGACATCTTTGCAGCGTTGCCAGATATTGCGAGAGAAATAAGCAACCAGGTCTATGAAAACAAGCATTAAAGAAGCAACTTAGTTCACATGAGCACTTTTTAGATGATTGGCTGTTTGAAAATAGGCAATCTACAACGCGCGTTGTGAGCTTGTCTGCTATTTTCAAAAGAAAATCTTAGGAAAAAAGTGAAACATTTAGAATTTTTCTTTTGGAAACATTTTATACTGCAGTACATTTTATCTGGTACATGGGTCCCAAAATATTTTTAGATTGAGGGGGGGGGGGCGGTCCGTGCTCCGTGGACAAATAATAGATATTAATTTGGGAGGGTCCTTGACATGAAAATGTTTGAGAACCACTGGTTTATAAATTATAAACAACATTTCGGAAGAAAGCCCAAAATAAGCAACTACACTTTAGAAACGAACAACTAGGCTACCAATATTTACAAGCAACTTTACAGAAAAGGAAGCCCGGAGTCGCTTATAATATGGCAACATGGCAACCCTGCTTGACAACTTTGCCGTCTGCTTCAGAAAGAGCTGAGGCGTGTGCGTGTGCGTGTGCGCGTGCGCGCGTGCGTGCGCGCGTGCGTGCGTGTGTGTGTGTGTGTGTGTGTGAGAGAGAGAGAGAGAGAGAGAGAGAGAGAGAGAGTTTGTGCGTGCGTGCGTGCGTGCCTGTTGCAATTATATAATTTTCGTAGCATACAGCCACCTATGTCATCATGAGGACAGTCATAGGCTTCTGCCAGAAAGGTTATTTAATCTTATGAAAGTTATGTTAACTAGACCATACCCGGTCGGCGCAGCGCATCCGTGGGGGGATATGCGCACATGATCTGGCAACCCGGGAGGCAGTTCGTCCCATAGCTGGGCAGCCCCGTAACCATGGCGACAGTGTTTGACACAAAAACGCTAATAAGAAGCTGAGATTTGATGAAATTGAAAAACGGGCTTCACAGTTGCGTTCAGATGGTAATGGTCAATGGCTGTGTGCAAAATCAGAGCAATTGGTCCAGCCAGTGAGGAGAACCGGGTATCTTCACTCACGTACTCACCACCACTACAGAGGTTACTAGAATTATAGTATGATAGTATGATAGTATGATAGTATAATGATAGTATGATGGGACTTTGATTATCTGTTGATTGTTGACGTTTTTTTCTCTATGCCATGATGAAATTGACTGAGCCACAAAACCTGCCTACCGCAACACGGTTAAATATCCTATATGCACTCAAAGGATCCCAAAGTTATGAAAAGTATGCTAATGTGGGAGATGTTTTATGATTCCATAGGCTACCTATGACAAGATGACTCGGTCTGTTGTAGAAATCCTTGAGATACTTAATTTTTCTTGTTTATGCAGATGTGTGTGCTTTCCCCCTATCATTTTTGTTTTGTTTAATATTTTTTATTGATGATATTGGCTATAACAGGGGGGGGGGGGGGTGTAGGTTTATTCCCGTGTAGTAACTGGAAGACTCACTCAAAAACACGCTCACCCCCATTTTTTACGCGGACCGGTCGCGTCGCCCCCAGTGGTTCTTGTATTCGTGTATTTGTTTTACTGAGGATAAGCTAATCACACACACGCACGCGCGCACACACACACACACACACACACACACACACACACGCACGCGCGCGCACGCATGCACACACACACACACACACACACACACACACACACACACACACACACACACACACACACACACACACACACACACACCTACTGTCTGGGGCAATGTATAAAGGAATGCGAACTGATACCACAATAACTATAATTGTGTTTGACATTTTTGTAACCGCAGAGATGTTTTCTGCTCAACACCTCACTGTCACAGCATGTCTTTTCCTGATTTGAATATAGACTGACTACTAGGCTGCTGTCAACGGCTAGTGTCATCATTCTGATCCAATGCCAAGTTTGTGATTGATTACAGGGCACAACATCACTAAAGAAGGTAGCCTGATTATCAGACTGAAGCTGTGTGGAGCTTCAGTCTGACATTGGCTCCAGTGTAGGCGATTACAAGGGGGAGGGGACAAGTATTTCCCTAAACCAATCCTAAGGGATCCCCACCCCCACCTCCGACTCTCATTTCTCCGGTACATTTTGTACCGGAGAAATCCTAGGTTCACAATTACAACACCAGACCAAGAGGCAGTCCACTCAGAGAGTGGGCGGGGTCTATGGTATGGAACCAGGCTATAAAGAAGGGGCTAGGGGGATTATAATGTTCATGTAAGTTATTTGAAAATATTTTGTAAGTATTTATCACGAAAATATTTTGTTAACATTTATACATTTAAATAAACCCATAACTATATATTTGTAAGAAGAGGGAGGCGCAAACGTGGCCATAGCAATGCATGCGGCACACGTTAAACAACCATCTTACAGACACTCAAACGCAAACAATTGGCCGTTTTGCTTGAATAGAAAATATTATTTAATATAATGTCATCTAATGCGTTTTTTAACAGTGTTCTGCGATAATTGTAACTCTATCAGTACCGTAAATCCCCACTAGGTGGCGGCATCCAATCAGCGAATGCCCCCCCCCCCCCCCCCCCCCCCCCCAAGTAGCAAAGGAAACGGAAATTCGTCACTTATTTTGCAATGCATTTGTTTATGCTGAGGCGGTGCTGCTAGCAAGTCTGACAACACAATACAATTCGGCTAAAACGTAACGCTGATAGCCATGGCGTGTTAAAAAGCTCGGTAAGTGAGAGTTTGTCACATGTTCGGAAGATAGCCGACGTTAACTGTTGGTTGCACTCGTCGCTGTTGTTGTCACGGAGGAGGCGACGCTGCAGCGGTAGCGCAGCAGACAGACGGGTCCGCGGACCCTGACGGAGCGTCGGGAGCGACAATGAGCTCGGGGCACCGAAGCGACAGCGAGGAGGACGCAGACGAGTCGCAGCAGCAGGACCAGGACAGGCCTCCGAACAGCCGCGGGGTCTCTGACAAAGAAGGCGAGGAGGAGGAGGACCCCGACATAGACGACTCGGAGGACGAAGACGGTGACGGTCCAGGGAGGAACCCCCCTCCGCCTCCTCCTCTTCTTCCTCCGTCTACTGCTGCTACTGCGCCGGAGAGCAGCGGCGACGAGGAGCGTGAAGACGGACCCACCGCCGCCGAGAAAGATGTCCGCTGCCCGGCGGCGTCCTCCAAGGCGGCGTGCCCCCCCGGTGCCAGCGGCACGGTGCACGGCAGCAGGAGCAGTCTGTTTTCCTGGGTGCAGAGCAGGACTATTAGAAGGGGTCTTTTTGTTGACCCCGCTCGGGATAACTACAGGACAATGACGAACTTGTACTGCTCGATGAATCCCGCGGCGGACTCCGTCAACCTGAGCACTCAGACCCACGGGGCCGTGTTCAACTTGGAATATTCTCCAGACGGGTAATAGTGAGATATAATGCATGCATTACATTTAGGATTTTGACATTTACATCTATGGGAGTGAAATCTAATTGTTGAACGACAATTAGACAGGGGAAGTCAATAACTTTAGACAAGATGTTCTTCTAACCAAGCCAAGGGCAACAAGACTCATTTGTAGACATATGTGACACTCTTGTTACAGACCTGTCTGTCTGAAGAATTGCATTTGCACATGAGCTGAACAGGTCACAGGTGTCAAATGCAGGATCCATCTGACTCAAAATAAAAGTAAACCCTCTCTGTGGCCAATTCCAACATGACCTGGATTAAATAACATTAGTGTACACAGCAGGGAGTTATGATGAGCATTCAATGCCTTGTGTTTTGGTGTGTGACTCGTTGAAGCTTAGTTTATCCACTGTAACATCGTCATTGTTTGACCGCTGTGTGATTGTCCTCCTCAGGTCTGTGCTGACAGTGGCCTGTGAACAGACTGAGGTTCTCCTGTTCGATCCCATCTCCTCCAAACACATCAAAACTCTGGTGGAAGCACATGAGGACTGTGTCAACAACATCAGGTAAGAATATCTGTAATCTTTAGATGTACCTTTAGCCCTAGAATGTCTGTGATCTTACATACATTTCATGTATTCCAAATACACAGCCATAGATCGGTCCTATCCGCGTCCGGTTAGCAGACTGATCTCCGTGGCATAAAAGTACTCTGTGCAGCGTGTGTACTCACCCAATAATTAATCCCTAAGACTTGGAGTCAGATATTGCCCTCTAGTTTCATATCCATTTGAAAGTTCTGGCAGAAAACGTGTGTTTAGTAAAATATCTCCACTTTTCCACAAACTTCACACAGACTATATTCTGGGCGAGGGGCCCGGAATGATTTAATTTGGTTTATTTTGTATTTTTATATATCAATGAATCGATGCAAAAAAACATTTTGACATTTTTTCTGTGTGAAAATAGCAGATTTACAAGCTTGCAATGTGTGCAGACGCATTGTGAGTGACATTTACATTTCCCACAAATCTATACATTTTTAGTTAGTAAAATTGATTATTTATAATTGTTTATAATAAATCGCTTGGTTTGATTAACTGTTGCACCCCTAGTGTAATAGCAACATCCCCGTGTTTCAGTTCTGACTGGAGACCTGTGTTGCCTATCCCTCCTCCTCCTCTCTGCTCTCAGCTTCACCTGACTCTACACTTATCAGTCTACATAAAGCAAAAACTGCCTAAAAGCTGTAAGTTGTAAGTTCTGCTGAACGGCAGTGTAAGTTTTAAATGTGATCTTGTCTTACTTTTTCCACTCTAGGTTTTTGGACAATCGTCTGTTTGCCACCTGTTCGGATGACACCACAATTGCATTATGGGATCTGCGCAAGCTCAACTCAAAGGTTTGCTCGCTGCACGGCCACGCCAGCTGGGTGAAGAACATAGAGTATGACACCAACACACGTCTCCTGGTCACCTCCGGCTTTGATGGAAATGTTATCACCTGGGATACCAACAGGTGGGTGCGTGTGCGTGTGTGTGTGTGTGTGTGTGTGTGTGTGTGGTATGTATTTGGTATTATGTGTGGGTTTAATTCCTGCATTTATCCAAGGGGGCTGTTTGTGGTGGTGAGGGAGTCTCTGTCTCATCTTGGTTCAATTCCTTGAGCTTCTGGGTGACACCACTCTGTTTGTTTAGTATGATCCACATAGAGACAGACTTCTTTCTCAATGTGACAACAGAGAGAATTCACCGTTAAACATTAACGCCACTCCTCTAATCGTTCCATGTCACAGATAACGGCTCAATCAATAACTCTGAATACCCACTTGCCGTATTTTCGTGTCTGATGTGGGACAAAAATATTAACTGGTCTGCACCCTAGCACTGTTTTATATGACTGTTCTTTTATTTCTACTGTTTAATTCTATCTATTATTTTTATCGCTGCTCTCCGGTGGAAAACTTGTATGTCCAACACAATTACTTTTCAGGAAATGGAAAAAAATTGATCTGTGTAGAAAATCGATCCAATGTAGTTATTTAGTCACAAGCTCTAAATATTTATTAACCCATTAAGACCTGGAACGCATCAGTGTGTACCTTTAGATTTCTTTGGCTATTCAAAAATAGCAGATATACAAGCTCATAGCGAGGCACCGAGTGAAATATCTTGTAAAAAAATGTTTAGATTTTTTTCCAAAAACTGTTTTTTTAAAGACGGGGTGCCGTGATTTTCAGTGATCCCCCCCCTCCCCAAAACATAATCATCAGGTATTATGGTTATACTAGAAGGAAGATTTTTTTCAAAAAAGTGTACAGAAATTGTTAAAATGTGGACACGCCTCCAGTTCATTAAGTATACCTGGTTCTCACCTTAGCACCTCCTCCACCACCTTAGCACCACCCACAGACTTAACCACTTTCATAGTGTTGTCAATGTTTGTCTGTATTTGCTTAAAGTGTTATTGTGTAGAATGCATTTTAGTAGTCTCTTTGGTGACACCTCGTAGCACCGTACAGCATTTGTCTAGACTACGGTATATGGAAGTAGCACTCAAAAAGGAATGCTGCAGGCCAGGGAGTCTACCCAACATTCACTCACAAGACAATTTTAAGTATAGGAAACGATAGGATAACTTCTGCTTAATCGAAAAAGTTACACACTATGACTTGAATATTAGAATGTGTATCATCATAGTAGTATGTCTACTCTATAGCACCTTAAAAATGTAAATGTACGTGAACATTGGGTCTACCCTGCACACCACCACTGTAGATCTGAACTTGAAGGACTTTGGTAAATAATTGAACCAGAATAAATGTGTATAGCTTGGTGTTTACCAGCACAATAGAAGATTTGTTTTTCAGATTTCTGTCCTGCTGGACTTATGTTAGAGGGAAACAAAATGTTTTGCATCTTTAGAATGAGGTATATTGAGTGTCCAAATGTACTTTTGGAATCATCTGCCATGGAGACTGGTAAATGAAAAGCATATTTCTTATCAGCCAACCCTTTTGTGGCCCTTTTGTGTACATTAGTTTCTCTAAATCATTTCATTGAGATCATAAGGTGTTGTGTTGAATACATTCCAAACCTCCATTTCTCTCACTTTATGTGCTTCGTCCTCCTTTTTGTTGTTGGTTTTAATTTTAAAGGTTGGCTTACTTCTTGTAAATGTCGCCACATAATGGATTGAATTAACAGTAGCTAGCAGCAGAACAACGGTACTGTAAGTCACAAGTTAGCGGCAAGCTGTGATGTCAAGTGATGTGCAGTCCAAACTAAAGTAAGCATCACAACGCCCTCCAAAGGGTGAACACTTTTGAAGTGGGAGTTTTGCAGGTCTCAGACTAGACCGTTTCCCAACAATGTTTAGATCCTGCGGGCCACACACCTGACAATGTATGTTGTAACATGTAACATGATGTTTTTGGTACAAACATTTACCCATCATTATTGTGGATATCCTTCCAAGATTTAACCCGCAGACAGGTTATATTCTATAAGCCTGGTATAATACATCCCGTGATGTTCCTGTGGGAGAACACTCTTGCATGTGATTGTGCACTGTGTTTTTCATGCCACACTGTGTTCTTCACCAATCTAATCCTCTGCCCACAGGTTCACAGAGGAAGGGTGCCCGCACAAGAAGTTTTTCCATACTCGCTACCTTATGAGGATGCGTCTGACGCCCGACTGTTCAAAGATGCTCATCTCCACCTCCTCAGGGTACCTACTCATCCTCCACGACCTGGACCTCACCCAGTCCCTGGAGGTGGGCAGCTACCGCATGCTCCGAGCACGACGCACGCCCCTTAGCTCGGGTAAGACAAAAGTCTCCTTTTAATTATTATTATTTATTTATATTTTGAATGTTATCAACTGCCATAAATAAATTAATGTTAACACTTTAAAGACGTTTTAAAGATGTAGTTTGTGTTGCATAAAGTTATAAAGTCATTAGTTTATCACTCATTAAATTCTGATGTGTAAATTTGATCCCAGTCACATCTGATTCTGCAGGGTTTTAAAGGTATAAGGAGTAGTATTATACCACTTGTCATAACGTCCAGCAGAAAACATCTCAATATAGCATTGCCCTTAACCGCATCGGTTTAGTGTTTTCAGTGCTGTGTGCACCATATTCACCATATTTGTTTGCTCCCCCGGTTTGGCTGTTTTGAACCCCATGACCCAGAGAGACGGTTGCATTTGAATTGGCTAGTTTGTTGTGAAACAGTTGCTGCACATTATGTTGCAAGCAGTGGTATTTGTTACAGGTGTGACCAAATACAGTTGCCGCCACACAAAAGGTTGACCCCAGAAATCTTCAGAAACTTTCAAACATAATAAATGCAGGCAGAAGGCAGGGCCTCTGCAGACAAAGACACTGATGCAGATATAAATAATGATAGAGTAGGATCATTGCAGGATAAGTTTCTGAATTTTCCAAGGGGTATCTTTTAACCACTTAACAAAACAAATAGATATATTCTTTAAACAACACATTTTAACCCCCACCATTTCCCAAATGTTCACACATTTTGCAAAGATCTTATAAAAGTTTCACCTATAATGACCAAATGGCCAACAAAGGGACACCAGGGTTTTTGTTTTTTATGTGTTTGGTGTTGTTCTCATTACTTTGCTGATAAAGAAGCATGAGCTTTAGAAGTCATTACATCTGTAGGGTCTCGTGCTTGTTTTAGCCATTTTGTCCCTCTTGGTCTGTGTAGATGGCGGTACATCAGCATCCAGGTCTACTGGAACTTCCCGCCAGGGAAATGACTCCAGCAAGATCCATCCTCACAAAGAAGGTATTTAAATGTTCTACTCAGTGTCTAGTCAAAATTGCGTGGAGAATGTTAATTACAGCTTACCTCAGCAAAGGAATGAGGTTTTAGAACTAGGTTTTTGGGGCACTGGGTCACCATACAATACAGTATAATTGGGAGTGTGTGTGTGTGTGTGTGTGTGTGTGTGTGTGTGTGTGTGTGTGTGTGTGTGTGTGTGTGTGTGTGTGTGTGTGTGTGTGTGTGTGTGTGTGTGTGTGTGTGTGTGTGTGTGTGTGTGTGTGTGTGTGTGTGTGTGTGTTAGTTCCTGACATGGGCTATATTTTGGGACACATTTTAAAACACCTATTTGTCATTAGTTGTTAATAAAAGTATAATTTCCCTCTCCCAGGTCTGTCTCCCAGGAACAGCCTGGAGGTGCTGACCCCAGAAATTCCTGGAGAGAGGGACAGAGGGAACTGCATCACCTCCCTCCAGCTCCACCCTAAAGGCTGGGCTACACTAATCCGTTGTTCTAGTAACATGGATGACCAGGAGGTTAGTGGACACAGCTAGCCCAAAAAAGAAATAAAAGCTCATGGCTTTTTAAAACTAGTTTCTTTTGCCTCAAATTAGCAGTTTTAAAGTGCACTGTTTATTACTTGTTTGCATAATCTTGCTAAATAAACTTTGATGGAAAATTGCATTGGAGGTCTCAATGATCTTCTGGGATCTGGGACCGGTAAGCACAGCTGGTCTAGTTACAGTGCTATAGTCTATCCAAAATATGTTTGGCACACATAAATGGTTGGACCATACTTCTCTAACCAATAATATGGCTGAAGATTCCCTAAAAAAATTGGCAATCTTTTATTTGACAGGCTTTGTGCCATTTGACAGACTTTGTGTCATAATTTGACAGACTTTATTTCGCATCCAAAGTAATAACAGTAACTTAAAGAGCCAAAACATTAGTGTTCCACTGTCCAAATGACTAACAAGTTCACTGTAATTGGAGAAACTCCTACACATTACTTTTAATATGAAATCGCTGACAAAAGGCCAGCGAGATGCTTTCCTAAGAGCCTTGGCTCATGTAAATTCAGCTTTGGAGACTTTCCAGTCAGGTGAAGAGGGAATCTAATTAAACCCTAACAATGATCCCTGCTTTCTTCTGCCTCCCTCCAGTGGACTTGTGTGTACGAGTTCCAGGAGGGGGCGCCGACGCGGCCGCCCGTCTCCCCACGCTGCTCCCTGCGTCTCACCCACTATATCGAGGAGGCCAACGTGGGCCGAGGCTACATCAAAGAGTTGTGTTTCAGCCCCGACGGCCGCCTCATCTGCTCGCCTTACGCCTACGGCGTCCGCCTGCTGGCCTTTGACGAGCACTGTGCCGAGCTGGCTGACTGCCTGCCCGTCCAGACCAGCGTTCTGAGGGAGGTTCGCTCCATCTACTCTCACAGCGACGTGGTGCTCACCACCAAGTTCTCCCCAACACATTGCCAGTTGGCCTCTGGTTGCCTTAGTGGCCGCGTGGCACTCTACCAGCCCAAATTCTAACATCTGTTTCTGTCCCACAAATGGACCCATGTACCTATGCTGCACCTAGGTGAACAAACGTGGACTAACATATGGACCTGGGATAAATAGTAGCTGTTAATATTTAAATTAGACCCCGCCCCTTTCCGCTTTGTTTTTCCACATACATTTAAAAAAAAAGAATAGTAAATTGACTTTAACCCTTTAAGACCTGAAGCCGATTATACAAATGCCAACAGTATTCTGAAAAACGTATTTCTGCTATTTTTGAATATCCAAAGTGTAAAAATAATGCTTTTTAGCTCAAATCAAAAAATTACACAGATGCGTTCCAGGTCTTAATGTGTTAAAGACGTTTTATTTTGGTGGTCTCAATTTCCTGTATTGTGCCGTGTGGCAACCCCCTCCCGTTTGGCATCTAACTAGTTTAAAACAAACCATATATTCAAATACTATTGGGTCCCAGGTCTGGTATAGTGACTGCAGCTGTGGACTACATTACACCATCAGCCTGTAGAGCCTAAACTTTAAGAAGAAAAGACTGAAGTATGAGGAATTCTGGCTGAAGAATCAACATGTACTGACTGCAGCTATGGCCTTGTGGTGAAACTGTAACCTTGGATGGAAAATTTAAGCCTTTCAAATCCCAAACTTTAAATAGGATTTAATCTATGGTGAAAAACGGGGGATTTGGAGAGTCAAAGAATGGCTGTGGACTTAAATGATGTGGGCCGCAAGATCAAATAACATAGCCTTGGTTTGGTCCCTGTTGCGTAGGTCAAGGTGGAATAACATGGCATCACTCACAAACATCTTTTGGTTTTTCATCCAATCATTGTTTGGAGCTGTGTGTTCTTTAACATTTGTAGAAACTCACCTTGAGTCTTGATGAGACTAACGCCCAGGAAAAAAAATTACGTTGATGCTGATATTTTACATTCTTGTCAGAACAACACTAATAACAAAAGTACAGTCATTAGTCTTCATGCGACAATTGAGAACCGGGCAGCGTTGTGTCTTCTCTTCTTCAGCATCCTCCATTTTGGATCATGTCATCGAGAAGTGTCGGTTCACAGCTGCGTCGGTTCACGGTTGTCATGCCTTTTCATAGGTGCTGCTTTTCTGCTCATACAATCTGAACTTTGACCCCTGAGCAAAGGACCTCATCATTGGACGCCTTCCCGCTGTGGTTATGGATGGTGACCTCTTCTACCTACCTATTAACTTTTGTTCTACACCTCTTTTTCTAATTGTCCTTGTCTTTTCTTTGTCTTTGTCTTTCGTGGGTTTTTAAATGTTTTTTATTGTTGTAGTTCTTTTGAATGTTCTTTACACTAACTACATGTAGCACGGATTATACGTTGGATTGAGTTGTTCTCTCTCGCACTGTGGTCTGCGAGAGTTCCTGTTGTTGCTATTTGGATGTTGTTTTCACCTTATTTGTGCATTTTAAAATGTAGGGCCCTGAAAGGGAAATCCCGTACTCTTATAAAAGAGATGCAAAAGTATTTTGGGCAATGTGGAGGAGCAGTGCCTGGAGAATTACTTGAGCATGGTTGCTATAATCACACAGGAAGGTATTGTTTCTAGGAAGTATTTGAGAAGATTTTTGAAATGTTGGTTGCTGCTGAGAATGTTACCCATCAGCATTTTCTTCTTTATGGTCTATCTCCCTGACAAAACAAGAAATTAGCCCTCTTAGCCAATTCAGTTTGTGGTGGCAAGGCACTCAGATTGTAGTATAGAGTGGTGAAAAAAGATTTGGCAGCATTTTTCTCATTAGCTTCGCTAATCACTGTTCAAACATTTTTGCTATTTTACTTAAGTCGAGGAATGGTTCCCTTTAAAAAATCACATCCAATGCTTTAGGGGAAGGGACCCCCGTGTAGTGTATAGCGTGGTCCCAAAAAACAGGCAAATCCCCCCCCCAGATATTACACCTTATTATATGACAGTTAAAATACTTAGTGATTTAAGAGTAGTTTTGTTTGTTTATATAAGCAAGTGATAGGCAACATGAGCCTATACTACTATGCACACCAGCCTTGATAAATATCCTCCTATTCTTATTTCTTATTTATGCGAGAGGGGTGCTCTGCTTGGAGCTGTCAGATGCCAAAACATGTCTTAAGATTGTTGGGTCTGGGGCATGGCTGCTCCTTACCTGATGTAGCTGTGCAGTAAATGTGAGCTTCGACCTGTAAGGTTTCATTAGGCATTGGTGGTGGGTTTTAGTGTTTGTAAGCTTAAGCTGTCTCAGCAATAAGGTATTTTATAGATAACTGAAGTTGGATTTTGAAAATGTTCAAGTGCTTGATTAATAGAAATGTAAAAAAAAAGTTATTAGCTTTGTTTATATAGGATGTTTAATGGTCAATATGACAAAAACATCTAGATAATACACCCTACTTTCAGCCAGGGAAGTTCCTGTGCCCTGAAAGTAGAAGTGGCATTATTCTTGTTAAATCTAAAGTTATTGTATATAATTAAGACGTGTTGGATAAGAAAATACTAGCTCTGAGAAGATAGGTTATTTCTTAGTATATTACTGCCGATGATTCCTTATAATTCTAAGCTCACAAAAAAATGCTTCATCCTGACTGAACCTGTGTGTAGGGAAGAAAGAGGGGGGGGGGGGGGAGTCTTTTGCACTCTGGTACCTCAGTTACATGCTCAATGTTCTGCAAACCAGAAATTAGTTCAATTCACAGTCAATTCAAAAGACAGATTTTCGAAAAAGAGAGAAAAAAAAATCTAAGAATTGGGAACCTTTTCTATTTAAAAAAATATATATGAACATATTAATCAAGTTAACAAGAGGACAAAATTATAACGTACTTAAGGAAGAAAATACTGGAGCATTGGCAAGATAGTTGTAGCCTCTAGCCTATTTGAATTATTGACTGAATTATTGCATTGACCTCATTTCTGTTGCTGCTTTTCTTTTTCTTTGTTCGCTGATTTGTGAGAAAAACGCCATATTACATAAAGCAAATATAAACATGGTACTTGTTACCAAATTAGTTCTTTTTTGTTTTGGCAGCCCTGTCATGGTTTTAACCTGCATTCAGCTGTAGTTGGTTGAACATTATCTATTGTTTAATCATTTGGGAGCGCTCTGTTACCTTCTGTTCACAGTTCGAGGGTGGGACAAGAAATGTTTTGACATGTTTGAAGCTCATAATGTTGTTTCCTAAATGGCTCTAAGTAATCCCAACAATGACATGACTAAAAAGGTACTTGTTATCACTGAAATAAAAGTGGCTTTTTGCACTGCCGACTATTTTCTTTTTCTATTGCCAACAGCCTTGCAATGCTTGGAAACAGCCACTAGATGGTAGTCAAAGTTTCAGTGAGCTCAACACATTCCCCACTGTATAACAAGAAAACAACCAACAGTCTGTACTGTAGGCTTCAACACTATTCATGTTGCAGTCATTTTAAGAAACTTTTGATTGGAGCATCAATGCAGATTTTAACGATTTCCTGTGTGGAAGTGTGATTAAGAGTGTGGGGAGGAGGATGCTTCAAAATGTACCACAGCATAGAGGCTTATGGAACGTAGCTGAGCATAGATGTATCTAGTTGTGCATTCTCAGACATTGCAAGAATGTCTGAATGCCTGGCCTGGCTGAAAGGAAATAAATCATATAATGAACTACTTTCATTGTTAACTAAACTGATTCTTCCAAAAGGCATAAGTTAATCCTAACACAAGGGCTTGAGAATAAAGATGAGACAATAACGGTATACTGTATTTGTCTGAGATATTTATAATGGTCCTGGTGGACTAATAGTCATTGTAAAATATAAGTACAGTGTTAGAAAAACATTTCACTTATCAGACCAGCTGATACACAAACTCAATCACTCGATCCTCATACCGTATAATCCCCAAAGCCTTTGCAAGAGGATAAAATAGATACTGCAGCGGGTAAACCGTTCATTTCCGAGACATCGTGCTTCATTCAGAATCCACTCTGTACAAGAGTTTTGAATTAACACTGAGGATTGTGTTGCATACAGTCCTGTAAAAAGCAGCAGTATTGTGTTTTTAATTGTGTGCTATCAATAATGTAAGAATAGGCAACAACATGATGCCTCAAGATGTATTTCAAGTAAGGACCTTATGACGGTCACTTGATTTAAAACCGATGTTATCATTTTGGAATGAAACGTATTTGGATGTATATGTATGTCACAGAGTGAAATACATACACACAGACACAACAAGCAGACAGCCTCTTTAGAATGGTTTCGCATTGCTTCACGACTCAACTAAAGAAATCCACTAAGGTTGCTGTTTACTTTCCTAAGTAGACTGAGCACAACTCCAGTGGTTTTAATAGGGTTATGCTTACTGCGATGAACACCTTGATTTAGTGTAAGGCATTTGCAGGACCACTTTGGTGTGTTGCCTCAATAGGGATATGAACGTTCATTTATTTCTGTGCATGTAAATGCTTAATGTGCACACTCCTTCGCCCAGACACTCATCATGCCCTCTTAGCTCTTGCAGAGCGTGCTTTCCTCTGCTGCTGTTGCTGGCTCTGGCGCTTGCGATTGATGGCCTTGGTGCTGACACGCAGCTTACGGAGCCTCAGGGCACGAAGACGCAACTGAAGGTCCTGAGGAACCTTCCCTCCTTTCGCCCTGATGTCCTTCAGCCTCTGCCTGGGCGTAAGGGTCAAGTTGAAGTCACAGATGGTGGGACGTGGATCCATGCCCACGCGGCAGCGCCGCATGGAGGGGAAGTAGCCCTCAGCCCACACCACCAACTTGTACTCTCCCGGGTTCAGCAGGCGCCAGTAGTCCCCGTCACCAGCTACAGAGATGACAGGCAGGGAATACAAATTATTGAGCTACAAGATTTAAAAACAAAACATAAGGAAGAACCTCCTTCAATGGGAACAAATCTGCAAAAATGCCCAACATCCCATTCATTAATCATTATGAATTATTTATGGCAGATGTATCTTTTATAATGCATCACAATTTCAATAGAACAAAGATGTCTACCTGATCTGATGTCATGGTCGTGGCCTTCAACCTTGATTATAGCATCTTCTATTCCTTCTTTGGTAATCTTGTCTCTCACCACACCCTTTATTCCTCTGTGAACCTAAGTGGAGAGTACATATTTGAACACCAAACACTTAAAGGTTTCATGACATTCAGTTTTACAACACATTAAAAGTATTCATCATGGTCCTTCAAACGTGTATTAAAGGTTTTAACTGAAGAAATCCACTCCAGTGATCCATGGCAGGATTTTTTCTCTCTGATTTCTAAAGCCTTTTCAACTGCAATGAAAAAAAAATCTTTGCCTGCGGGTGTCGCTGTTGAGGGATTTTGACTGTCAATCATCTCTGCTTCACCCCCCCCAAAGGAATGGATAGGGGAGGGGTGGAGAGGAGAGGGGGCGGGATTAATGAACTGTGACATCAAAGTCCAGGGGCCAATCACAGATTACTTTTCAGCCTAATTATTCAGAAAACCCCAGACCACAGAAAATCCATTGAATGTTCAAAGTTCAGTTTTTTTGGGTCTAATTAAGGTCATAAAACCCCCCCAAAAAACATAAAAAATAAAAAAAGTGAAAATGAATGTCATAGAACCTTTAAAGGACCACGTCACCCATTTTCAGCCGAACTTCATAGAGTATATTTGGTCCTCATTAATGCTCGTTATAAGATGACACCATTTCTGTCTACTCACTCTGTGTCTCAGAGGAGAACTGTGGACAGTTCAGAAACCTGCCTACCAATGACATCATTGGTAGGCAGGTTTTGTCATTTATAATCTCTGTCAGCACCACTGCCCTAAACAGTGTTGTTGTTGGTAACTTGATATTATTATTAATGCAAGAACAATGGCTTCTATTTCAGCATGCTAACTTTCCTTTCCTTCTAACTTTCTAATAGCTTGAAATCCCCAGCTTGTTATCCACTGGTAGGCAGGTTTCTGAAACAGACTCAGACACAGACTGAGAAGATTTAAATTGTCAAATAATATAAGAAAGAGGCAATAGTCGAAAATAGACGATCTACAAGTTGTAAATCTGCTATTTTCACAATATTTATCAGTGGAACCAAGTCAAACTAAATGTAAGGCCTCAACTCCTACATTCCAAGTGCTTGACAGAGTGGGGGGTCCCAGTTCAAATATGGTTATTTTGGGGGGTCCCCAGTTCAAATATGATTATTTTGGGGGGGGGGTCCCCAGTTCAAATATGATTATTTTGGGGGGTTGCAGCCTGAAAAGGTTGAGAACCACTGGGACAGTGTACCGACACAACTGACTGACCTGTTCCATATAAACCAGTAGAGACTCTTTGTTGTTCTCCCACTCGATGGGAAGCTCACTGACATGAGGGAACTTGTCACAGGACAGCTCCACTGTCACCTCAAAGCAGTTGGTGTGGAGGTAGCTGAAGTCATTCATACCTGCGGGACATATATACACTCAAGCGTCTGATTCATAATAGAAACACAGGGTCCAGACTTAGTGCGTCAAGCTTTGAAGAGGGTGAACGGTCCAGTTGTAAATATTGGTTTCGCTAGCACTCTTGTTTATATTAACCAGGAGACGAGTGTGGAGGAGAGTTCATTTAAGTTCATGAGCTCAGTAAAACAGTCTCTGATCTCAGTATATACATCTATATGTGTGTGTATATATATATATATATATATATATATATATATATGTAAGCTTGTTTTGCAGCTGCAGCCTAGCTGTGTACAGGGAACTTTTTACAGCCAAGTTGATGACAGACAAAAACGTTTTAACAGATGTCTGGAATTAGTTCATATCACACTCGTCCAAGACAAACAAACAAGTATTCTTCAGGGATGAACTTGATGAAGTACAGTACATGTTCCTTAATGAGTGAAGAACCAGCACAGTACATACAGTAATGCCCTCTAGTGACCCCCAATGGAATGAGTTGTTTCATTCCAAAATGAGATATCCATCATTTGAAAAAATACAAACATGACACACATTCGGACAAGGGTAAATTAAGCAACATTAAATCTCACTGTTGACTATGATGGAAATCTTTCTTTATAGGATGTAAACCCTTATGGGTTCATTTGTCAGGTCAAGTCAAGAGTTAACCCAGGCCGATTCAACAAATGCCTTCTAAATCAGAAAACCCCAGACCACAGAAAATCCATTGAATGTTCAAAGTTCAGTTTTTTTGGGTCTAATTAAGGTCATAAAACCCCCCCAAAAAACATAAAAAATAAAAAAAGTGAAAATGAATGTCATAGAACCTTTAAAGGACCACGTCACCCATTTTCAGCCGAACTTCATAGAGTATATTTGGTCCTCATTAATGCTCGTTATAAGATGACACCATTTCTGTCTACTCACTCTGTGTCTCAGAGGAGAACTGTGGACAGTTCAGAAACCTGCCTACCAATGACATCATTGGTAGGCAGGTTTTGTCATTTATAATCTCTGTCAGCACCACTGCCCTAAACAGTGTTGTTGTTGGTAACTTGATATTATTATTAATGCAAGAACAATGGCTTCTATTTCAGCATGCTAACTTTCCTTTCCTTCTAACTTTCTAATAGCTTGAAATCCCCAGCTTGTTATCCACTGGTAGGCAGGTTTCTGAAACAGACTCAGACACAGACTGAGAAGATTTAAATTGTCAAATAATATAAGAAACAGGCAATAGTCGAAAATACAGTACAAATACAGTAGTTCTCAAACTTTTTCGTGCCAAGGACCCACAAAATGATATGTATTTGGCCGCGGACCCCCCCAACTGAAAATGGTTTGTGCCAGGGACCCCCAGAAGAGAAGATTTGTGTTTTTCAAACACTTTCAAGATATTAAAAAAACGTTCAGGACGTCACTTTGTGCCACGCTGCGAGCTTGTATATCTGCTATTTTTGAAACTCACTGTTCTAAACCAATGTTCTAAATCCTAAGAGTTTTCTGAAAAACTGATGTTGGTATATATATAGCTGAAATCCAAAATGAAACAGATGCTTTCCCATGTTTTAATGGGTTAAATGAACCCTGAGGATTTGACTGTGTGCTGAGGTACTCACTCCCAGGGACAGTGTGCCAGGCTCCCCCGTTGATAATGTTGTGGTGTTGCTGGAAGTCTTCGTAGTGACAGTGGCGACGGTCAGGATTGGCCATCACCAAGTTGGTGGAGGCGTAGACAGTGGCGAGCCAGCGGAAGAAACCGTCATCGGACGTTGGGGTGTCTTCCTGGGGGATCCAGTCGCGGGTGCAGTCAAAGGGATAGGTGACCACCAACTCACCCCCATGGAGGTTAGCGCTGAGGACAAACGGGATGTTCTGCATCCAGTTGATGACTGCGCGGGTCTCAGGAGCAACCTGAGAAGAGGAAGGGTTAAACAGTATCAGTATCAGTATCAGCTTGAATGCAGTTTGTGAGGTTCTGAATGAGATTCCTGTCCTTGAAAAGAAAATCTCTTATGATTTCATAACGATAGAACTGGACTGCAACAGATGTTTGGTATTAAAGTTTGAACTCTTACTAAAGAATAGTTTATTGTTTCCCAGCTAAAAATAAAGCAGTTTCTTCAGCTCTGAATTGATTTCCTGTTCGAAACATCTGATATTGCTTGCATGCCACTGAGGGTAAGCACAGTCAGCACACATGATTTTAACATCTCAAGATGTCCTCGGATTCCCTGGAGAAAAAGAGATTTTTTTCCCCTGCATGAGCAGATTCATGAGCTGATTCATTGATTGTTAGTGCCTCGGGGTCTTAAGTAGGTACTAGGCAGTCACACTTCTACCACCCTCACCCTAAATACGGGAGCCCCCAGGGTTGTACTCCCTATACTGTACACCCACGAGCCACGTCTGTGTGGCCAGAAACAGCTAAAACACCATTGTAAAGTTTGCTGATGACACAGTGGTGGGCCCAATCTCAAATGACCGTCGGGAAGACCAAGGAGATGATCGCGTGTCTTAGGCAGACTCCTGGTCAACAGGGTACCAGTGCAAAGAAGGCGAGACACCGCCTGTACCGCTTCAGGCAGCTAAGGATATTCAAGGTCTCAGAGAAGGTCCTGCAATGATTCTACTCTACTGCCTTCCAGAGCATCCTGACAGGGGCCATCACTGTGTGATAAGGGAATAGCTCTTCCCAGGAAATGCGAGTGCTGCGGAAGGTGGTGTGGTCGGACTTTGACAGACAGAGTGGGGCCAAATGCTTTGCCCTTTCCCTCTTATAAAGTCGGAACTGAGCGTCCCTATTCTGGTCATAATAGTGCACATTCTGGGATAATAGGCAATCTACCAGCTCACAATGTGTAACGTTGTGAACTTGTAAATTGGCTATTTTCCGCAAGGTGATTTGGTGAAAAACGAAAATAGAAAGGGGACAATTTATAGGCGTGTGGTTAACCCCGGTCAATGACGTATATTGGGTTTAAGTGGTTAATAACTGACTTACCATGGCATCTTCTTTGGTGTAGTACTCTGGGATGGGGATGTAGTGGTTGCTGACTTTAGATTTGTCCACCGCCATCTCCTGAGCGTCCCACAGTATGTTGTTGAGGTCAGGGAAGTTGTGGTTCATATCAATCCCCTCAAAGCTGTACCGCCCATGGGCCCAGCCAGCCAGTTCTGAGCCCTACGGTCAATCGATCACACAAATCACAATCATGTTACATACCAACTTCAATTACTGCATACGAATTTGACTTGATGCCCTTGGTGCAGAGGCACATTGACAGTTTAAATAATTGTACAGTTCATGCATTGTGCAAAGACTAAAATATCAACATGTTACCTTGATGTTAACTTTTTTGTTACTAGTACTACTTCTCTGTACTTCTTTACCCTTACTTGTATATTTGTTTTTATCCCACTATGATGACTATAATTTTCCACAGGATTAATAAAGGTCTGTCTGTCTGTCTGTCTGTCTGTCTGTCTGTCTGTCTGTCTGTCTGTCTGTCTGTCTGTCTGTCTGATCTATAATCCAATCTATCAATAATACATTGGCATGCTTCGTTGCTGGCTCAGGACTGAATTCCCCCCACTTTGTCTCCCTTCCTCCACATGTTTTGAATGTTTTCACCATGAAAAAAAAAAAAAGTTTACTCCCCTCTCATTTTGTAAAAACATCTCTACTGTCCAACTCCTACTAAGTCTGTCTAATACCATACTCATTCATTATCTCCTTTGTGTACCATCTCATATGCTCCTTCGTAGCCATCAGGGTTCATAGAAGGCAGTAGGTGGATTCGTGTTTCAGTAACCAGGCGCACAATGCGCTGGTTGCCCCCTTTGTATTCCCGGCACATGTACTGCATGAGGTTGAGCAACAGCTCTCGGCCAAGAGCCTCATTCCCATGCATCCCTGCCACGTAGCGAAACTCTGGCTCACCTGCCAAGAGGGGCAATAGAAAGCCAGTTACAGGATGTCTTTGCTAGTGGTTATCAGGTACCATGTTAGAAAGGTGGCAACTAAACAGAAGGTTGCGATTTTATTTACTGTTCCTCTGAGGCAAAACAAAGAAGATCCCTGATTTCTGTACAGGGGTAGTGTTAATTTGATTAGACTATAAAGAGCTGAAGAGAAACAGAAGAATATCTTGATTTGCACTCCTGGGTGAGTCACTAGTCCAACATGCGGGCTCTGTTTGGATTGTACAAATTGTGGTTATTGGTCATGTCATGTGTTTTAACTGTAGCATAAAATTCCTTTAGACCACACCATCTTCAACTGAATTTGACCTGAAATTAATTTGCCTTGCTTGAATTGGTGCAGCCATACAAAAATAAAATTGCATGGTAATTCACTACTAATGAGACACACAAGTCACACAAAACAAGAAGCATCTGAAAGCCGGACTCTTTAGCTGTTGGCCGAAGACCAGGAGAACATTGGGAAAGCATTCAAAGTCTCAGATAAAGTTTTCAAGCCCTTGTGTATTGTGGCAAAAGCGTGAACTACAGCAACTTGCCAATGATTATAAATGGATAGGCCTAGCCTGAAGGCAGACATTCCTGAATATTGTCATATTATGGGCCAAGTAAAACAGAAAAAAGAAAGAAAAGAAAACTGCATTTTTTTTGCTAGGGACTAATAGAAAAACGCAAGAGTTTGATGATTCATCTTTGTTTGGTGTGCAAATGCAATGTAAACTCACATGCAATACACAGGTGCACATTAATGCAACCCAATTAAAGCAGATAGCATTATAATCCTTTGGTTAACAATCAGGTCCAGCCCTGCCTTAAGCTTAGACACTATGGTTAATATGATTTACCATCAGAGGAAAACTGTCAGCAGACAGATTCTAGAGACAATTCAGAACTCTCTGTAATTCAATAAGACTAGTGGACTCATAAAATATAGTCCTGTAAGAATCAAGACTCAATAACATGCCCATAAACACATAGGTCTTTTATTGATGAAACATTTCAGATGATGCGTAGAAATAGTGAGTCCAAACACTGCCATTGCCCATAAAAATTCTGCACCGGGACCTAATTATCCATGAAACCACTGTGAATGAGACTCAGCTGTTTGCACAAGAATAGCCTACATTCTCATTCTCTCAGATAGAAAAGTAAATCTAAAATGTGTTCATGTCTTTGAAGTTACCAAGAAGACTAGCTCTACTTCTATTTTCACTTTGGCACAAGTCCAGTGACCACAACTAGTAGCTACCGGACAGGACAGCCAAATTATGTGCATAATGCATTTTTACTCAGTTTAACAAAGGAACCTTTCTTGGTTTTGATCGTGAATACATAGTCTTGAACTATTGAATTTTAAACCATAATCTGTTTGTTTATGTGAGAGGCCTTTTCAACAGGACACTGCAGGGTTTCCTATCCGGTCCTGCTCTAGAGCTCAGGCTGTATAAACACAAGGGGAAGCTCAAGTGGGCCCCTAAACAGCCACTATCAGGTTAGCATGAAGAGAATGGAGGAAGCAGTTCATCCCAGAGGCTGTTGAACTTAAGGCAACCGCAACTTGACTGGATAACCACTGAAGCCATATTTTATACTTCTACTTCTACTACGCACAATGGTGTCACGTGGTGAAAATAGCCAATCTACAAGCTCACAACGCATCACATTGCAAGTGTTGTGAGCTTGTAGATCAGCTGTTCTTGCTATTTTTTAAAAATGTTCTAAGTTTTTGAATATGTTTTCCTATAATGCCCAAAATAGGGATACCATGTTGAAAGTGGATAATGTCATTGGCAATTTCTTTGCACACAGGGACATTTTACTGGGCAGAAAGTGCTATCGGTTTGCAAGGAAATCCCTCAAACATTTGTATTATGCAAATTGGGTATGGATACATTTGGAGTATAGGGAGCTAATAATTAATAATATAGGCTAATCCTTTCCTTTGCAATGGATAAGCATTAGTCATTATAAGTATTTATGGTTTTACTTGCTTGTACAAAATTGTTTTATGACATTTATTACAAACAACTTTGTAAAAAAAACTGACTTTTGACCTTCTCCTAAACTAATAATACTAAGTTTCAGCTTCAGTTTTTTTATGCCACCATTTCTATATTTTACATGGACTGTTTGTACTGTAAGTCATCTTTAGTCGTGTTTATTGCAGTGATCTTCCCTGAGTTTCCTATACATGGAAAAACTCCTGCAAACAGAAAACAAAATAAACACTTGAATCCATCTTACCAAGTTCATGCTTGCCAGGGTTATCTGAGATCTCCATAACGTAGAGTTTGAGTCCCATGTAGCTCTTCCCTATGCTGTAGATGCGGGTGATGTCAGGACACTCATCATTTACAGACTTCATAAGCTTCAAGTGAAAGGAGACAGAAACCCTGTCAGTGGGAGGGCTCATACGAAATGGTAAAGTCTTAGTTTTGTGGATCCCAGACAATGTCTTGAGCTTGCAACTTGAACTTTTTATTCAAATTTACTTCATTCATAAGGAAAATCTTATCTATCCATCCATCGAAATCTACAGCAGATGCAGATTTGTTCCGCAAATCTGCAAACTCTCAGGACTCTGAGTCAAAGCTTTGGCATTATCTTTATAGAGGCTAATGACAGTCTTTACGGTCAAAAACCATGTTACTCATCATGCATGTTTGGTCTGTGGTCTCTCTGTGATTGAAGAGGAACTGACTAACCTTTCGCATCTCTTTGTAGTTGTGATGCCTGAAGTCCAGATTGTCTTTTGATCCCCATTCGGTGTCTGAGTAGTACACATCATCTGGATCTATGAGGAAACATCTGTTCAATGGGATATCTTCAACATCTCTAAAACAGAGATAATCCAAATTTACAAAAGTGTTTTATTAGCCAAGGACTTCAATTACCAACTATATACTTCACCAACACATTATCAAATAAATACCAGAGCCCTGAAGTTGTATGTCTGAAACAAAAAAGTTTTAAAACTATACCAGGAACACGACAGCCAAGTATCTCAGCCCTGAGGCAGATGGTGCCATTAAAGTACCAGGTCTGAGGGTTGATGCGGATAAAACGGGCAACAGTGGGAACAGGGAGCAGTGCCAGCACTGGAGTCTCTGGGTCCTGGTTCCCTTTAAATACCTGCACAATGCAATGTTACATGAAACACTATGGCTATTGAACCAATTGAAACCTATAGTTTCCCTAATTTGGGGGGAACATTCTGCAAAAATTGCATATCTACAAGCTCACAACGTGCCGTGTTGTGAGCTTGTAGATCAGCTATTTTCAGCGAAGAGATTTGATGTTCAGCAGAGGGAAAAAAGGGGTGGACCAAATATAGAGCCCAGGTTGACCACGGTCAACTAACTAAGTATATAGTTTAGGTGGTTATCGGGAATATTAAATGTGAGATACAAAGAATATAGAAACTAAGCATAGTTGTTGCAAATAGTACAGTTGGAGGAATAGTTCAAAAAGCCAATAAGATAACTAATAGAATATATGTACATATAATAAAAAGGTATTAACACATACCGCCTCCTCTGTCCCATTCATACAGGTTTCCCAGTCCGTAGAGTCATTACTCAGCTGCACTTTGTATGTATGGACCCAATCCCAGCTGTAACCACACCAAGATGGCAGATGAAGTACAAGAAATTAAAACCTCTTTAAGCAATATAAATGCATGTTTTGTGATGGACTCTTTCCACTGACTCGCCTTTGATTGTACAGTACAGTACAGTACAGTACAGTACAGTGCAGTACAGTACAGTACAGTACAGTACAGTACTGCTTGTATAGGGTTGTAATAAGTAGTAGTCGAGTTCAATGACCTCAAATCACTAAATATATATTTTTACTATGCTTAAAATTAACAATAACAACCTTAACTAAATAATGAGCTATTTTCCTAAATGTTATATTGTGGAAATATTTATCCTCATTAAATTTGGTCAATGGGAAACCATTTGATCAACAAAAGACTTAAAGGTGGTGTAAGTGATATTTAGTTTTGTTAAAAGTGTTAAATAGCTCTATATTCCAATAAATAGCTACAGTATAGACTTGCAATAGAATTTGGAGCTTTAACTTTTTAACATTTTTCTTTCTTTTCTTTTAAGTTACCCATAATAATTGATCATTGGTAATTTTTCTCAATTCATATGAGCAGGTTTCACTTTTTTCAAATAGTGGATAACTCATTTTGGAATGAAACTGATATATACATATTGACCCTGATAGTACCTGACCTCCAGATGGAGTTCCTGCCCTGCAGGATGACTCCAGTGAACATGGTCAGGTAGATGGCGTCCAACTCCAGCCACTGGTTCCGATCTTTGTACTCTGCACACCAAGCCCCGTCATACAGGTCCCCATCTTCAATGCCTGACTAGAAATGCAAAGTAATGAGGGTTTTTTCTGCCATCTGGATTAAGTTAAATGTATATTATAATCTAGATTTCAAATGAACGGGTGCCTGGTGGTTCAGCCAGTTAGTGCATTTAGTACAAATCTGATTCCCGGTCTTGTATCGCATGTCTCTCCTCTCTCTGTCAATGGCTTCCTATCGCTCTCTACTATCTCAAGGGGTGTCTCAGGCTCTGCACTCTCCCTGTTTGCATCCTACCTGACAGGTCGCTCCTACCAGGTGATGCTGAGAGGGTCTGTGTCAGAACCGCACAGGCTCACTACTGGGGTTCCCCAAAGCTCGGTTCTGGGTCCTCTTCTTTCCTCTCTCTACACAACATCTCTTGGTGCCGTCATCCACTCCCATGGCTTTTCCTACCACTGCTATGCCGATGACACCCAGCTGATCTTCTCATTCCCCCCCCCTCTGACACATGCACAAGTGGAGGCACGCATTGCTGCTTGTCTAGCTGACATCTCGGAGTGGATGTCGACGAACCACCTGAAGCTCAACCTGGACAAGACCGAGCTGATGTTCCTCCCGGGGAAGGGCTGTCCGCACCGAGACATGGCCATCACCATTGATAATGCTGTGGTGACGTCAACTCGGACTGCGAAGAATCTGGGTGTGACCTTGGACGATCAACTGTCGTTCTCGGTAAACATTGCATCAGTGACACGGTCCTGCAGATTCCTCCTCTACAACATCAGGAGGATTCGCCCCTTCCTCACGGAGAAGGCAGCCCAGGTGCTCATCCAGGCTCTTGTCATCTCCCGCCTAGACTACTGCAACTCCCACCTTGCTGGTGCTCCGGCATCTGCCATCAGACCTCTGGAGCTTGTTCAGAAAGCTGCGGCTCGTCTGGTGTTCAACCGCCCCAAGTTCTCCCACACAACTATCCTTCTCCGCTCTCTACACTGGCTCCCCGTAGCGGCTTGCATTCAGTTTAAAACCCTGGTGCTAGCCTATAGGGCAGTGAAAGGAACAGCTCCTTCTTACCTCCGGGCTATGGTCGATGCTTACACCCCTGCCTGACCACTTCGGTCTGCCACCTCGGGGCGACTGATTGCCTCGTCACTCAAGGGTCCTTCTGGTCGATCTACACGCTGACAACTTTTTTCTGTTCTGGCCCCACAGTGGTGGAATGAACTTCCCATTGATGTCAGGACAGCAGAGTCACTGCCCATCTTTCGCCGCAGGCTGAAAACCCACCTCTTCAGGAAACACTACCCTTCCTCTTTGCCTGGCCTACTTGTTGTTAACTAGTTGTATGAACTCTTGTTTTATTGTTTAAATGGTTTTATTGGATCTTGTTTAGTCGATACACTTATTTGTTTTAGCTCTTGCTCATTTGATTTTGCTATTTTGTCTCATCTGTTTAAGAAAGTAGGTAGCTGATATACTGCACTTTTACCTTAGCGCTAGGTATACTCTTGGTTACTTGTTTTTGCAGAAAATGCACTTAAGACTTCTGGTGATTAGTAGTTTCGTTCCTTACCTATGATGAATGCACTTATTGTAAGTCGCTTTGGATAAAAGCGTCTGCTAAATGACTGTAATGTAATGTAATGTAATGTACTATCATATCTAGGAAATAAAGCATACGAATGCTGAAAAAAAGTAACTTAAAAATAATTTCAGATAAATGAAGATAACCACATAACTTTGTGGTGATTGACCAACGCATTGGGGCAGTGTTATGTGTTGATATGTGCTATAGTCTACAGTACAGTACAGTACCGTGACGTACCGTACCGTACAGTACAGTACAGTACAGTACAGTACAGTACAGTACAGTACAGTACAGTACAGTACAGTACAGTACAGTACAGTACAGTACAGTACAGTACAGATACAGTTATGTTCAGTAAGACAATGTATGTGAAGTAATGTGTTCCCAGACATGGCATAGTGGGTAACACCCCTGTCTTTGGAAACACATACTGTATGAACAATTTTGGTTTAGAGACTATTTCTCTCTTGTGCCTCTCCTCTGTCTCTCTCTCTATCTCTCTCTCTCTCTCTCTCTCTCTCTCTCTCTCTCTCTCTCTCTCTCTCTCTCTCTCTCTCTCTCTCTCTCTCTCGCACGCACACACACAACTTTCCTAGTATCCTGACTCCATCAAGGGGGTAAAAAAAAGGCAGTAGACCATGATTCTGAGAGAATGAGCTTAGACAAACCTGAATGTTTAGCCTGCCCCTATGAGGGCCCAGCCCTGTCCGTTGGAAGGAAGATGCCTGGAGCTGGCTGTCCTGAACCCGCAGGGACTCCAGGCCAAGTGGAGGACAGTCTGGAGAAGAATGAAAGCATTATCAGATACCATCTTCTGTGTTCTTCTGTATTTGTATGTCTTTCTGTACTTGTCTTATAGGGATGCAGATTTTACATTCAAGGAAAACTATTCTGGTCTGGCTGCTGAAGGGTTAAATACCATCATTTGGTTGTTCTGAGTAAGCAGCCTCACAGTCTGATGTAACATGAGGTCCCAGCACTAAATGTAGTATTGGACCATTATGTTCTCACTCCCCACAAAGTCGTAAGTATACTTAATACTACTGGGTGAGTTCCATGGAGGTTTTGAGGAAACCACAACGCCCCCCAACCCCCACAACCCCCACCTCACTCACTCTCTCTCTCCCTATGTTGGGAGTCAAGGAAAGTGGACCCGTGCAAAAGTATGGACAGTGTATGTATGTAATATGAGACACCACTGCTCAGACACGGGTCTGGAGAGTCAAGTCAAAGCATACTGTGGAGAACAAGAGCTACTAGTACAGCTGACAGGTTTTTATGGCGTTGAGATCAATAACAGGAGGCTAACTAACAAGATGAAAAACATGTTGTCACTTTCAATGAAGAAATTAGTTCAGTTGTATTCATTTGAAATAAAACTATTTTGGTACCTGGAAGGTGTAGTTTTAAGGGATTCGGCTTGCATTTGACATAATCACTAACTGGTGTAGCATGGCATGTGAAAATCCTCTTTCACACAATCTTTATAAATTGGTTCAATATGCTTTGAATCCAAGACAAATATGTATTTGTCGGTTGAGATACACCTGCACTGCACTGCCTTATACATTTCAAATATCACAGGCCAAGAAATGAATGCTTATATAGGCTACATGCATCACGTTTTTAATTCAGTAGGCTTAGGCTATCAGACAATTATGTATGTATGTATCGGTCTACTTTAAGAGATATTACATGAATATACTTTAAACTAATTGAATGTAGGTAATTGCTTTTATAATTGAGATAATTTCATGATCTAGTTTTCCCGCAAATGAAAACAAAAAATAGATGTGGGTGGGGTTAAAGGTCACATATTAGAGCTCTGATATTAACTACCCAGTGGTTTTGGTGCAGCCTCTGTCTTGCTTTCAGTAGTTTCGCCTTTCTCCTTATTTTTATGGGTTTCTTCAGCATCCTTTTCAGTATTTATCTTGACGGTTTGATGATCTCTGACAGTAGTGGTGAGCATCTCTGTCGCTGCTGTAGATGTCGATCTGGTCTCTTGATGTACAATGGAAGAGTTCACTGTGACAGAAACAGTCCAATCTGAAGTTGCAGCAGCTGTAGGTCTACTTGTGTTAAACGAATAGCGACCAGACGTAGCGTTAGTGATCAGTGCTCCTGTGTCGTCAAAACTCCTCAGAACAAGTATTGCAGTCCAAATGCACAAAAGCTTTTCCATCTTTCTCTTTGTTTGGTGCAGGCTGCTGCAGAAACGGTTCAACAGATGACAGACAGACAGACCCGAACCGCTGCATCCACCTCCCCAATCCCACCCCACCTCCCTCCCCTAATTCCTACAAAAACCGTAATCCATAAAAAACAAGCGCATGATTGTAGTTTACATGTGGTTTATATAGGCTTGAGGACTGCACGCGCACATCTTTCAGTCACTTCCCACGTCAAAGCCAGCATAAACGTTATCCACAAAAGGTTTTTATTTGTTAAATATTGCATTATTTATCAACCAACTTTTTCCCTGCACAAAGTCGTAAACCTATACATTTTCCATTCTTTGTCACTCAGTTCATTGAGTTAATTGTTGCATAGGCCTACACCATGGTGAACATTTAGTGAACAGTGAAATGTCTTTATTTGAGAAGGCTACCGCTACACTATTACAATGATTAAATATGTCATTCTTCTCTCATTGAGAAATTACAGTGTTTAGTGTGTGGAGAAATGAGTGTATAGCCTACTGTAGATGTCCAATTCTACATGGAATATAAATGTAATTCTAGCATTATGGCAAATTAAATTAAATTAAATTGGCAAAGCGAACTTTAACCACTGGAGAAATTAAACCTCTGATTGCATCATAACTCGTAAATCATAAAGCAACTTAATTGAGACCTAATTACCACAATATGTTTGACTTGGAGCCAATTATTTTGACCACTTAAACCCCATATGGTTGACCGGAGTCCCTCAGGGCTCTATTCTAGTGTATTTTATGTTTTCTGTTATTGAGGGGAAGGCTTTCGCAGAAATTAGCAGATCGACAAGCTCACAACGCTTCTATTTCCTGCGAAAGCCTTCCCCTCAATAAGGATGATGGGCTTTAAATAAAGGTGTAATAATAGCCCATATAATTCCTCTGTCTGCATCTTATACTGAGACAGCCAGGTGCATTGTTGTCATGGCTGATGTACTGTATTATTTGACTGCTGAAGAAAGAATAAATGATTCTGTCTGCCAATGTTTTGTTTAACATTCTCTGCTCCTGCCACACCCTGGCCATTCTCCCCTGGACATCAACTGCATCAGCAGCATGCACAATAAAAATCACACCCAGTGTGAGTAAGCGGTGCCTACTCTGTTTGATGAGTGTGTGCTGTCATTCAGTTGGTACAAATCTATTTGATGTGTGGGCGCGTGTTTTTACTCATTTTAACATCTTTTACGTATTTTTACTCATCTTAAGTATTTTTACTCATTTTAAGTATTTTTACTCAGTTTAAGTATTTTTACTCAAAAGTGTGTGTGTGTGTGTGTGTGTGTGTGTGTGTGTGTGTGTGTGTGTGTGTGTGTGTGTGTGTGTGTGTGTGTGTGTGTGTGCGCGCGTGTGTGTGTTGCACTCCTGTTTGTGTATAATTTGTGTAACTGGTTGCATCTTTGTGTTGCAATCAGCCGCAGCTGTTGAGGTCATGCTGAGGTCATGCTCAAACATACACACAGACAAAGTCAAATATAGAGCGGTTGGCACCGCTAAAAACCTACGTTTTGGTTCCATTTGTACACTCAGAGTCAAATGAACACTCAGGATTTTGTAGAGTGGTCTCCATTTGATTGTTTTGCTCTCACTGTACTCCTTGGACTTCTTCAACAGAACATCTTTGTAGTCCTGGAAACATTCCCTATGAAACACAAAGGGTGACTGTACTAACTCTTTTGAAAGGAGTACAACATCTGACAGCCAATGTAATATGGTTCTAAAAAGAGCCCCATATAAAAGAAGTCATAGAAATACATTTCTCTTTTATTTGTAAGATGAAGTGCCTTTGGTCTCTCCGTTTTGAAATGCACTCCTCACTAAAAATCTATCAATCAAGAACACTGTTTCAGCCTTGTAGAAGAGGAATCAAATAATTCATAATTGTAAGGTTGTTCAGGTATGTCAATCTGCGTGTTTTTTTCTCATTCTGTAGTGCAGGAATTAGATAGAGTTCTTCTTCAGAGCAACATTCCCTGTCCTGTGTCTTTGTCTTTTTTTCTTCTTTCTTTTTTTAATAATATTTTTTTGATTGCATTTTATTTTTTTCGCAGAAAGGTAGTTTTTGTCTTTTATAGGTCTAGGGTGTGAATTCAATTTCAATTGACAGAAATGCTTGTTTGAGAAGCAATTATCTGAGGTAAGCCTGAATTAACCCAAATGGCAACATGGCTCACCCTCAGGGAGTTTCACTGAAGCCCTGTGTGAGTGGAATCCTCTGCCCCCCCCCGTCCCCCCGTCACCCCCCACACATTTTTTTTGGTAAATATAATATTATTGCTTGTAGTGTTGATGCTGATGTCATGAAGATGAATTGAGTACAATGGCCACGATGGAAACAAGCCCCTGTGCTATGCTTTTACTTAAGCATAGTTTTTTTTTTTACTGTACTGCCTACTGTTTTCAAACTGCTAATAAAGAATTCAATCAATCAATCAATCAATCAAGCAATCAAGCAATAAATCAAGACTATAGTGCCTATAGGGTTCCTCCAGCAAAAACATTTATACAAAAATAGGAAATATAAAATCAGTATAGGCTACTTATTAAGAGGTGGCCTGTGATTGTTGAGCATTTGATAGGACGACAAGTGGTGAAGGGAACAGAGTCATGGTATGGAATGATTAAGAGACAAAACAATGTGCTTAAATGATATGATCTCCACTGAACTTTGTTATCCCAGGATAAGTTGAATGTGAGAGTTAGGAAAATGTGTGTATTATTTCAGAGTTAGATTCTGATGATCCTTTTATAAAGAAAAGAGGCTATCAGAGAAGAACCAAGTATGTGAAAGACTACTGCTCTATATTTTACAGTATATTTAATAATCTTATGGATTGTTTCAGATAACAGTGTAGAGGATGGATACAGTCAGGGGGGCACTATTCCGGTTACCAAGAGGATCAGCACAAACTGAAGAGACTGAAAATGAAGAGGTTGTATAAGCTTGCGCCCCCACCCCTTGCAGTATCACAGGAAGGTTTCTTAACACAAGGTCTAATAATTTATTAATGAGCAATTATGGTGCATACAAGCATACAGTGCAACATTTTGCTGGCTGGTCTATTAGGATAGTCTCACTGCAGAAGTCACCAAAATGGAAAGTTTTAACAGTGCTAAAAAAAAGAGAATTCCCCCAATTCCTTCAAATGCTGTTTCCACGTGTGATTTGGTCCCAACTGCCTGCCTCTAGTGTTATGGAAACCTTCTGTGCAGTGCAGTCTTTGATGCCACACAGCTAGCTTGCCAGCCTTGCCTCTGCAGCTTTTTTGAAAGACCATAAGATGGCCATCTCTGTGTTTGATGTAGGATCGAAATTACAACAACGATGAAGAATAATATGTCCTGTGTCACATTTCAGGAAGTGAAGTAGATATTATAATTTAATCATAGATTTCATAAGCTTTTATTTTGACGTGTGAACAACCTTTATTTTGAAATCGTTTGTGTATGGTTGACATGACGTGTATTACACACAGGAAATAGCCACGCAAGCGACTGCTGGAATCACAACATTGCGTGTGTCAACTGCTTTATGTCATTTAATATCTTGTTTATTTACTCTAAGTTTATGTAGTCTTCATTTCGTTCTATCGCAGAATGTCGGCATGCGCACATTTCCAAACAGTTTGCGTGTAACATGACAAAATGTTGCCATTGTGCGACCTAACCAGCGGCACCTCGTTATCAAATGGCTGTCAGTCCGACTAAGATGCGAGATGCTTCGCAAAGTAGGTACACGAATATCTCTTGGCTGTTTTATTTGTGCACACCACAATGACTTGCTTTATCGTTATAGTGGCTATGTGTGCATTGCTATAGCCATGATATATGTGCAGTCAATTGCACCTCTTAAAAAAACAAGGAAGTCTCCAGTGGTGTAAAGTAATTAAGTACATTTACTAAAGTACTGTACTTAAGTACAGTTTTGACTTTTGAGGTATTTTTTTACTTTACTGGAGTATTTCCAATTTCCTGTACCTTTTTACTTCTACTCCACTACATCTCAGAGGCAAATATTGAACTTTTACTCCATTACAATTATTTGAAAACTTTAGTTACTAGTTACATCTTCACTACATACACGAATCACTCCAGCCCTATACATTTCGGCCATTTGAAAATAGCCGCATATAACAGAGTATTTCTACATTGCAGTGTTGATACTTTTACTTAAGTAAAAAATGTGAGTACTTTTTCCACCACTGGAAGTCTCAAAACCAGATACAAATTGAGTTAACATCATGGCCTGGTTGCAACTTGATAAGAGGAGAGTAATGGAGCATTAAGACGACTCCTCCTGTAAGAAAGCCACACAGCTTTCTTCCATTTATTGAATGAGATACATTTGACAATGTTGAATCAGCTGGTAGCGGAAAGCAATCAGTGTAGTGTTTAGGAAGCACAGTAGAACAACTAGTAAAGAGTGCCTTGCCTTTCAATGACAAGTGACAGTAATCCCAGAAGAGTGGGCACCTGAGAAGTCTGGGTGGGCACCTCAATGTTAAATTGGCAATGTTTTTTCCTTAATGAAAAAAAATAAAGGATGTATGTTTTGGAGAATGGTCTGAAATACGGTCAAGTTTACATGATTTGAACATGCTTGAACATTTTACATTTAAGGCCTAAATATTTCAACAATTGCAACATATTGCCACAAAATCTGATCATTATGGCATAAACAATTTTGTTTATGATGAAGGGTAAATTTAGGTCTGATAATGATGTACCGTGCATGTTCAAATCATGTATACATCACATTTAAGACTATTTTCCAAAGCATACTTTTATTCTTTACTATTTAACATTTTGGAAAGAAAATGGTCAATTTCACTTTGAGGTTCCCAGACTTCTCAAGTACCCATCATCCTGTATCCATCAGTGACAATCCCTTGTATTTTGCAGATGACTAGAGGACGAGGCAGTCATGATGCTTGTAAACTCTCCATGGCACAGTGACAACATCCACTGAGCTCAGCATGTGACACAAGCTTTCTCCTCTCCAAACAGTGGATCTCAAGATGCCTCGCCTAGAAGAGTTTGCCAATATTGCCCTTAGGGTTCCAAGCATATTAGTGCTGGACTTATTGTATAAATGTGACATTGATGGCTTAACAGAACACCTCAAAGCCAAAAATGAAGACATGCTTTTCAAGTACAAATATGTAATTTGGAACATGTATTATCTGGGTATGTATAATTCACCTTTATCACTTACACAGCTGTATTGCTTGATCATATTAGTATAACCAATCTCTCTTAGTTGATATATAATTACAACGCTATTAATAGTCTGCTGACTTTTGACTCAACCAAATAAGAAAGCCAACATGACTAACATCAGCAGAAGCTAAAAAACAAACCTAAAATAGTTGGTTTCCTAACTAGATAAAAATGTTCAGATTGAAATATAGTGTGTTGTAGAGTACATACTGTACATCACATGCTATATCCTATTTATTTTATATTTTGTTAACATTTATCCATGTGTATCTATCCTCCAGTTGACACTCCCTCTTATCTTCAAAGGTGAAGTAAAAAACAACAACAAAAAAGCAACATAACATGAACATCCTTGTTTCTCTTCCAGGTCACCTCATAAATGTTGTAGTGTTGGTTCTGCCACTGAGACACATTGTGACACTCTACCTCCACATCCTTGCTGCCCTTCTCCTATATGTGGGACATCAGATTTCCAAGTACGGTGCCCTACTACTACTACTACTACTACTAGTACTTTTACTACAGTACATTTCGCAAACATACTGCACAGACAGAATCGGTTTTCTCACATTATATGACGATGCTGGGCTGCACACACTGAATGCCTCTCTCTCTGTATTTAATATCCTGTAGCCTGCTGATCTTTGTGTGATAGTGTTTTGAATCAAAGCCCTTGTTCACAGTTCACTTGTTTACACTGATTTTTAGAAGCATTGCACAACCTCACGGCCAGCATGTTTGTCGTGTTCATGTCATTGACAGGGATTACGTGCGTGAGGAGGTGATGTACGGTTATGAAGGAGCTTTGTACCTGGATTCTCTGGCTTTCAACCGATTTGTCTCTGCACTGACAAGTGAGTCCCAATGTCACATTTGTAGTATTGAGTCTATTTGCAAATGGTCCTTTTAAATTTAAATTTGTCTTAGCTACTATTACCTTTTTATGTTTTGTAAAACCCATTTCAGATGAGTACTACATGAATTCATTAATTGAATATTATTGTCAGTGTGAATTTAATTTGTACATATCAACTTTCAACACGTTAAAAAGGCTTACGGCTCTGTTAATCTGCCTTGTGCCTTGTTTTCATCTAGGTCAGATTATTCTCAGCACTTTGTGTGCCTTTCTATTGAAGACCAGAAAGGTGTGGCTGTTTTCTGCCCACATGCTGCCCCTGCTGGCCCGGCTGTGTGCATCACCCCATGCCACGCTGCTAACTGTCAACTCCTTCTCCATGGGTCTTACTGGAGTTGGAATAGTAATATTCCTCCTCTCAAATCTCTTTGTGCCATATCGCCTTGCCAGGGCCGCCTACTCAGAGATGCTTCAGTTGGAGGTAATTGATTGTACTCTAATTGTCAAATGCTTCTTCCCATCTCTTTTATGTTTGATTACCATTTCTCAATAGATATAAGCATTTGTCTCGCGTAGCCAGACAACTATTCCACAATCTCCGAATGCTATATAGAGTCTGGAACTACAACTCCCGTAATCCGAGAGAGGAAGCTGTCATCTGTTCGTCATTTCCGTTCACGAAAATATCTTAAAATATCTTTGCATTCATTTTTTCAATTTCCATTTCTGCTAAGCAGCAAGCTGTATATGCTTAGATGATTTTGATTTATATTCTGATAAATTTGCCCGACTGTAAAGACGAAACGGAAGTGGGGAGGAGGCTTCACATCCGCTTTATCGCTTGATTATTTTCAGAGCTTCCAGACTGTATGACCGGAAGCAATTGAAAGTTGTGGGGGGCAACAGTCTGGCCATGCGAGACTACGCATTGACTATCTTTCAAATATTTTATAAATCACCATGCAAAAAAGTCATGCTTAGTTGAAGTGCAAGTATTGTTTAGTACTTAGCACCATCAAGGTCAACAGTACTTATCTGGTGCAGATCTTTTCTTTTTTCTTTGTTTCATATTCCACGGAAGATGATGTTGATTTTGTCTTTCTCAGATGTAGTTTGGGGGACATAAAAACACAATACAATTGCTTATCAGAGATAATATTAGCTGTAATCAACATGTCTCTGGCTTCTATTTTATCAGGTGATTGAGCTGTACAGGCTCCTGGCTGTGGCCATCTCTCTGTGGAACCAGTTTGCTGTCCCAGTTCTGTTCAGTGTTTTCTGGTTTGTTCTATTCGTGGTCCAGCTGGGCTCAGACACCATGTCTAGCAACGCCTCAGCAGGTCATCAGGGAATTATCTTCATTGTGCTTACAAGGTATTTTAAGAAGATCTGTATGTGCGCTGTGCATCAGGAGTTGCATTTGACCGTTTATTTATTTATTTTTAAGACAAAGGCTGGAAAATGTAATTCCCCCCTGACATTTGGGATGGTAAAAAAAACTTTTCCTTTTACTTTGCAATATATAAAACATCAGCAGAAATCAGCTTGTTCAGCATTGCCGGGGTTATTGTGCTGACAACGCGTCGCGAGATTACCGTGTTCAGGTTTTGGTATCTAGCATTGGCCGCATTATTACGTGGGTGAAATAGGCTCTTATCTCCATCTGCTTAATGCTGTTACATACACATTGGTCATTTCTTTCTTAATTTCTTAGCACAATACATGTTTGGAAACAGGAATAAAGGTATCTTGTGAAGTTTAAACCTATTTTATTAAACAGTTTTGTAGGTCAACAGGTGCCAGAAATGTCGCTACTTAATTAGTTAGGTCGATTTCTGTCCGGTGTACAAGATTAAACCTGTTTGATTTCATGTGGACCAACTGAACCATCCGGTATAAAGTACGTAATTATTAGATGTCCTGGCAAATTAAAAACAGCTTACACCAGCTGTGTCGACAATGTCGCGTTTACTTACCGACAACGCTAAATACATCTGGTATTGCATTAGTAATAAGCAATATGACAACGAAATTAACATTATTACTATCAGAGAAGGAAGGGAACGACTTTGACACCTGACTGCATTATGCATGATCAATGCAGTCACGTGTCATGCAGTTCCTGGTGTCTGAATTTTTGTTTACTAACTAGACCATACCCGGTCGACGCATCCGTGGGGGGATATGCGCACATGATCTGGCAACCCGGGAGGCATTTCGTCCCATAGCTGGGCAGCCCCGTAACCATGGCGACATTCTTTGACACAAAAGCGCTAATAAGAAGCTGAGATTTGATGAAATTGAAAAACGGGCTTCACAGTTAAGTTCAGATGGTAATGGTCGATGGCTGTGTGCAAAATCAGAGCAATTGGTCCAGCCACTGAGGAGAACCGGGTAGCTTCACCTACTCACTCACTCACCACTACAAACGGACAGAGGTTACTAGAATTATAGTAGGATGTCCCCCGTTTATTCTAATATCGATATGGACATGAATAAATTAGTGTGTGTACGTTATTGATGTTTTTTCCTTTGCGTCCCTGCACACCCGCTGTCCTTCCCTCCACAGTGTCTCTGAGTGTTGTTCTACTCCCTACTCCCTGCTGGGCCTGACGTTTGTGGTATCATACCTAGCTCTTGGGCTGCTTAACCTATGCAAGTTCTACTTGGGGGGTTATGCAGCTGTTCAGAATGAAAACGTCATGCACAGGTGAGTCTGAAATTTGTGCTGCTTTTTCAGTTTTTTGCTTAATTTGCACAGGAACGTGTAGGGAGACAGTAAGCTGAGGGCAGAAAGAGAGGGGGAAAACAAGCAACACAGGTCAACCGGGCAGTGTTTTATTTGGACCATGGCAATGTAATGAGTGTACTGGTGCATATCTTGGATGTGAGAACCGTAACTCTGCAGAAACACCTTTTCCCCCCCTAATCATAATCTCCAAATGTAGTCATTATGTCAAACCCCCCCAGCCCCTACTGTTTGGTCGTGGAGAGGGTGTTGACAACCACGTGTCTCCTCCGATGCACATGATAGTGACAGAGATCGTCCTCCACACGAGTACACGAACACCAGGCCAAGCCTGAGGCACCGTGGAGGATTCGAACCCCTGTCTCCAGGGTGGTGGGCACTATGCATGAAACAACTCTAGAGTGACTGAAAGCCCAGGCATCTAGAGCAGTGTTATGTATGTATGTACTGTACTGTATGTATGTATGTATGTTTTTGTTTTTATGTACACGTATGTATGTCCCCCTCAAAAGTATTCAAGTTCGGCTACATGCATGACATCATAAAGCAGAACCACTTCTGGCCGTAAACGAGGACTGGCCGTAAACAAGGTGTTTCTAAATGTTGATATGAAACGTATTTTTGTTTCAGAAATGTTGACATTCAATGTATCTGTGTTTTTCTCTGCCGACAAGACTGCAGCCGTACAAGGAAGGACGAGCAAATAGATTTTGTGGTCATTCGTTTCTTTTGTTTCATTTGTATCATACATTTGTTTTTCTTTTGTTTCATTTGTTTCTTTTCATTTCATTCATTAATTTTGTTTCATTTGTTTGTGTCTCTCATCAGAGGTGTGACCGAGGGTGTCACGTTGCTCCTACTGGCACTTCAGACGGGTCTACTAGATATGCAAGCCCTACAGCGCACCTTCCTCCTCAGCGTCATCCTCTTCATCGTGGCCACTTCCACTCTGCAGTCCATGATTGAAATCACGGACCCAGTCATTCTAGCACTGGGTGCATCCCGCAATAGGTAACGTAGAGAGTTTATTTAAAAAAAATGTATCCATTGTTATTATTGTATTCACAAAATACAACAACCTGCATATAATAATTATAATTTCTATAATGATATTTGTTTTATTAATCAAGGGGTTCAGTTACCAAACATCCTTAAAAATGTAATGTAATTTGTTTGAATGAAAGTCCTTAACCTCTGCTACCAACACTATAATGTCTACTATATACAGTATGTACAGAATACATATACTCAACAATGTTCACAATGTTTGTAATGCATTTGCTTTAGGAGCCTGTGGAAACACTTCCGTGGCCTCAGCATGTGTGTGCTCCTGCTGGTGTTCCCAGGATTCATGGCTTATAAAATTGGCCAGTTCTTCCACATGGACTTTTGGCTGCTTATACTGGTGTCCAGTTTCATGCTCACTTCTCTTCAGGTAAGAGAGTTACAAGACTCATTCAGCATTTTAAGAAAAGGAAACCTTATTTTGTCTTTTCTGTAGCTTTTCTCTACTTGTGTTCTATACATAAACTCCTCATTGCATATTCAATTTGCATGTAAATGACTAAATTACTGTGACTGCCTCTCAGCTGCATATCCAGTTCATAGGAAGCAAAGTTGTAAGGCTCCTTGGAAGGTGTTATTGAAAGACAGGTGGTCAACTGGTTATTACACATCTATAAAGAGCCGTAGCTGTTGTTATTATTATTATTACCTGTGCTCCTGAATATCTCAAGGGACAGAAAATGTACAATGGCTGTCGGGCTTAGTCAGAATCACAAAAAAAAAAGTTGTTTTCGTGCATTGTTCCCATGGTATCGTTATTTCCATAGAAAAGTCAGTGCGTTGTACAGTGTATTCTAGTACATTCTTAGTGAGATCAAATGATAGCATACGTTTATATTCTGAAGATAAAAGCATCACCCATCACAGTGGCGCCGGAATGGAGGTGTCACACAAGATTCCCTGCACTTTTCAATATGTCTGCCCCTGTTGTGTACAGTGTACACACACAATGCAACATATTGGTTGCTTTTACCATACTGAGCACTGTCTCGCGATTAGGTTGGTAATGTGTTACCTGCTGTGTAGGCTATATAACAGTCAATGGCCACTAGGCTACCTGCTTTGCATAAAGATTCACACTCACTCCCTCTATCTAGACAAATATTGTAGAACTATCCAATAAATTGTTTCTTTTTCTATTCGATTCCTCAGGTTACAGGCACCATGTTGATCTATTCCCTCTTCATGGTGGAGCTCTTCCGCACCGACCCCATCGACAGCCTGGACGAGGTGATCTACTGGGTGAATGCCATCAGCAGAGTGCTGGAGTTCATGGTGGCCCTTTGCGTGGTGGCATACGGAACATGGGAGTCCCTCTTCGGGGAGTGGAGCTGGATGGGTGCCTCCGTCATCATCGTCCACTCCTACTTCAACGTGTGGCTTAGGGCGCAGACAGGCTGGAAGAGCTTTCTGCTGAGACAGGAAGCGGCCAAGAAAATCAACAACCTGCCACTAGCCACACCTCTGCAGCTGCAGCAACACAATGATGTCTGTTCCATCTGTTTCCAGGTGGAAAGATATTAACATTATTAATTATTAATAATAATTATTGTTGTATTTGTTGTCTTTTTTTATTCATTCAAAAATATCTAATTTCCACAGGAAATGAACTCTGCTGTGATCACATACTGCGGACATTTTTTCCATGGCAACTGCCTCCGCAAGTGGCTGTATGTTCAGGAGACCTGCCCAATGTGCCACCAGTCGGTCCGACCAACATTGACCAAGCAGAATGAGGGGGCAGACGACACTCAAGCAGCAACACCACTTCAAAGAGATCGACAGGGGACAGGGGCAGATCTCGCTGCAGAGCAGAGAGATCTCTCCACAGGGAACGTTGCCTCACAGGAGGCCCCAAGTAACCAAGCAGCTCCTGAACCCACAGAGGAGCAGGAGAGGACACTTAGGTCTCAGGAGGGAGCCTGTGGTAATGGTATAGCCGACGGTGACTGTCCGGACAGCCCGTGTCGGAAGGCTGTCCAGGGCCTCCGTTTCAGCTCCAGTGGAGACTTTGTCGGCTTCACTAGCCCAGTATTCAACTGCCCTTCAGGGAGCAGTCCTAGTTCTCACAGGCCATGGGATCACATTTCTCCTGTTGAAACGCATAGCCCGAGTGAGGAGGAAAGCAGAGAGACACTGCAGGCAGAAGACGAGCTGTGTTCTGGAGCTGTGGATTCCGAAATGAAAGGTTTGTCTTTCCCATTGTACTCTGCGGACACTGTAAACCAGGACAATGTGGAGAGCATGTCTGATGCTGAGAGAGCTGGACCTTGCACTCCGCTTGAAGGCCCCACTGCTGCTAACTCTGTTGTGATACCTCAAAATAATGGCAGTTATGGTGAGAGCTGTGAGGAAACCCCTGCACCCATTATAGCCAAAGGTGACCTTATCAACAGCAATGAATCAAATAACTCATATGACTTGGAAAAAAATGATGCCCTTTGTTTAAATGGCCCTGATGCGCCACTGCTTGAGGAAGCCCAGAAGACTCATGTAATTCACAGCAGGGCACAAAGTTCTGACCAGACAGCTGGTCAGAACAATATGATACCTGCATCACTGGTATCACTGTATAATGCTGATCCAGCAACATCTCAGCCTCCTGATCCAGGCCTCACATGTCCCAACTGTGGCAGGATATGTGATTCAAAAGTCGGGCTTTATAGTCATCTACAATGGCATAGCCGCCAGCAAAGATGACCACTGACAAACTCTTCACAGCACAAGGAAGCTACATCATCTTCAACAGCAATGGACTGCCAGAAGAACCTGTATCACTAAACGGTACTGTTCAATGGATGGAAACGGCACAGACCGACCAAGTCCCTGAGGCCGTCTCATGGCATATGAACACTGCTGGGCAAACATCTAGCATCAAAGGAAGCAATGAACATGTTATATAAATATGTATTTGGCAACACGGACAGTGCTGATATTGAGTGTCCGAAAAGAGACCGTACAGACTCAGACATGATAGACTCAAAGAGGCCAAATCAATCGCACATATTTCCTGGCCACTAGTGGATACTACCTCCTCTTTCACAAACACAGTGGAGTAGTGAGTGCCATGAATCAGTGCCTTGGGTGTGAATTGATTGATTAGATACTTTATTAACAGTTTGCAGATTGTACAGAGGTACGGTTTACAAAGAGTGTTAAAAGGATAACATAAAAAGCCCTAGGGGCTTGTTTCCATTGTAGTCCTGTGTATTCAATTCATTAAGATGAAGGGAACAATCTTTTTTTAGTGGACAGAAACATGTTTGCCTTCACACCATGGGCCAATATGGGAAAATGGTGTTATTTTACTGACAGACTAATGAATGTGCTGATAAAAAATGTCTGTCTGAGCTTGAATTCACAGGCATAATGGTTCAGGGTCAAAGTGATAATTTCACTATACAGAAATTGTAAATAAATGTAACATAAATTTAACAAACTCTCACAAGTTAGGATAAAACATGTTTACATGTTTAAAATGACCATTGGATTTCATTAATTTAAAAATGTTTTCATGTTTTTACAGTTTTGTGGGACAAAATGGAAAAAAACTTGAGCAGTTGACTTTGTAGGTCCTGAAGCAATGGTTTGTATCTACAGGCTCTGTTTTTCAGTATTAATTCACTATTGTGACCCTTTAAAAAAAACTACTTTTCTACTGTAGTCCAATATAAATTAAACCATGAGTGGTGATTGTCCTCGGAAATTTGCTGACAATTATGGTCAAATGTATTAATTAAAACAATATATATGACATTTGTTTTGTTATAATCATAGGCCAAGATGGTTGAAAGAAGAATGACAAGTCTGTGTTTTTCTTGTAACCATAGCATGCTGGTAACTAGTCTAATCTACATCACAATCCTTCTGTCACTTTTACAAGACTGTAGTAGACACTCGCAACGTGATCGACCAGTTTGTTTAGGTATGCACCCACACTCTTGTCTGTTTTTGTTATACAATTTTCAAAAATAGATCTACAAACTCACTGACAGTGGCACGTTGTGAGCTTGTATAAATCAGGTTTAAGTGGTTTTAACAGATTGCTGACTAATGGCAACCTTTCCTGCCCAAAGAAAGTCTACATTCCACAGTTTCTATTCAACAATCTCTAAAAACTCTTTACAGATTAACCCAGTAGTTCCTCTCTTGTTCCTCTGCCTAACACAACAAGCCAATCACAGCGCCAGTGTGTCAATGCTCCCGGGCTATGGGATCTAGGTTCCACAGTACGTGTAGGTAACATCTAGCCCGTTAGCCAGGGTTGCCATGTCCGCTTATTATAAGCGACTTTCGGCTTGTTTTTTTGTAAAGTTGCTTGTTGCGGGTTTTTTGATTGATTGATTGAAATTTGTATTAGGCAAAAAGAATGTAAAACATCACAGTTACATTTATAATACTTTTGTCTAAAAGGTCCATCCAAAAAAAACCTTGCGGACTTGTTTCCGTTGAGGTTGGTATTCATTTCATAGACGGGTTGCGTTTTTTGGGGCTTGTTTCTATACCAAAAGTACTAAAGTGTAGTTGCTTTATTTGGTCTTGCTTCCTAATGTTGTTAAACCAGTGTTTCTCAAATCCCAATTCCCAAATTAATATATATGTGTCCGTCAATCTCAATATGTCATGCCAGGGACCCCCCATACTTTGTGTTGTTAATAAATATTATTTTTTTAAATGTTGAAAATAGCAGTTCTACAAGCTCACAACGCGCCGCATCGCGTAGATCGCTATTTTCAAATATTTAAAGGGCGAAGGGCTCGCTTCTTTTGGGGTTGTTTTCATAGACCCGGTTGCTTATTTCTCTCTCAAAACCTGGCAACTCTGCACGTTAGCAGTTAGCACACTGACAGTATCGGGAAGAAACCAAAAGAAGGAGCGAACCTTTTGTTGTCTGTAACTTTCAAGGGATAACGCGCTCACCTTAAAGCGCTGTCGACTTTTACAAACGACGAGCATTACACGTGACGACACAGAGGAAGTAGTAAAAGCTCCTCAAAGCAACTTGATAACATTTGTGGCAAATGTGAGTGAGATCAAAAAAACAGGTAGCGCAAGGTAGCAACTCGGCTCATACGTAGTTTAGCTTTGCTAGCTTGAGAAGTAAAAGGCCCCGTCATCCTGACACTAACGTAAGGTGACATTTGGCCAACAACCCTGGCATATCCCGGTCATCGCGTGGACCTGAAAACATTCACACCACCAGAGAGAACATCGAGCGAGGAGGATGGCGCTGAAAAGGATCCACAAGGTAGGACCTTTTAGCCTAGGGTTAGCAGCCCTAGAATGAAGATACAGGGATACTGAAGTGACGTCACAAACATGTAGCCTGTTAGTGTGACTAAAATAATGGTACGTTATACTGAAAAGGGCGTCGATGCTCCACAAAGTACGTCGTTTTACTCTGGTTGAAAATAATTGTGCAACTAGTCTTAAGTGACAGGCACAATCCAAGACTCCATGACAGGGTTGCCATGTCCGCTTATTATAAGCGACTTTGGGCTTGTTTTGTTGGTAAAGTCGCTTGTAAATATTGGTGGTTGCGGTTTTTTGGGCTTGTTTCTAACGTGTACTTGCTTATTTGGGCTTGCTTCACAATTTCGTAATTATTTTAAGCAGCAGTACTCTAGTATTCTCATATAATGGACCCACAAATGAATATTTATTTGTCCCTAACCCTCATCTGAAAATGTTTTGTTTTATTTTATTTCAAGATTTTTTTTCGGGGAAAAAAGATCCGACGCGAAGTGAGCTTGGAGTTCGGCGAGCTTGTTGATCGGCTATTTTCAATATACGCTGTACAGGTTTAAAGTGCTCATAATAGTGTCCTAGTTTATTCTTTGGGGCTTGTTTTCATAGACCTGGTTGCTTATTTCTCTCGTGGAATCTGGCAACACTGGTCCATGAGTATGGAGCATTTCCGCTAGTTCTGACGTCACGGACGAACCCTTGGTCAACTTGAACCTATAGCCCCGAGCTAGCCTCCCATGTAGTACTTCTGGCTTACACAGCTGTGTGACATTACATGCTCATAGTCTGTTTATCACTTGTCATGACATGTGTAAACATGTGGTCTTGTTGTCTCAGAAGTGTTTGATGGTCTTTATTAAGGCAACGTTTAAAGCTAATAGTAATCACCGACTGACTGTCACACAGGGATGGAGGACACATTTAGCCACCGGCGTTTTTCCCACAAGCTATTCAGCTAATTACATAACTTGCAGTGCTGGAAGAAGTACTCACATGTTTTACCTAAGTAAAAGTATCGATACTGCAATGTAGAAATACTCTGTTACTAGTGAAAGTCCTTTATTCAAAATGTGCCTGAGTAAAAGTATTTGCATCAAAATATACTTAAAGTACCACAATTAAAAGTACTCGTTGTGTAGAATGTCCCATTTCACAAGTTCAAAATGTAAACAAATCTTTTGAAAATAGCAGATCTACAAGCTCACAATGCGTCACATCGCGAGGCATGGTGAGTTTGTAGATCGGTGATTTTCAAATGGCCGAAATATATATCCCCAAGTTTCCTAGGGCATGGTGGGCATCGATACCTGATCAAATCGACAGGAAGTGATGCCCACCATGCCCTAGGACACTTGTGGATAGGGCTGAAGTGGTTAATGTATGTTTTGTGATAATCATATAAATCTGCAGTAACTACCTAAAGCTGTTGAATAATTGTAGTGGAGTAAAACGTACAATATTTGCCTCCAGGTGTAGTGGAGTAGAAGTAAAAGTATTGAAAATTGGAAATACTGAAGAATGTAAAAATACTTCATTTTTCTTAAGTACAGTACGTGAGTAAATGCACTTAGTTACTTTCCATTACTGATAACTTGTTTGCTGAAGACACCACAGACGCTTTGAACAGGAAGAGGACACCTGACAATTGCTCAATCTTTATAATACCTTTTGCATGCAAACAAAGCCGCAGCCAGCCGCCAGCCGCTTGGCACTGACAATACTTCTACTTGAAAACCACACAGACGTGATCTGGCTGCCATTAACCTGTGACAATAAGCTCTCATATTAATCACTCTAGTTAAAAGTTACTGGAAGTCATGACTGCCTTGCTAAATGTGAGCAGTCTTTAATGATACAATTCCTCTGCTCTGGCCCTGTTCACATCAGGCTGTGTTGACACTTGACAGTACTGGAAATAGGTTGCAAAGCAACAGCTTACATTATGCCCCCCTTGCTAGCTTGAACCTTCCAGAGGAAAAATCCATAAAATGAATATGTAATACTGAGTGACAGGGAGGCCCAGGGCTGGGTGTTGGCCCCCACCTCTCTCTAAAATAGCTGTAGACCTAAAAATATCTGCAGAGATAGTAGTAGTTGCCGTTCGAGACGAGTCTCATCTTGCTATCAGTCCTTTTTCAAGATAACTAGTCAGCCCCTTGCCCCTGAGCAGATGCATAACATAAATAATGATTATGAACTTTATTTGTTTAGCTTTTCATACATAGAAATGCAGCTCAAAGAGCTGTACAGTACATAAGTGGGAGGGCATATGATAAAACAAGCAATAGAGCATTGAAATAAATGAAACTGTGTGTATGTGTTTCTACAGTAGCATCCCTCACTCTCTGGTGTATCTTCTTGTGTTTCTCTCTACTACAAGGCTGCATGTCAGCATCTGATTCTGAAGGAATGACTGGGACCATAATCTTAACTAGTCCAGGACTCCTTTGTGTTATCTTTGACAGTCACATCACAGCAGGGGTGTCACGATTCTCCAAATCCACAATCAGATTTAACTTTAGATTTGGTACTTTCAGCATAGATAGTGGACATTGTCATTGCATATTGTTAATCTAACAAACTAGGCAAGCCGTTACTTGACGATAGGAGGATTTTTCATTTCAATTCCTCCATCATCTCTGAGAGTGCCCATGTTTTCTCAAAATGCAGGGACTAAAATACTGGACCCCCGGCAACATCGGCTTGCTTTTTGTCACGGTCTTGAGATTGTCAAGTACTGCCTTTACAAGAGATGTTCTATATAGACCCATCAGAAGATTGAGAACTAAGGAGCGGGGGCTATCGCAAACTAGTTTGTAATTTCTTAAGCGTGCATAGTGCAATATTGTCATATTTTTTTCTTTTCATTCATAATCGTGACTCCCCTACATGACACACATGTGTCATGATGATGTTGTCTTTTGTTATGGTGTTTATTTACCTCATTAGATTATGTCTTATTGTTTTGTCTGTTAAAAGTACATTGTCTCAAGCTCTGTCCATGATTGTTCTTCTTTCATTATTATTATTATTTTAGGAGCTTAACGACCTGGCCCGTGACCCTCCAGCCCAGTGCTCTGCAGGCCCCGTGGGCGAGGACAGTAGGTGTCTCACAATTTAAGTTCAAATATGACGCACAGAACTAGAGCTGGGTATTGAGACTGTATATACAATCAATCAATGTAAAGCGCTTTGGATAAAAGCGCTATATAAATGCACCATTTCATAACAATTCATAACACGTATTTAAGCTTTTGAAAATCATTGAAAACTTTAAAATAAGCTGTCAAGTTCTTTCAGTCCTGCATATGACTGAAACAACTTGACAAATATACTGTACATGAAAGTACATGGAAGAAGAATCATTAGGCAGCTTAGTTCTATAAGCAAAATACATTCCAGGTCCAGTGAATAAATGTATTTATTTTATTATGATAAAGTATCCAAATGGAAAAGATAGTTTTAGATCAAAGTAAGGCTAGAAGCAAACTAGAAACAGAGAGAAGAAATGAAATGAAAATAAAAAATTGCCCTGACGGCCATAGCTGCAAAACAGACATGTTACTGAGAACATGGAGCAGGAGAAAGGGAAATGATGTCAGATATGTTCCCAGAGCAGTGTTTTTCAGCCTCGTTAATGACTTTGTATCTGTGATGTCATGTTCCTGTCAGATGTTATGTTTTATGTTACCTACATAAAAGATGTGGGTTCGACTTAAGATAACTAATCATAAACTCTTATCTCCTCTATTCTCTTTCAGTGTTTCAGTGGCAAGCCACAATCATGGGACCTGTACGTATACGCTCTTCATGTTGTTGATCACAGTGATAAAAAAACAAACAAGCACATTAGCATGAGTTTCAGGTTATTAATATGTGCAGAAGAAAAAAACAAGATTTATAAGATGGACAATAATGGAAAGACAAGTCAACAAAGACTGTTGAATTGCATTACAGACAGAGAGCGTGATTGAACATGGTATAATGCCTCTGGGTGATGGTGCAGTTTGTCTTGCGGGGGTGCATAACATTTTATCATGAGATTACAGAAGTATGTTTGATAAGACAACGTTCATTATTGCCAATGTGATCTGATGTTGTCTAACAGGTTTTGATACCTTTTGTCGCCTGCAGAATGACAGTCCGTACCAGGGAGGTGTCTTCTTCTTGACGATTAATTTCCCAACAGACTACCCTTTCAAACCACCCAAGGTAAGTCTATTCCACACAGAAGATTGATCACAGCTAAAATGTACACAATTAATATATCTTTTTTGGCAAAGTCAGAATCACACAGAACTACCAAGTGTAAAAAAGGCACTATATACAGATCTGAATATCACTCGCCCTCTCTTGTACTGTAGGTGAGCTGTGTTCAACAGATGCACAAGTACTACACGTCACCTACTACATAAAATGAATGCTCAGAATCTTAATACTACATTGGCAAGCCACTGTACCATTTAGGTTCTAATATTTTGTATAAACATGCATAATGGATAGTGGCACAGGGGTTTGAAATCTAGGAGGTTGTGGCCCTTTGCGCTGCTCCATGTAATATCTATTGGGGTTTGTTCTAATGCTATTATACCAGAAGTGGCTAATGAGCCAGCCTTCTGCTTTATCTCTCTCTGTCATTGTCCATTAGGCTAATTCAGGGCTGCACAATGAATTTTCTATTTTTCTGTTGCAATGTTAGTTGTTGTAATAACTGGTTGTATACTGTTTATATGGAAACACATCATTTCAGTTGGAAAACTCACTCATTAGATAAAATTGTCACTATGTGGACATGATATGATGCAAAACCTACAATTGTGATTGCTGTCAATATTTAACAAAACCACAATACTTATTTTTTTGTCATATCGTGCCTATCTAGTCTGGTTTGCATATTAATTCTTTATCTTAATGGCTTGTTATTTCTTCTTTTCCCAGGTTGCATTTACGACAAGAATCTACCACCCAAATATTAACAGTAACGGCAGTATCTGTCTGGATATTCTCAGATCACAATGGTCTCCTGCTCTTACTATTTCAAAGGGTATGATTTCTGAAGATTTAACATATTCTGTCACTTTGTTCACAAAATATACTCAGATCACAATGGTCTCCAGCCCTTACTATTTCAAATGGTATGATTTCTGAAGATTTAACATATTCTGTCACTTTGTTCACAAAATATAATGGATGTGCTGGAGACTGGAGTTTAATCTTAATATCCTGGGCGCAGCTGAAACATTGACTTTGTGGCATACTAACACGCATGGTATGGGATAGCAAGACGATGGCTGACATTGTAATACATAATAGAACATCATTTGAGAATACAACTCAAATTGTACATCATTGAATATGCCATTACTCCATTAGAATCATTATTATTTAACACTGATCAACATTTGTTGGAAAGCTACAGGTAATCAGTTTTCCTTTTTCATCCCACAGTACTTCTGTCCATTTGCTCTCTCTTATGTGACCCAAACCCAGACGACCCACTAGTGCCAGAGATTGCACGAATCTATAAAACAGATACTCAGAAGTAAGTACTGTGTATATAGCATATTATTATTACATTTATATAACCTTTTTTCTCTTCTAGGAAATAACAATGTAAAGCAGTGGGTGTAGCATAATATATTTAACACATACAGTATGTTTTATTTCAGGAACTTTTAAATGAGTAGAAATTAAGCTACAGTATACTATCCCTTGTATATGTTATGTACAATGGTTGCAATGTACATTTCATAAATCCTAGTGTGGTAGTGTGTATAACCCAGTTTCACTCCATCAGGTATAATAAACTAGCTCGGGAGTGGACAGAGAAGTATGCCATGCTTTAGGGGTAAGGCCAAGAGTTAGCGTTGCACCTTGGCTAAGTGTTATGGATGTGGTCGATGTGTTTGTGATTCTCGGGTCACATTGGTGTAACCAAAGGCATTTGCTGGCTGCCTCTCCCTCTGCATTCTATTAAGTGTAAGTCTTGGGCCTTGGCTCTAGTTCACCAAATGTTGTATGGCTGCAGTGTGGGGTTCTGGATATCAAGGTTGTTTGGTTACTTACTGTCTGACAGGGGAGAATATACTAATCAATGTTTGATGGGTAAAAATGAATGTTCATTGTTTGCTTTGTTGGCATGAAATGTTGTTTCTCTTTCAATTTAAATGAACATGTTCCTATGAATGTCTGTGTAAATGGCTACATTTCTTGCTAAGTAGGTTCATTTAGAAACATATCAATATGCAACAATTGGAGTGCATCGAATGCTTAGTTGATTGCAGTGTACAGTATATGCTAACACTTGAGATAATGCTTAGCTTGTGTGCACAATCCACTATAAATTCAGTGTGCTAAGGTGTTGGCATGCACTGCAGCAAATTCTGAACACTGGCAACAAGGTTACTAGTCTTGTGGATGCATAATAGTGAGATGATCCAATAGCTTATTTATTTCCACAAGAAGAAAATGTTTTGTTTCTGTGTGGTGAATGTGTAGGCCTTGGCTGATATTTGTCTTCCTCTCTTTCACAGATACAGCAGAATAGCAAAAGAATGGACACAGAAATATGCAATGTGATGCCACATCCTTCAGAAAAGCTGGTGTTTGGGGGGGAAAACATTTCGCTGGATCCAACTTCAAATTCTCAGTTCATTTTTCCCCCCCTTTACCTTTTTGGTTCGTTAATTAGAACATTTGATCCCTGTTCCTCCAACTTTTCCCCAGCGTGCTCATAAGAAGATAGTGTTTTCTAGGTTGGACACGTGCCAGGATCGGTGAAAGTACAACAATTGTTTGTTTAAGGAGCCCATTGCCACAGTTGTGAACTCTGTTTTGATTATGCACCAGTAAGAGAAGGCCTGGCTTGCCTGCACTGACACTTGTTCATTCAGCCCATAATTAATGATGTCACTCATTACTCTGAGTCTGAACACATCTGAGATGCTGACCCTGCCCGTCTCCCTTCAACAATAGCCTGTATGCCAGCTCCATGGAGCCCTGCCTAAAGGTACCTGGTTGGAGGCCCTGGTGGAACATGTCCTGGACTAGGCTTCCCAGGGTTTTCATAGCTTTAAATAATTATTCAGTAATTGCCAAACAGCATCAAAAGGATCTCTATTGGGAAATAAGCCCTCAGTCATCGACCCGCAACTGTGTGACCGGTTTAAGACAAAATTGAGAATTGTTAAAGCTATGAATGCTGCTGGATTCATACCCTTGACTCTAGTATGAGTAGGTATGTGAGTCCTAAGGACTGGTGTGGCTCTTCTAATAGTATTAGAAAACCCATACTGCAAAGAGAACATTTGTATTTTAATCCACAACAAAGTGTGTGTGTGTGTGTGTGTGTGTGTGTGTGTGTGTGTGTGTGAAATGGAGCACAACAGTATGTATCAATGTTTAAGGAAAATACAGTATAAGAAATTCAATGTTGTATTTTATGCATGTTAATTAAAAGGTAGGCTATATTATCTGTTTTATCTGCAAATAAAGTGGATTGTAAGGCTAGGTTGTTGGAAATTTGGTGCCCTCTCAAACGCTTTCTATCATTTATTTTCATTATTTAGAAGTTAGTAGAAGATCTATTAGTTATACACCCACTTGAACACTGTCTTCTTGTAGCCCTGGCATTTTGAGGCAAAGGTTGATAATCAACTTGTGCTTCTGTCTGTTTTTAGTTTTCCCTTCAATAAAGTTGCTTAAAACATGAGATCTATAGTAATGATTTTGCCTTTTCATTTAGGTGTTGAATATAAGGAAAACCAGTTATGCCAAGACATGTAGAACGAAAAGCCAAAAAGATCATTTAGACACATTTTTATTTTAATAAGTGTCAGGACTTGTGTGTCACAACTCAATAAATCTAGTCTGGCCCATTTATGAGAGACTATATTATCTATCTGCCATTTTGTGTTTTCTTCAGAAATCTTCTTAATATCTCTGGATACATGATCATTATCATGTCAGATTTGTCATATCATATTCCATTCTGATTGGCTTCTAGTCTGCAGGCCCTAGGTAGCCAACCCCACAGTGTGTCACATGACAAGGAACTTTGAAAACAAACTGCGGAAGTTGGCAATTCTCCACCTGCCATGACTTGAACACACGCTTAAACATGAAGTTTAATGTATTTTTTATGAAGTTTATGTATCTGTTCTCCGTGTGGTGCATTTGCGCTTTGTCGGCACATGATGTAACCGCTGAACAAGAGCAGGAATTCAATCTGAACGGCAAATGGATGCTAACAAACTCTAACGGGTCGCTGTCGTTCCCCGCAGAGGTGCCAGGCTGCGTGCATTCAGCTCTGCTGAAACAGGACTTTATTCAGGTAGGCAGTGAGTCATGGTCAGGGATGTCATTCAGCGTATTATCTTGGGCACTAGCGCCAGCGGGATGAGGTCTGGCAGTAGCTCTCTGGTCCATAGCGTTAAGGAGTTCTCCTGGTACTTTCGAGCCATTGCATGCGCTGCGCAGCCGTCTTTAGTTAAAAATAAAAAATACACTTGTGCTACTCACCAAAACAAAGACGGGTTTAAGATGAAAGCCTACTTTCCCTAGTGTGAACACTTGGAGCTCAGCCCCCCATCTCACGTCTAAAATACACTTTTTGGGCAGTAATTAAAATATTTCACTGAAAAATCTGGTCAATAGAAAAATTCCATTGACCAGATCTGTAGAGGGCGCCGTGGAGTAACTAAAACTTGTTTTCTTTCCGGTGAAATGTTTTATTTTCTGACCAAAAGGTGTATTTTAGACGTGAGGAGGGGGGCTCAGAGTGTTCCCACTAAAGAAATTAGGCTTTCAACATCTTAAAACCGTCTTTGTTTTGGTGAGGAGTGAAAGTGTATTTATTTTAATTTTTTTCACTAAAGATGAGAGGCTGCGCAGCCTGAGCTACCGCGGGTGTGCGTGCAACGGCTCGAAAGTTCCATTTAGCGTTAAGACACTATGGACCAGAGCTAGTCTGACATCAGGTCAGTGTTTCCATGCGCATTGGTCCTCAACAGGGGGTCTGGGATCCGTAGGGGGTCCTCACTCAGAGAGAGTTACTACAGGGGGGCACCAAATCTTTGTGTGATAGGATTAAAAAAATGTACATTAACCACTTTAACCCTAGCATCCATATTCTGATGAAAACTTTAGCCAAAATAGCAGATCTAAAACTGACTGACACTATCTTTAAAAAAAAACATGGGTCAAAATAGCATTCTGAGGCTCAGACAAGCATTTTCAGACTACTTTCCTACTTTTAACTGCATCATGCTCCCAGTGCATTTTAGATGTAAACTGACCACTGTAGGGTGTTTGCGAGCTTGTAGATTGGCTATTTTTGGAAAAGAGGTTTAGTGAATAGAGGGAAAAAGGAGCAGACTAAATACAGAGTGAAACACTGATGATAGTGCTGTCAAACAAGTCTTTGAAATCTATGAAAACGTTTAATCTGATTCTGCAACACAATTTTATACAATATGTAATGGGGTTCCCTACTTCATCTCTCAGCTAAGGGGTCTTAGGCCTGGAAAACGTAAGACCCCTGCTATAGACATAAAAGAAACCTATTTTACTCTTCCACAGGACCCATACTTCCGGTTCAATGATGTGTCCTACAGGTGGATTTCACTTGATAACTGGACATACACCGCAACATTTACCACGTCTGCTCAGATGAGGTCAACGTAGTGTTTATTATTTTGGGAGGGAAACAACCAATGTCAATTTATCATGTGTATGCAAATAATACTTAGCAATACATGTCATTTACTATACCCACAGGGCCAGAAAGATGGTACTTCTTGTTTTTGAAGGAGTGGACACCGTGGCTTTGATTTCACTCAATGGAATTGTTGTGGGCAAGACGGATAACATGTTTCGGAGATATGTAGGTATCATTAACAGGCTCCTGGATTCAAATCATCTGTAATAAATGTGTTGTAGATTATGTTCGGGACAACCACCATTGAATGCTTATTATAGTTTAAATCCCTCTGGTGCATAGCGCTTCCCTGTCAAGGACTTGCTGAAGGATGGGGAGAATGTGTTGAAAGTCTGCCTCCAGTCCCCTGTGCTTTACGCATCGGAACAGAACAAAGCCCATTCTGCCTACAGGGTTCCCCCAGACTGCCCTCCAGCTGTTCAGAAGGGGGAGTGTCACGTCAACTTCATTAGAAAAGTGAGTGGCACATGAAAATCACCTTTTTATGTGGCCAAGTCGAAATGTGTGCTCCTGCTTTAGTGTTAATATATTATAACCCCCCCCCCCTGCCTGCAACGTACTGGCTCTTGATTTCCTCTCCCTTCAGGAACAAAGCTCTTTCAGCTGGGATTGGGGGCCTTCATTTCCTACCATTGGACTATGGAAGGGAGTTCATTTGAAAGGCTTTGATGTGCTCCAGCTGATCAATGTTTCTGCTGTTCCATTCTACAGTATGTCTCTCAGTTGCTAGGTGTAATTCTTACTATATTTATTTCTATATTACTATTATTATTCTATTTTCTCTTTTGTCATTGACAAGTCAGCTTACATGTCATTGTTCTAATATGTTTTCCCTTGCATCTTGTTATAAAGAGTAAAATCACACCCTGTGTGAAGAGAGTGGTGCCTTGGATGAGCCCCGTATTGTCATCACCCGTGTTGCAATGTTTGTTTATTGGACATACATACATACGGACACACGGACAAAGTCAGATATAGGAGTGGTTGGCACCACTCAAAAAACGAGAAGAAAAAAAAGAGACAAAAGAGTAGATCTGTGTCACAGTTTGCAAATTATTTCTAGTAAATATAGTAATAATAATAAGTAACATAAATAACATAATCAGTGTGGATTTTATATTTACATAATATTATTTGGATCTGATTAGAGTCATCAGCCACCCCTGAACAAGTCATTTCTAACCTTTGACTTGCCTTTATTCCTCCCAGATGCCACTCTTTCTCAGTGGAGTGTTCAGGTGGAGCTGCTTGTTAATGCTGCTGAAGAAACGCGTGGGCAGGTCACCCTCTACATACCAGACCTGGCAACAGAACAAGCTTTCCATGCATGGTTTCTCCAAGGACAGACAAAGAACATCTACACCCTACATATTAACACGGTACTACACTGAAGCCAACAAAACATTTGGACTAATTTTATGCAGTTTTCACAGCTGTAACCTTTGCAACCTTTGCGGAATGCCTCCAGTGTTTTGTGTTTATTCCAGTCCATGCATGTAAAGCTTTGGTGGCCAAGTGGACACGGTGAGCAGGCCTCCTATGTGCTCAGTGTGAAAGTTCTTCTGGATCAACCCTTTACCATTAATGCAGATACCAAGGTCAGTGCACTTTTTACTTGTTTTTATTATATTTTATACACTTTTAGTGTAACTCACATTACAACGTTGTCTTGGTCTACAACTATTCACTCTATGAACATACATTTATTGAGCAAGTTGATTGATCAATATTTCCCTTAATGTTGTTTTGCATATCAGGCAATAGACTGCTACAGGGATGTCTTTTTGTACAGTATTTATTGCCACTACACTATCCAGCACAATTCCGGTTGCCCTAAATGTTACGGCTAAATCTCTTAGGCCATGGGCTGGATATTTATACCCCTGCATGCCTGTGCAGAATACAAATTAATGCAAATGAGGAGCTGACTCGTCAGTGCAGTGTATGTGCTCCATCTAAGGATTTGAACTGTTAGATGATCACTGCCAATAAGGGCTGCATGGGAACCCTGCTGCTGTCTGCTGACCGTGAATTGTAGAACTCTTTTCCAATTGATCAAATGTACTTAAGTATACAGAATATGACTGACACACAACGCCTATAAACTACACAGCATTCATGTATCTCATATACATTTATTTTTTTCTGCCTTTTTTAGTCACAGTATAGAGAGACGGGATTCATTGTCGGCCTATGTGGTACGCGCCTTAACTGTATCGGTGCCCCTCATGTCAATTTTTACAGTTTTGCTTTCAGTTCTGTTCACAGTTGTGGAAACCTTTCCACTATTTATCTGACTGCAGGTGTATTTCCGCACAGTGGATCTTATTCAGGAGCCTATCACTGGGTCCCCTGGTCTGAGCTTCTATTTTCGTGTCAATGGGAAACCAGTCTTCTTCAAGGGGTCCAACTGGATCCCAGCCCATGCCTTCCAGGACATGGTCAACCCAGCTGTGTGAGATATATCTAGAAAATAATAACATTTCTTCTGCACCTTTCGCTGCGCCTGGTATTAGGACCTGCTGTAGGCAGTTCTAGCTTATTAAATGACACAATGTAGACTGGAGATATGGGGTGCAGTTAATCAAAAGAGACAAATGGTGTCACTGTTGTTAACTCAAATTTGTACTGTGTTTTTACATACCATGTCTGCTTTTTCCTAGTCTCGCGTAGCCAGACCCCACAGAAAATGAGAAACAGCGACCTCTGCTTTTCTGATATTCTGTGGAGTCTGGCAGGAGTATAATGTTAGACTAGAGCGCAGGGAAACACCGGTTTCATGTCTGCCTATAGCGCATCACTTCCGGTTGGTGCGACCATGTTTTCATTCCCACTAACAATATTTCTACACGGAACACTAACACCACTTCTCCCAGAGAACATGGATGGTTTTGGTTATAAGCCCACTTGTTTCTATGATGAAAGAGTAATTTAAAATGTGAATATCTTTCCGTGGTTTTGTCCGCTCCGAGGACGCTATTGTTAAATTAGTTTCGGCTAGTTTCGAGGGGGGGAGGGTGGATCATGGTGGATGGACACGTGAATCCCGCCCACTACATTTGATTGGGTAAAGCGCGGCCCACTTCCTGATCTGAAGGCACGCCCACTTGTATCCAATGCGCACTGGTTAGGACGAACCGCTCCGACAGATTCCACCGCAGGTCGGAATCTGTTCTTGAGAGATTAGCTTTTTCCAGACACATCTACTTCCATTACAATTACTACTACTAATAACTATAGTGTATGATATTGATTATAATTAGAATGATAATAATGATTTCATAGCAAACAAAGTAGTTACAAAGTACAGGTCATACAATTGCCCAGATGACAAACTCCCTGTTCTGGTATCACATGTTGAATTATTCTGTGTCATATACATTTTATGTTATGAATGCATAATATCTATCTTTCCTTTATGTGTCTCCTGAAGCTTGAGGAATTTGTTGCAGTCAGCTGTGGATGCCAATATGAACGCTCTCAGGGTGTGGGGTGGAGGCGTGTATGAACAGGATCTATTCTACAATATTTGTGATGAATTGGGGATCATGGTATTTCATTTAATGTATTGTTTATTTAGCAGGTATACTATTATTAGCGTACACACGTTAAGGAAATTATTGCACCAGAGTTGGCTACAAGCTTGGTTCTGTGACTGTGACTGTCTACTCATGATTTCCGCTCAACGCATCACCAACACATTTGGTTGCCTTTTTTGATTGATTGATTGATTGATTGACTGAATACTTTATTAGCCAGGTTGAAAACAGTATGGCAGTACACTCTGAGTTACAAATGATTAAATGAACACCTATCGGATTATATATTTTTTGCATTCCAAATACCATTATAAATTATTCTGAAATTTGAAAGCCAAACTTTCCTAAACTGTATTAATCTCTCGATACCTGTAGATTTGGCAAGACTTCATGTTTGCCTGTGCCATGTATCCAACAGAGACAGACTTCATACAGACTATTAGAGAGGAGGTTATACAGCAGGTAAGACCGTTAATATAAAGGATTTTTTTTGCTAATACTGTTCTGTTATACATTTGTCTGTTAACACACTTTACATGCTGCAAAGATAAATAACATTGTATTGCTAATAAGGTGCATATAGGTATACATGTTGGTTCAACTGCTGGTATTTAGCTAAATTTGGTATTAAACTTGGTGAGTTTTGTTCCTTCCAATAGGTCAGGCGTCTGAAGTCCCACCCCTCCATAGTAGTGTGGAGTGGGAACAATGAGAATGAGGCTGCCTTGGCAACAGACTGGTTTGGTATTCCTGTTATCCAGAGGCCCACATACGTAAAAGACTATGTTACACTATATGTTAACAACATAAAGGCTCTCGTCCAGGAGGTCAGTGACAAAGAATTTATGTGGATTAATTGTGTGAGGGTTGCTTTTAAAATGTAAACTATTATAGATTACTATGTGCTTAAAGTTATAATTTGCAATTACTTTTGACACTTAAAGCTGCACTTTTTAACTTTCTTTGGACAAAATTACATTGTATTCATTAAAAGAAAGTGATAAAAAAATGACTACCAACAACATGCATACATACATAGTAGTGCAATTATATGCCTATATACAGTAGTGCAAACATCATTACATATTCTTCAAGCTCTGAGGAAAGTATTTTTTATTCCTTTTGATGATTTGTGATGGTGGACAACACACACACTCTCCTGCAGGAGGATGAGAGTCGCCCTTTCCTCGTCTCCAGCCCAACCAATGGCGCTGAATCTGAGCAGGAGGGATGGGTCGCAACCAACCCTTATGACCCTCACTACGGGGACGTCCATTTCTATAGCTACACCCTGGACTGTTGGGACTGGACCACATTCCCTCGCACTCGCTTTGCCTCAGAGTATGGATTCCAGTCCTGGCCCTCGTTTTCTACTCTTAAGAAGGTATAGTGTTACGAGTTTAGTCACTGCAAAGTGGCGAGTGCAGTTTGTCTGTCTGTGTATATTCATGCATGTCACTTTTTCCACACATCTGTCCACCAGAGGGTGCTGCAGCTCAACTATGCACACCTCTACAGTATGTTGCCTTGTTTCACTCAGGTGTTTCCCCAGTTTCTTGGAAATCCCACCTTTCAATTGTAAAGATCTCACCCATTTTAAAGGTCTACAATGGAAACATTTCACAAGATTTATCTTAAAAGGATTTATTGTTGGTCTTGGTCATTTTTATATTTGTTTTAGGTTTGTTCCCATGAAGTTCACATAAATAATCAACAGTCAGTCCGTCCGTGTCATTCAGATGTTGTTACGACCCCCTGTCTAGGGTAGGGGAGGTGACATAATAATGGAGGACAAAGTCGCTTTCAAAAATGAATTGATTTTATTTTCCTTTTTTTATGCAGAGATTTCAAACTCTTTTTGTCTTTTTTTCACCAGTGCCAAAGAACTTCAGGGTGCCGGTTTACATTTGTAAAAAGGCTAACTAATAAAGAAAATTACCCCTAACCTAAACATAACAAAAGAAAAATATACATTTACTAAACTTACTTAACTAAAGAATGTACAAAAACAAAGTGGTTAAACCAAACAAAAGGACCAAACACCCCTACAAGGCGAGTGAATAGATAAATACAATTATTAAATGGAAATGGACAAATATATACAAGATAATTCTTAACTCAAAATAATACTGGGCAAAAAGCAACAAGTTTAACTATAATGAAATTATAGATTAAACCAAGAAACTGAAATAAGTATGACTGAAGGGCAAACAAAAGTAGCTAAAGAACAAACAAAATAACTGATTGAATCAAAAGTCACTGATGGACAAACAGAAGGCAAAGAAAACAGAACAGATCAGATCAGGCTACATGGGTTCGGGGAGACAGAGGGATTGAATATCTGCAGCTCTTTCAAATGAGAGCAACCAGTCCCCCATGACAGACAGAGCAGAATGAGCTTTTGTAGGTGAGCTTCAGAGAACAGCCAGCCCTGGCTAGGGCGGAGACAAAGGGACGACGAATGGGAGCAGGAGAACAGGGCCAGAGGCTGGACCTGTCAATCTGGACAGCTGGAAGTCAATCACTCACTCACTCATACCAGCACCACACCCAGACTCAGACTCAGAGCTTCCACCACCACTCATGACCTTATATGGAACACAGAAAGACAACAATATAACACAAGCCACACATAGCACAGACATATAACCAAAATATAACCACACATAATATAACCATACGGCTAGGGCCGTAACAGATGTGTTGTAAGACAAAAACTTACCACTGCTTAAGTATCATTCATAGTCGGACGTAAGGATACGTAACGAGCGCTGGCGTTCCTTACGTTGACGTTTTTGTCTCCCCCTCCGTCAATTGCGGCTCCAGTTTTTCCGTCCGTTCAGTCGACATTCACCGTCAGCCCGACGCACGTTCACTGCGTTTTGCCTGTAGTACCACTGGGCTACAATGCTAGTTTCATAGCATTGTAACCTGTTGCCAGATTTTGTGAGAGAAATAAGTAACCAGGTCTATGAAAACAAGCCCAAAAGAATCGACTAGGCCACATATGAACAGTGGTGGAAAAAGTACTCAAATGTTTTACTTAAGTAAAAGTATCACTACTCCAATGCAGAAGTACTCTGTTACAAGTAAAAGTTTGGAATTAAAAATGTACTTGAGTAAAAGTACAAAAGTATTGGTATCAGAATGTACTTAAAGTACCAAAAGTAAAAGTACAAAAATGTTTGAAAATAGCCGATCTACAAGCTCACAATGCGTCGCGATGCGACACGTTGTGAGCTTGTAGATCGGCCTATGTATAAAATAGGGCTAAAGTGGTTAATGTATGTTTCATAATATCATCATTTATATCTGAAAAGTAACTAGTAACTAAAGTTTTCAAATAATTGTAGTGGAGTGAAAGTACAATATTTGCCTCTGAGATGTAGAGTAAAAGTAAAAGTATTGGAAATTGGAAATACTCAAGTAAAGTACAATTACCTCTACACCACTGCATATGAAAATAGCAGATCTACAATATATATTTGAGAATCACTGGTTTAAATAATAATTGGCCCAAATAAGCAACTACACTTTAGAAACAAGCCCAAATAAAACCGCAACCACCAATAAAAAATTGCTTGTTTGTTTACAAGCAACTATACAGAAGAATAAGCCCAAAGTCGCTTATAATAAGCAGACATGGCAACGTTGGGTACGTGCAATCTTTCTCTCCTGAGCGACTATGCAAGTGTCCGTAAAGAACGGACGGAATCCCTCACCCCGTGACGGACGTTTCAGACCCATCTAGGGACTATGAACGGGCCTTTAAACGAGAAGCTGCCAATTCAGAAGAAACATGATTTCCACCTACATTTGTGTGAAGATCTAATGGTTGTAGAAATTGGTTCCACTTCATCCCACTCTAACACACACAGAACAGTCTAAGATTTGTTAAAGGATGACTTCACCCATTTTAAACCTATCTTCATATAATTGGTCCTCACTAATGCTCATGATAAAATGGTAAAAGAAAAATCTGCTCGATCAGTGTCTCATAGGAGGGCTATGGACACTTCAGAAACCCACCTACCAGTGACATCATAGTTAGGCAGTTTTCCCCCCAGATTTTTATTTATTTATTTTTTGTTAACGCGAGAACAATGGCTTCCATTATAGCATGCTAATTTTCTAGGAATAGAAAGACTGCAGTTTCTATAAGCTTGCATTCCCCATCAATGTTGTCACTGGTAGGTGGGTTTCTGAACCGTCCAAAGCCCTCCTCTGAGACAGAGTGAATATACAAAGACTTTACCATATTATAATATATAATATATGGCATTAGTGAAGACCAAATATATGACGATGGTTTGAAAATGGGTGAAGTCATCCTTTAATTATTTTTGAAATATTTAGCATCATATTTTGTATTTCTTGTGGTGCTGGGATGTTGCAGGTTTCCATAGCAGAAGACTGGAGTTACAGCAGTAATTTCACTTCCCATCGACAGCACCATGAGTCTGGAAACCATCAGATGTTACAGCAGGCAGCTCTACATTTCCACCTGCCAAACTCCTCAGAGCCCTTAAAACAATATACAGATACTATCTACATTACACAGGTAAAACAATGTATAGATACTCTCTACATCGCACACTTAAAACCCATTAAAATGATATAGTGTTGGCTTGGGGTAATCATGGTTCAACATGATAAAGTGGGACTCCCCTCTTCCCTTCTCACAAGAACTACCAGTAACAAAGAATGTTCAGCCTTTTTATGTGTTTTATTAAAATCCAGTTTGTCAGGGTGGCAGCCAAAACAATAAACAAAGGAAACTAAAAATATGAATGACTTAAACTTACCTAATCAAATCAAAAGAAACCAAAAGACAAATCAGAAAATACATAATTGCTTAATGTTGCTTAAAGTTAATGTTGACAGTCTTAGGTTCTACCTAACAAGTTTGAATGTGAATGTTAAGGTGATGCAGGCACAGTGTGTGAAGACGCAGACGGAATTCTATCGCAGAAGTCAGAGTGAAATCCTTCAGGGCAAAGGCCACACCATGGGTGCCCTCTACTGGCAGCTCAATGATATTTGGCAGGCCCCATCCTGGTCCTCTATTGGTATGCATGTCCCTCTACTCGTTAAAAGAAAGATTTGACGTCAACAATACTTAATCCCTTACTTGTAATTTGTATTGAATTTTGTATTTTCAAAAGCTTAGAGAAGGGCTATTCAAAAATAACAAATAAGGGAGCTAGATTTGAAAAATGTTATTTACCAGGGGGGCGGACATTTAACCTGACACCGTCAAATGGAAGAAGCTTGCGACACAACTTTGTTAGGTTAGCGGACATTCTCGTCATAACTTTTCCTGAACTTTGTTTAAAAACAATCATCAAACACAATTAGGTTAATAAGATTTCTTTGCATCAGTACATCAGTATTTTATCAGTATATTCTGTGCTTTTTGTAAATAATGGAACACATTTGTATGTCTTTTAACACTGTTGATCTGTAACACATTTATACACTACCCAATGGAAAAAGTTGCAATTTTAATTGGATAGCAGTAGATAAAATCGGCATATCCTAACTTGCACAGCAAATATGCTCTGTCTAAACATTTTCATAGCCCACAGACTTGTTCCTCTCTAAGATCAATGTTTGACCAGTTGACCAGGCAAGCATCAGTATTACACATTAACAATATTAACAGGTAACTGGAGGGGAGCCTCGTCAAGTTAAGTCAAGTACTACATCTGGTTGTAATAATAGTGAAATAAATAACTAACAAAATGAGTGTGTAATTGTCATAATTGTTTATTTATATATATATAAAATACAAAAAAATCCATTATGATCTGCAATACATTTTGAATGTTGCAAGACAATGATGTTGCTTATTTTCCCCAATTTCAGAGTTTGGTGGGAAGTGGAAAATGCTGCACTACTTTGCTCGGGACTTTTTTGACCCTGTGGTGCCAGTCGCCTTTGAGGAAAATGGCTCCCTACTGATCTATGCCGTTTCAGACTTGAGTAATGACCTGAAACTCAGGGCCGTGGTAGGTCACTTTTGAGAGATTGATTGAGCACTTTAATGAAAATGAATTTGAATCCAAAAGGATAAAAACACAAGAAAGGCTGAAGGGTTGTTTCCATTGTGGTCCTTTTGGGGAAGGGAGACAGGGAGCAACAACCCAAATACATACACTCGAGTCAATGGTGTTTATTTAGCAAATAAATACTACAGTATTTATAGTATTGAGTATTGACAACTATGTTTTGGCAATATATTGATATATCTATATCATGATATGAGACAAGATATCGTCTGGGACGTTGGATATCTTAATACTGTTTATGTATTGTTTTTTTCTTATACTGATTTTAAAGACTCCATTATAATTATTTATGTAATACTACTGAACTTACCTGACTATTCTAGCTGTTCAATTATTACCCTTTACCCTTTCTGTTATTATATAGGCATTACTGACGAGTATCTATCAAAAATGTATTCTGTTAATAATTTGTGCCGGCAGCAATGGTTATCATCACAATGTTGATATTGAGCTATTTGGTCAAACAATATTGTGGGAATTGATTTTGGGCAGATCGCCCAGTGCTACTTTGTAAACCTCACTACTGTCAATGTTTATTGCCATCGTCTATATTTGATGGTGAGGCGATTACCTAATTTCTTGTACAACACGTAAACAAAGCTACAATTGGGAGAAAAAAAAATCTATTGTACTGAAAATTCAGAGCATTAACCACTTAAACCCAGTTGACCGGGGTTCCCCAGAGCTCTATACTTGGTCTGCTCCTTTTCCCCTCTACACCTAATCTCTTCGCTGAAAATAGTCGATCTACAAGCTCACAACAACGTATTGAGTTGTGAGCTTGTAGAGCAGCTATTTTTGCTAAATGTTCACCCCAGAATAGAGACGCTAGGCTAGGGTTCATGTGTGTTCACAAATGCTTTACAATTTTTAACTCTTAGTTTAAAACGTGTCCTGTCATCAGGTATCTGTGTACACCTGGAACAGTTTGGACTCTGTGTGCACTGTGAAGTCGGACCTGACTTTGGTGCCAGGCGGGAGTGCTTTGGCCATTTTCAATAAGCCAGTCAGTGCATTGCTGTCAGGATGTGGTGGTTGCACCCGCCTCACATGCCTTCTCGTCTTTCACCTGGAGGACACCAGCAACCACCAGCAGGGACCCGTGAACCACCACTTCCTGAGCTCACCCAAAGAGGCTGAGTGGATACAGAGTCCTAATATCACAGTAAGACACCATACTCAATGGTCGTAGTTGAATGGTGAAATAGACAAAGAAAAAGCCAGTTGTGCAGGTGACAAAGTAACAAAGCCCTGAATGTGATTAAAATACCTTCACCCGTGTTGAAACTAATTTTGTTTCTTCTTTTTTTCTGTTTATCACAAAGTGTAACAATAAGAAGAAATGGCACAGAAAGTTTTGATTTAAATCTGTGTTTTATGCATTGAAATGTATTTGGCATGTTATTGTGCCTGACAGTGGAAGCTTGTAGGTGCACATTAAAATCCTGAGTGTTCATTTCACTCTGAGAGAGCACAAATGGTACCAAATGTAGTCTACCATTTGTACTTGCTAGTAAAATGAACACTCAGGATTTTGAAGTGTGGGGACAGGAGGAGGTGTTGTTTTTCTCAGCTCTTGTTTTCAATTGAGAAAAGGATCCCACATCCCACAATTAGCGACCCAGTGTGATTTTTTTTCTTTCTCCACTCATGCAGGCCAAGTTCCAGCAGGATGATACAGGATACACTGTTGTCCTGCAGACGGACTCTATCGCGCTTTTTGTTTGGCTGGATGTGGCTGCTGTCCCTGGAAGATTCAGCTCAAATGGCTTCCTGATCATTTCTCCGAAAAGGACATTAAACTTTTATCCATGGGCCCCCACCAGTGTTGAAGAACTATCTAGAGCCCTAACAGTCATCTCACTGAGAGATGTGTATTGACTTGATTTAACATGTTGACCAGGGCAACGGATTGGCAAGGGAGAGGGGCAATAGGGTGCCCAAATGGTTAGAAAGGGTAATCCTGGCTGTAACTGAAATGCCACATGTTTGATCCTCAGCCAAGATGTCATGTTGTCCTGTTGAAGTGCACTTAAAAGAGACACATTCTCCACCTTCCTACATATTGTAGGTTTCCCTAAGAGGGGCAATATCTAAAATACTCCAAAAGGGGTAAATCAACTAAGAGGGGCAATAGCTAAATACTCCAAAAGGGGTAAATCAACTTAACTTTTTCTTTATTTTGGTTTCTAGCCTATTTTATAACGACTATTTACATTTTGCACTCAATTTTCAAAAACTGCACAAAAAAATAAAAAATAAAATAAAGTGTGGTAAATCTGCGTTTCAAACATTAATCCTTATCTATGCATTGCTCTTTAGTCACCACGTGGAGGCAGCTGGAACAAGCAATCTTGCGTAGTGTCACACACACACGCTCTTAATAGGTTGTAGATTTGTTTCATGTCCAGCTGTTTCATAATTGATTCCACAAACAAACAACTGTCAACTGTGGTGGTACTGCGTTAAGCGCCGAGTCATGCCATTGCTTCTTTTCATATAAATGCCAATAAACAACCCCCCGTGAACAGACCTTTAAGTCTGAGTGAGCACGTTGCATGCCAAGTGAGAAAGTCACTCACTCACAAAGGAACCCATTGAAAAAGTCAGTGTGCGCTGCGCTACTAGCCCTACATGGAATACCAAAACGCTCGTCCCAAAACACAGTCGCCCCGGGGCAAATCCGGCAACTCGGAACGGTCGCCACCTGGTATTCTTAAACGTAACTTTAGTAAACCATGCCTAAAAACCCAGTGATGGAAAAAGTACTGCGATTTTTCACTTAAGTAAAAGTATCAATACCACATTGTAGAAATACTTGTGTTACAAGTAAAAGTCAGCTGGTATTCAAAATGCACTTGAGTAAATGTACCAAAAGTCGAACACTCATTATGTAGAATGCCAAATTCAAATGTAGGAAATGCATAACAAATATTTTGAAAATAGCAGATCTACAAGCTCACAATGCATCATTGTGAGCTTGTAGATCGGCTATTTTCAAGTAGCTAAAGTATATAGGCCTAGGGCTGAAGTGGTTAATATGTTTTGTAACCAAAATCTACAAAAGCATCTAGTAATTCAAGTTTTCAAATAATTGTAGTGAAGTAAAAGTACACTATGTGTCTCTTGAGATGTAGTGGAGTAGAAGTAAAAGTAGGCCTACTGAAAATTTGAAAGTAGGCTACCTCACAATTGTACTCGAGTACAGTACTTGAGTACATGTACTTAGTTACTTTCCACCACTGCCCAAACCTAGCCTTATTCCCAAACGTAACCTCAGGGTAACCGGAAGACTCACCCCAAAACACGCTCACCCCCATTTCTTTTCTTGTATTCTTGTATTTGTTTCACTGAGGATAAGGTTAGAAATACGTTTAGGGTTAGGCATAGTTTTACTGAGGTTAAGTTTAGGAATAAGGTTAGTGTTTTTGGCACCGTTTTACTGAGGTTTAGCCTGATACGTTTAGGAATACCAGCTGAACACCACCGGATTTGCTGTGTGACTGTGATTTGGGGCGAGCGTTTTGGTATTCATTCTCAGTAAAATGGAAAATGGGGGTGAGCGTGTTTTGGGGCGAGGCTTCCGGTTACCCCTACATGTGGTCGGTCTGCTCTATGGGTCGGTCACCTCCATACTTCGCCTCTCCTTCTCTCAGCATACCGAGGTGAACTTTGAACCAATGGGACGTAAACTAATCTCAACCCAGATAGCCCTACTCGATTATTTTATTGAGTGAATATATCGGGACGGGATTTGGAGGATCTGCAGTTGAGGAGATAGGACAGATTACACGGTGAAGCTACGATGGACCTGGACTATATAGGAACTTCAAGGACAGTATGTGCTTGTATAAGTTTCTAGTCCAAATAAACGGTATTTAGCAATATTGGGTTAACATTATAGCTGGCACCGCACCGCAGGATCACAAACGGGATTCAACGTGCCATTTCTCAACTGCAGACCGGGTAACATGTATCCTCTCGGATGTTTGATCGCATGCGTGATACTTTTTATTTCCAAAACGCAATGTATAAATGTGGACGACCAGGATGGCCAAGGATATCTTGATCTTATCTTGCGCTTTTATGGCCAAAACAAGTCGATTTCAACAAAGAATCTTGAAAACTTAGTGCAAATAATAGCAGCAAGAAGACCAGAATTAATAGCCGAGGAAAATCCACTAGCAGATTTAGAGGTAAGTGCTCATTTCCTAAAAGAAAAATCTGATGTTTATTTTGCAGTATTTTGCTGAATAATGTAACCTGATAAATATAAAGTCACAATGAGGCTAAGTGACAGATTATTAGTCATGTGTTACTAGTTTGTTTGCTTTTCTTTTTGACAACAGTTGCAAGGAAGAAAAATAAATGCTCACACCATGTTAGAACAATGCAGTATTTGCATTCATATTTTAGCATTTTGTTGTTTTTTACTATTCATATACTAGACAATATATGCTTTCTGTATATTGGAATACATGCATACATGAATAATGATCTGTTAATCTGTTTTAACTTTCCTCTTTCCTCCTTAATTATCTATCAATACCTCTTCCTCCCCTCACCAGTGTCCTTCGGTGAAGCAGATCTTGTCCCAGTATGGGCTCAATATCAGTCAGCTGACTGTGGAACATCTGGAGAGAATCTGCCCTGCTGTGTTGACTCAGGTGCTGCTGCCCTCCTGTCCCTACAACACCCCCACGTTGCTAGAGCCTGCTGATTACACTGGTAAGTAGTTGCTTCATAGTGCTGTAGTACAGTGGTTCTCAAACCTTTTCATGTCAAGGACCCCCAAAATGATATGTATTTGGCTGCGGACCCCCATCTCATCCCTGTGCTAGACATTTTTCAAAAATAGCAGATATGTATATATGCTATTTTTGAATAGCCAAAGTATAAAATATGGATAAAGTGGTTAAAATGATTGTGGCGCTATATTAACAAATTGTTGTCTCCAGGCTTTCTTATTCATAAGACATTCCCTCCTAGCACCACACGTATTCCACAGGTAAAAGGGGGCTGTCATGTTGGATTGAATCACAACATTGTGGTTTTATCTGTTTTGGCACAACTCAAACGTAAAACCACACGCATCCAGTTATCAACCTGAATACGCACTGGGCCATTAGGAGACAAAACAAACAAAAAGGATTATTTGTAAGAGACCAAACCAAACAAATGTTGTTGGTGCTCTGTGATCTTGACACAGTGCTTTTATGTTGGTTGGTTTCACGCCTAAGAGAAATGGTTTATGGATGCACCATGCAGTAATGAATCTAATGATACAACATGTTGGGTCATTATGACCGTGGATAAATAGAAGAATGCTTAGTTCGTTTCACCCCCAGTGGACATGAACTTTCACACAGTGGTGAACTGTGTGATCAAAGCAATAAACTCAAAAGGAAACGCCTGTACAACAGCTTGCTGCTCCAAACTTGTGGTCAGAACGTTGTATTGTGTTTGTGTTTTGCACAGTAAATGTAGTGCAGCAGCAAACTTGTGCAGACTTTTCCTTTTGATCTTGTACTGTAACTTGTTTTGTCTGGCACCAGCGCAAAAAAAATGAGCTCCGTAGCACTCTTTTGAGTAACAAAGCAGTAAACTCACTATTTGTTTTGTTTCTCTTATAGCATACATAAGGCTGTTTTCTTTTCTTTTTTAAATGTCAGTTTGTGTTTGCATTAAAGTAAGCATAGGGATAAATATTTATTTCACCCCAATTGCAATGCTCTCCAGCCTTTTCTTCCACATTTTTTCCGTGTAACCCTAATGTAGATTATGACCCTCGGGTTTTGAATACATAACTCAGTCAGAGAGATAAATTAGATTCTCTTTATTTAAGCACAGAATAGTTAGTAGTAGTACCGATGGAGAGAAATATTAACATCTTACAGAATTTCACATTATATACCAACAAATGGTACAAGTACAATTTCACATGCAGTGGTACACCTGTGTTGTTTGATCTCAGAGTCTGCCTTCTAAACAAGCCCTGCCATTATGTCCTTATGGAAATTGGCAACGCATAGAAGGAATGAAACAATTGTTCTTTTCTCTCTCTCTCTCTCTGAGAGAAAGGACATCATTCTGTCTAGCTGGGAAGCAGAGAGTGCATGCATCCAGCTGATGACAGCAGTAAGGTTTCAGTGTCACATTCCAGCAGTGATCTCCTGTGGCGGAGGAAAATGAAAGCTTCACAAATGGCCTCAAATTGACTCTTGGACCCATTGATCTGCCCTCAAATATCATATTCCCTGCTTCAGTTCTGTTGACAGTGCAGGTTGACTGTGTAGGTTATAATTAGATGTGATCAGGGTTCGATTTGCTGGGGGGGGGGGGAGTTTTTCCTGTTGCAAGGGACCTTTTTTTTTAACTCTTTATTTTCAGATTTCAAAATTGTGTAAGACAATACATGCAAACAAGAAGACAAACAAAAAACACAAGAAATAAAAGTAAAAAATGAGGCAAAAAACAAACAGGTAATCAAACAAAATGGGACATTCAGTACCAACAACAGAAACATGTTTACAGGATTTAAGTTACAATAGAGAGGATGAAAACCAACAATCACAAGAGATCTGGCCCGCTATCTAAATAGTCCAACCATTTCCCCCATCTTTTTTCACCCAACTCCTTTTGGAGTCTCAAAGAATAGGTCATCTGCTCTAGAAGATGCAACTGCCTCACAATACTGAGAAATAGCCCTATAGTAGGGCAATTTTTCTGCAACCAGTTCATAAGAATCGTCCTGACTCAGTCCATCCGAGGTTTGTCCAAGATACAGGGATTCAAATGTAGTACTGATACTGAAACCCAGATTGTTTGTAATAAGTGCAACTACTTCCTTCCAGAAAGGTTGAATTGCAGGACAAGACCAAAAGACATGTGCATGATCAACCATGGTATCCCCACATTCTCTCCAGCAATCCAGCTGGTTACCAGTTTGTTTAGACTTCTGTTTGGGAGTGATAAAGAAGTGGATTTGTTTTTTCCAACAAAAGTCTCTCCAGGTCACAGAGTTAGTGGTTGTTGATTGTGTTTCCCATGTATTCGACCACACGTCATCACTTATGTCAATGTCCAGTTCTTTTTCCCATCGTTTCACATATTGTGGAGTCCTTATTCAATGACATAATTCCATTATATAGCTTAATTATAAGACCTCTATTTTTTTTTGTGTTAAAAAGGTTGAAGTACTATATTCTGATAGTAATCATTGCTACAGAGCGTTTGTTCGGTCACAGAGGTCTCTCCAGCTCTTTAGTAAACAGAATATAGTCCATTTTCAGGTGACACATTTTTAGCCAACCAGGAGAGAGCACTGAAAATGCATTTTCTGTTTAATAAAGAGCTGGAGAGACATGGGAGACTCATTTTACTGAACAAACCTTTAACTGCAGATATCTATAAAATTATTGCCTAGCCAACCCATATGTCTGACTTAAGTTTTCAAAACTGTCAATATCCCCATTTTTAATCAAGACAAACCCATTGTCTATATCTGCTGTCCAGTAATGCTGGTATGAAGTCAGGATCATATACTGGCCAGCTTAAAAGCTTAGCCTCCCTCTGGAGTTGGAAACATTGAACTACTTCTAACCATATTTTGCAAGGGACTTTTTGTAAGTAAACCGTTAGTTTCTATTCAATTCCAAAGAGCAATTTGGCATCAAAGTCATCAACGTGTGCTGAGCCCCTGTGCCTGAATGAAAACATTATTTGGCCACACTGTGTACCATTAATCATGAAACTCTTTTATTCTTGTCTCCCTGACAGTGTGGGGTTATGGGTTCCTGTCTGTCACTGTGATAAACCTGGCTTCCCTGCTTGGTCTCCTGCTGATTCCCTTCACAAAGAAATCCTATTTTCCCAAATTGCTTACCTACTTCATCGGCCTTGCCATAGGGACCCTCTTTTCCAATGCTGTTCTACAGCTCATACCAGAGGTTTGTAAGATGGAGATAAAATGACCACTTAATTAGGCTAACATGTTAAATCAAGTGAAGTTTATTTGCACATTCATGCTGTGATTTAAGTGGTTCACAGAACAACGAAGGACATGTATGTGAAGTTATGAAACCCAAGCTTGTATTTATACTTGTGTTTGTGATTCATTTTAAATGGATACATATACAAGGCTAACATTGTCCTAAAATCACACAGGCCCTGGGTTTTGATCCAAAAACTGATAACTACGTGTGGAACGCTGTTGGAATATTTGGTGGATTTTACCTCCTATATTTCGTGGAGAAAATATTGAAAATGGCCTTGGGAGTAGAACACGAGGTATGTGAATGTTAAGGTTTGAGTGTTCATAATGGTGTCTGTGGGAATGTATGGTGCTTTGAAATGCTCTCTGTGTGTTTGCATACGTGTGTGTGTGTGTGTGTGTGTGTGTGTGTGTGTGTGTGTGTGTGTGTGTGTGTGTGTGTGTGTGTGTGTGTGTGTGTGTGTGTGTGTGTGTGTGTGTGTGTGTGTGTGTGTGTGTGTGTGTGTGTTGGGGGATGGAACGGCGGACTGCATATCGTGTATATTTTGATTTATATATTTTCTTATGACTGTTTTATGTACTTGTACTTTGGCCACCTGAACTTTGGTCACCTTACCGTACCTTTATTAAGGGGTGAATAACTCGTAATTAATGGCGAATTGCAGAACCATTTAATTGTATTTATTTATAGCTGACTTATTGATTATATACAGTAGGTATTAACAATCTGTAATTAGTCACTCCACTTTGATACTGGAGCAATTACCCTTTAATAAAAATATTGACCATAATCTATCTCTATCTCTCTCTCTCCCTCACTCATACGATTTCACTTTTCCAACCAATTTCCTGGTGTAATGGACTTGCCTCTCTTTAGCATGGGCATAGCCACTTCTCCCCTCCTGAACTGCCGCAAGAGAACGCCTTCCATAATGGGGATATACTGGAGAAAAAAGAGTGCCTCACCCTGACGGCTGTCAACACCATAACCACAGAGAAGAGCAGTCCAAATCCTGCCCCTCCACATACAGACTCTCAGGTACCAATAAACTCTCAGCTCATTCAGGGTGTATTATTCACTGAAGTTATATTAGAAAATGTTGGAAGCGGGATAATATTACGCATGATATTCAATTGTTGATCAAATCTACCTAATTACATATAGGAACAGTGCCTTGTTTCTTTCTAGTAGTCTACATTTTAGTGTAACTTTTCCACTTCTCTCTTTTGTATCATCAGGTGATCTCAATGTCACCACATAGAATAGGCTTCTAAACATTAGCCAGTTGCCACTGAGGTGAGAGCACCAGCCCTTCCATTAATCTGAATGTTTCAAACATAAAGCATTTTGTTTATGATATCATCTTATCAGGCATCTATATGGGTGTGATGGGTGATGTGGGTGTGATTGGGTCCTATAAATAAGCTCATCCCATCAAAGGCTTGTAAAAGAATGGTCACAAGTAAATAGGGTGGCTCAAGAGCGGTCCCCTGAGCCCAAGAGTTCAAAATGTTAATCCCTATCCGAGTGGATCAGAATTAGATTTTTTTTGGTAGTTCAAAACCAAATAACGCATTGGGATCACTTTGATATCCGATCTGTGATCATAGAATTGTCTCAGCAAACATTATATCAAGAAATATAACTTTGATTAAATAGTATCTTTAACCCCCCAAATCCTAATATGCTCCACTGGAATAGGGATTAAACGTTTTGAACTCTTAGGCCCTGGGAATTGGAAGGTTTCTGGTTTAATCCTGGCTCCTCTGGGCATCGCATTAAAGTGTCATTGAGAAACACATTGAACCCCTAACTCCTCCCCGGGTGATGTTCAATAACTGCATACTGCTCCTAATGCATGCTATGGGTTAAAGGCAGATATGCTCATCTGTTAAATTCCAGATATGTGCAAGTGTATTTGGCCTTTGAAACTTTACCTTCCTCGCTGTTGGGCAAAAACCTTGTATCTCCATATTTCAAAATGAAAGTGTTTTTTTTCCATTTCCTGAAAAGTAATTGTGCTGGACATACAAGTTTTCCACCCGACAGCAGCGATAAAAATAATAGATAGCATTAAACAGTAGAAATAAAAGAACAGTCATATAAAACAGTGCTAGGGTGCAGACCAGTTAATGTTTTTGTCCCAACATAAGACACGAAAATACGGCAAGTGGGTATTCAGAGTTATTGATTGAGCCGTTATCTGTGACATGGGACGATTAGAAGAGTGGCGTTAATGTTTAACGGTGAATTCTCTCTGTTGTCACATTGAGAAAGAAGTCTGTCTCTATGTGGATCATACTAAACAAACAGAGTGGTGTCACACAGAAGCTCAAGGAATTGAACCAAGATGAGACAGAGACTCCCTCACCACCACAAACAGCCCCCTTGGATAAATGCAGGAATTGTCTGGGTTGCACACAAAGACCCCTTTTTGGCAGTGGGCGATAATGGGTTGGTTTGTCGTGGCGGAGTGTCGCCAACTGAGTGCCATTAGCCCTGTTTGGTTCCAAAGAGTCTCAGGTTTTGCTTCAAGGAAAGTTATGCCATTATGTTTGTAATTGAAGAGTTCTGTTTTAAATACCACAGAACTTTCGGAAAAACAAGCAGTCCTTGAAGTTAAACATTCAAGGTCTCTCTAAAATATAGAAACCCAATTTATAACAGTCTTTCTAGGTTCAAGGTTTCTTTATTCTTACATCTTGTGTACAGGTACATAAGAGTCAAAGGAAAGAATAGAGCCGCACACTGTTGGCTCCGTTTGTCTGTTACATTTTTATTTTGCAGTTACAGAGTGATGTTTCAAGCCCATGCTCTTCTTCAGACACCAATCTTGGGTACATAAGAGTAAAAATATTTTTTTCTGGTTTCCTCAGACATAATAGCAGCAATGATAGTAATAATAAACATGTATATAACAAAAAGAGGAATAATCAGCAAATCAAAGAATAGCAGCAGTATCATGGTGCTTGAAGGTACGGTACTGAGTGCAAGGTTCTTACTACTAAGTTGTAAACATCTATCTGTGCCAATATCTTTGTCATTGTTTATCACTACTACTACTACTACTTGGTCCAGCAAGGAGTCAAGGACAACAATGTTTTTCCATGCTATGAAAAGTTTAAAGCTACAATCTGGGATTTATAAAATAAAAACATTAAAGAGTATGTTAATACAATGTACAGTAACTAGCACTGCAGTGGTTGGAGGTAGGGCTGGGCCTTATATCGATATTGTGATATGAGACTAGATGTATCGTCTTGGATACTTGCTGACCCCTGCTCTTGTGTATTTGTCTTCTTATGAATCAGTTGGACCGACATGCAATAGACTTGACACTGCCAGTTAGTACTGAATTTGTGAAATGTCGGATGTGTGAATGTTCAGAAAAACAAATAACGCACATCCTCCGTTCCTTGGTGCTGAGCCAAACTGTAAGAACAGAAATATAAGAACAAAGCGGGGCTCGAAACTCACTTGTTGAATGCTCCAAAGGTTTTTTATCTATTTGTGACACACAGCATATATACAACGTTTCGACCCTTCCGGTCATTTTCAAGTATAGAACAAACAGCATATACTGTATACAACGTTTCGACCCTTCCGGTCTTTTTCAAGTATAATGTACTGTATAATTGTGTGAATGTTCACAACAAGAGAGTGGGCAGGCTGATGACGTTGAAGTATTCATTTATTTGGCTGTTTTTATTAGTAGTAGAGTTACGTGAAGTTGGAAATGTGTATACAGATTAAAACTTCATCAATAGCTCCGATGGTTGGATCTATGGGAGACTGCATGTCAAACAGTTGAATTAAGGGAACTATGCCTATGCATATTTCACATTTCATTTTCACATCTGCCATGTTCTGTGGAAGGAAATGAATAAAACAGATTTTTGTCTCATCCATTCATCTCTCCCTCACATCTCTCCCTCCTGTCATTAATTGGGAGGAATTAACGCATGCCTCCTGCATGCTTTACAGGCACCTAAAACAAACAGGAGCAGTGCCAATGATAGCACATCTGATACAGACAATCACCTGTTATTTGCTACTGTACACCTATGAAAGGGCAACTCCGGACAATGTCCCGACCGACCTGATTTCCTGGACCTTGTCGGAGTTCTTGTGAAAACGTCTTCTGTGTCACTTTTATGGTGCAAGTCAAAATAGTTTATTGGGGGAAAGTTGAACAAAGACAGGGTTAATACAGCCTCTTCCTGGATCAGAGTAGCTCAGCTTGTATTGCCTATGGACAAACAGAGTTTATATGTGCTACACAGGAGAGAACCTGAGAAAATGGATAATTGCAGACTTCAACATTTGCGAGTCTTAACTTGGTAGTTCAACAGGTTGTACCACCCGATGTGTCATCCACCAATGAGTGAGTGAGTTCCTTCTGGGGAGAGACTACTAGCTTATATAGCCCATATGTAGGTGGGCTAATCAGCTCTCCCAGGTTTAACCACTGTACTGATTCAACTTTCGTATCGGGACATACATTCCTTTGATCAGGATATGAGCTGTCCGTGGTGCTGAGGTCTCTCCCCGGGCCTCTGCTCCGCCTGGTGGTTGGGCTTGGAGGTTCGGGCCACAGTGTGATTGTGATAAAAGTCTATGGCTAAAACGTCTGTTCTCTGTTACTTGTCAATCTATGTCAGGAAACTATTAAAAAAAATATATATATATATTTCTATGTTATAATTTACATGTGTGAACCCTTTATTATAGGGTTCAAGTTATTGGTCCATCGCTCGGTTTAGTCTTTATTCTGTTTTGCCATAAGTGTATCTTTAACCTGCACTCTCTCCTTTTGGGAGGTCTCCCTTACAGGAGGTTCAGGTGTCCGGTGTGATGTGCCACTGGCTTAGAGGGCAGCGAGTTTCCAACATAAAGACAGTGGCATGGATGATCACCCTGAGTGATGCTGTGCATAACTTCATAGATGGACTAGCAATCGGTGCCTCCTTCACGGTGTCTTTGCTGGCGGGATTCAGCACCTCCATTGCAATTGTGTGCGAAGAGTTCCCACATGAGCTAGGTGAGTTTAGGAGCACTGGTAAACTAAATTGGCTTTACATTTTTACACATCGGGGTCTTTAATGTGTGATGGGAAGTTCTCTCTAATACCTTACAGCCATGCAGCAAGACACTAAATGGTCTCTCTTCCTATTCAGGTTAGACCCTCTTACATTTTGTAACCTTGGACCTGTAGTGTATAATGAAACTGTATCAGTATCATCATACAACATTATACATTATATCAACAATATATTTTTATAATTATATGCAGATTTGCAATGTGCTGTGGACTTTTCAAGTTGAATTCATTTTTGACAAAAAATAAGGACAGATTAACATTATTACATGACTGACCAAATTCTACAACATCTTTTTCAAAGGAGAGGCCGATTTGTTCCAAAACTTCCACCATACTTATCAATCCCTGGTTAATCTTCCCTTCTCTTTCCGGCTTCAGGTGACTTTGTGATCTTGCTGAATGCTGGTATGAGTGTACCACAAGCCATATTCTTCAACCTGCTATCAGCCATGTCCTGTTACGCCGGCCTTGCCTTTGGTATCCTGCTTGGCAGCAACTTTGCCCCCAATGCCATCTTTGCTATTGCTGGGGGCATGTTCCTGTACATTGCACTGGCAGACATGGTAAGAAATGTGATTAGTTAGGCTGTAGTCATCCTCTGTTTGCTCTCTGACAGCACATATAAAAATAGCAGTATATCTAGTGGCAAAAGAATATCTAATATTTAATATATAGGCAGTGTTTTCACTCTGACCCACTGCAATGATTATGGTCTTTGTTGAAGGAGTGCCAGTGTAATGCCTACAAGTCCATCCTATAATTCCACAAAGTCTGAGACCAAACCTGTGAGCCCAAAAACATTTCTGCCCGGTTCTCCTCAGTGCCTGGAGCTATTGATCTCAAATTGCGCACAGCCATTGACCATTACCATGTGCATGGAACTGCGAAGCCCGTTTTTTGTTATCACTAAATCTCAGCTGTTTATTCGCATTTTTATGTCAAAAATACTTCTGCCCGGTCGCCCATGCATTCTCCACTGTTGAACGTGCACCCTTTAAGTGCATATCTGCATGCACATAATTAGATTGTTGTTGTTAAGTTGCAATAATAGTTGTACAAGTTGTAATAACAGTGTTGTATAATTATTTTTGCTGTAGTAATCAATTCCTTATAATATAAGTACAATGAATGACAGAATATATATATATATATATACGGGGGCGATGGGACGGGACTTAACTCGGATCAGAAGCAACTCTATTGCCTTTGTTGTAGCTTCTTCTCTCCAGAGAGTGCACACATGTCATCACTTCCTAGGTAGGCTGATGTCAAAACATAATGGCTGTATGTTGGCCCTGAAATGTGTTAGACAGGAAACTGAATATCAATGTTGTCTTTTCAGTTCCCAGAGATGAACAGCATAATGAAGGAGCAAGAGGGAACCAGTTCCAAGATCATCATCTTCCTGATTCAGAATGCAGGGCTTCTAACTGGCTTTGCTATCATACTACTGATAACTTTGTTTGCTGGGGATATCAACCTGGGTTAAGGAGAAAGGAAGACGGAGGAACATAAAATGGAAAGAAGGAGCATTAGAACGGAGAAGTGGCTCTGAGCTGCTGAAGGTGAATGTAAAAGTGCTTGTTTTGTACAAAACGTATTTTGACAAAAGAAAATAGTAAAGCGTTTTCTATCTTTTGACTATCATTGTAGCTGAAAGCTTAGTCCAAAAAAGGGAATGAATTTACAATCATTTGGTGTGTGGAATAAAAGCAAATTTGTATTAAAAGGTAAATAAATTATTTTTTTCAGTCTCAATATTGTGTTGTGATCTACATATTATAGCCTTTAGTTTACACTACACTTGGCGTTTTAGTCATTGGCCTTTAAACAAAAAAGGCTGTTTGTTGTGACAACACTGACTGCAGTGTTTTGGCATCACTCATTGAGCCTGGGGCTGATAATATGGCATTCACTGTTGCTCTGTTATTGATTTGATTATTTTCATTGTTGAATTCTTATGTCTTAACTCTGAAGAAAATGCCTACATTGATATTGATGTCCTAGTTACATACAAATGTTTGCCTTTATGTCAGACAAAATATATTTTCCGAGAAACTTTGTATTCTGTTACGTCATTGCTGTGTCGTCCAATTTTAACAACCAGGAAGTGGTGGACAGTGGTGGTGGGTGGCAGCGTTGCCATGTCCTTTTATTATAAGCGATTTTGGGCTTATTCTTCTTTAAAGTCGCTTGTAAATATTGGTAGTTGCGTTTTTTGGGGGCTTGTTTCTAAACGTAAGAGTAGTTGCTTATTTGGGCATGTTTCTTAAATATTGTTGTGGTTCTCAAACATTTTCAAGTCAAGGACCCCCCAAATTAATATACATTTGTCATTTTGTCTGCAGACAGAGTGCAGACCCAACCTTCTGCAAATATTTTGTGCCAGAGACCCCCATACAAGACTTGTATGGGGGTCTCAAGATTTTGTGGATTTGAAAATATTCCTACATTTTCACATTCAAAAAAAAGAAACGTGTTTGAAAATAGCCTTTCTGCAAGCTCACAACGCGTCGCATTGTGACGGGTTGTGAGCTTGTAGATCGGCTATTTTCAAATAGGTTGGAGCGCTCAGGCGTCTTCTTTTGGGCTTGTTCTCATAGAACTGGTTGCTTATTTCTCTCTGACAATCTGGCAACAATGGTGGTCAACTGATCTGTGGAGAGGAAGAACAAGACAAATGACACGAGTTTAACTTGAAGCTCCTGTTTCCAGCAAAAGTCTGATTTACTTGCAAAATCTTTTCAAACAAGAGGTAGGTCACATTTATTCACACATCATGTTCTTCCCCAGTGTCTCCTTCCTTCTCCGGCAGAATTAAACCTCAGTTACTGAAGGAATGGATAGGCTAGCTGTCGTGAGCTAACTGCGCTAATTAGCAAGCAATCCAATGCTGAATAATCTATGGGTTTTTTGTCGGTGTGCTTTTATACATGGGATTTGAATATACATTTTGCTTATTACACCCACCGTGTAATAACAGTAACGGCAATACTTACCTATTGTTTCCCCCCCTACTGTTATTATACGATTATACATAGTTTATGCAAGTGGAATCTAGACAAAATTATTCTGTGAATGTTTAACTGACTGACTACTCATTACTCTACGACTTTATCATCATTGATCTATCCATGTTAGCCTGCCCTGGTCTGGATACATAGACTTTAGTTTCTATAATCTGGTGTGTGAAGCCTGGACGTGGCACTCTGCTGTACACGATTTCTAAAAAAAAAAACATCCAGCAGCATCAAACTCTACTTCTACCGTCGTCACTAACTTTATTCACAGAATGTAGGCCGCCACATTAAAAGTGCCGTTATCCACGTCGGCATTTTTGGGCAAATATACTGGGGAAACAACGAAACTAAATGTAGGCTATTTAGTAAGATTATATTCAGACCAAAACACTTGGAGTCTTGAATAGAATAGATCTTGAAATATTAAAAATACTAATTGAGAAAATATTTAAGTGAGGAGGCTGCTGCAGGCTAGCTCCTGTCCTCTCACTTCTGGTCATCATGGGTGGAGCTGGAGGGAGGTAATGCAGTTTCATTTGCCCTTCTAATCTGGGGTTAGCGCCTCCGGGCTGTTCCTTGGATGGAGACAGACCTGTGACTCACAGGTAGGCTCTCTATCTATCTATCTATCTATCTATCTATCTATCTATCTATCTATCTATCTATCTATCTATCTATCTATCTATCTATCTATCTATCTATCTATCTTTCTTTCTTTTCATTTTTATTACAGAAAAGGGTTGGGATACAGCATCAAAATAGAAAGACATACATGAAATACATATATAACTTTTTTTTCTTTTTTCTTTCCCCCTGTCCCCTGTTTTTCATACTGTCAACCAGACAAACATTGAACTATGACAAAGGTTAAGTAAAGGAAGCGTAAGTAGAAAATAAAAAAGTTAAAAAAAGAACATAATCAAAAAAGAATAATTAACTAATAGCTCTGTAAATGCGTACAGTTGTAGCATATATATATATATATATATATATATATATATATATATATATATATATATATATATATATATATATATATATATATATATATATATATATATATATATATATATATATATATATAAATAAATAAGCAAGCTAATAGAGACCTATTAGAGTTAATGTCATCTCTTCATCCTGTAATGCCTTCATCCAGACTCAACATCCAGAATCACGCCAGATTATAGATACTGAAGTCTGTCCAGGTTAGTTTCTTGTTTGATTGTTTTTGTTTGCTCTTAAAGCTGTCTTCACTCTTGTATTGAAAGGCAATTGCCACATTATGGCTGGCGTTCAGATTCGGAGGTATCAGGATGACGACGCTGAGGTCGTCAAGGAACTCTTCACAATGGGCATGAGTGAGCACGTCCCGTCGTCCTTTGTGCACCTCCTGAAACAGCCGCCGACACAGCTGTTGCTGATGATGGTGGCCTGTGCTCTGCTGACCAGCTCCAAGTCGTTCCTGCTTCCTATCCTCGCGGTGACCCTCCTCTTGGCAGGGATGAGACAGTTTGTAGGGTACATGTTCCACAGGTACATCGACATGTCCCTCAAGAAGGACCTCAGTCACATCCAGGAAACCTACATGGCGAACAAGGACTCCTTCTTCTGGGTGGCTGAAAGTGATGGTCGGGTGGTGGGAACAGTGGCCTGCCTGCCTTCAGAGAATACGCATGGGTACCTGGAACTGAAGCGCATGTCTATAAGCCGTAGTCACCGTCGTATGGGTATCGCTAAGGCTCTGTGCCGGACAGTGGCAGACTTCACCCGTGAGAGAGGCCGCTTGGGGGTTGTCTTATACACCTCTATAGTGCAGACGGATGCACAGAAGCTGTATGAACAGATGGGCTATACAAAGATAAGAGAGTTTGTCATGCCAGATCTGGCAACCAAAATCACTAACTTCACCCTGCTGGAGTACAGACTGGACTTGCAGCAAGACAAAAAGACGGATTGAGTGGAACTGAAAGAGCAAACAGTATTACATTCAGTCTTATCTACTTTACAACGACAGACATCTAATAGACATTTTGACAGTTCAGACAAAGTCTAATTGGCAGTGGCACCCACACAACAGATGATGGGTGCTAATTATTACACACACACACACACACACACACACACACACACACACACACACACACACACACACACACACACACACACCCTAACACTGTTCTCTTTTGTCACACACAACCCCACTCACTGACTGGAGAAACAGATGAATGGGTCCTACTGCCATTAATACATGTGTCATTGTGATTATCAATGGCTTTATTTTTTGATTCTGTATATTTACATTTTCATCATAGCCTTTGGAGGTTACCAATTGAGTCAATGTTGGCTCACATTGCACGGCTAAAAGCTACAATCTGCAAATTGTATGTGGATTGTCTCTCCCGATGGAGAAAGGTAATTGCAACAACGTCCTAAGTACAATAAAGATGGCAGTGCATCTAGTATCCAATCCGCTTCACCTTCTGCTTCAATAATTTATTGATAGTGCCAACCAGTCTGCGTCCTACCCGGCACCAGTGACTACATTTCTAAATGTAAGAGTAGGGAGACCACCTCCAACCACTTCAAATGTGCTAGTTACAGTATATGGTATACCCTCAAGAAGATGTTTAGTCAAAATGTTGGTATTTGTTGATTGCTTAATGGATATTTGCATCATGGCTTTGTGCAACTTTGTTCTTTTTAACTGATCTTCACCATGGTTGGCAGTGGCACCTTCTGCAGTACTGGTGTGCACTCCTTCCTTTGTTTTGTAAGTTGTATTTTATTAACGTACTACTGTACCATAAAGATTGGTTAAAATGTTTTTTTCCCCATTAAATTAAGACCCAGATTGCAGCTTTAAGATGTCATGGATGTTTTAATTTTGTTCATAGATCAATCTTTTTTCCAAGGAATAGTCCTATTTCCCTAGTTATTTTCAGCTATACGTTTCAGCTATACATTTTCAAATTGAAATTCAACCTTCAAAATACATTTAAATGCAATGGTATAACTTTGTCAAACAAGACGACTGGATCTATAATGGTGTGGTAATATTCAAAAATAAGTTATTAAAATAATATTTTTGAAAATAAAATAAATGGTTGCCACTTATTAGGCCTTCTCCATTTCCTTGGCCTACTGGCAGCGTTCACAAGAATTGTGGAGCTGATAGGTCCCATCATTTGAGCAATTAGCTCCAGATTAACACTCAGACCGTCATCTACTCAGTCACTACAGTGCCATGCCATAAAAATGAAGGTGGCAAAGTTTGTGTAGGGATTACTTATCTCATGCGAGTTTCATGATGCAAGTTGATTTTCATACCATCTTGAAATTAATGAAATCCAATGGCTGGCTCCCTCAAAAAATATGTTTTGTTTTAGCTTTGGCAAATGGTCGCCAGTAATGGTAAGTAGGCTGTACCATGAGTCGTCATTCTGCTAAAAGTTGCTACAGTAGATCACCGGTATAGTCCTTTAACTTTCAATTCCCTGATTGAATCGTCTTGCTTATGACTATGTACACTGACTACAGCATTAGGCCTTTTAGTTTGGGCAAAAAATATATTTTATGTTGAGGCTGCTCTCAATTGCTTGAAATGTATTTAATGAAATATTTATTTTGTTTACATATTGGACACTTCAGACTAAAGCTGATTTACACAATCTGTCCTATTATGTTTTCGCTAAAAAGCTTGAATGTCTATGTAAGGTTTAAATAATTATTTCATGTCAAAAGCTTATCCTTGTGCAGCTGACATGATCACTCAACAAAATGCAAAGTAAGAAACAATTACCGTATGGTTGTAACTAATTTATAGGCATCACTTGTCATACAAGTGGGCTGTTCATGTAAGGCACCACAGTAATTAAAACAGCTCAACCCTGTTCTCTGTAATCTTTGTAAACTTGTTTTGAAAAGTGCTATATGAATAAAGTTTATTCACTTCAAGGCAGAATCAAAAATGATTTGGTCCTATAATTGAAACGATCTAATCTTTGCTCTGTTGTGCTAGTAAGCTGTCCTCTTCCTTCCAGGGCACCTCGGGCAAAGAACAGATGGGCAGTTTTGAGATTCGTCAATACCAGGACAAGGACTATGATGTGGTCAGAGAGGTGTACTCCACAGGTTTCTCCGAGCACCTGAACGCTGTGTGTGTTCAAGCCTTGAAACAGACTTGGGTGCACCTTACCTTGGTCATCTTCATCTTGGCAACTATGGCCTTGTCTGGGTGTCTCCTGACTACCTTACTAGCCACAGTTCTCCTGTTGCTTGGAGCCAGAGAAGTGGTTAGGTACCAGTTCAACCAGGGGGTCCAACTAGGACTCCGGGAAGACCTCTTGGATATTAAGGCTAGCTTCATGCAGGAAGGACAAGTGTCTTGTTTCTGGGTGGCTGAGAGTAAGGGCAACATCATAGGGACAGTGGCCATACTTCCCTGTTGTACACAAGTGGGAGCTTGGGAACTGAAGCGGATCTCAGTGAAAACGGAGTTCCGGGGTTTGGGAATTGCTAAAGCACTTTGTCAGACGGCGCTCGACTTTGTTTTGTGTCATGGTGTGCAGGATGTTGTCCTGTACACATCCATGCTCCAAACTGATGCACATAAGCTGTACCACAGTTTAGGATTCTACAAAATTGACGAGTTCATCTGGCCTTCCCTGCCAGCCAAGCTGATCAAGTTTATGGTCTTTAAATATGGCTATAAAGTTCCTCAGCAGGAAAAGTGCCTGAATGCAACAACCCTTAAATAGCTGTTACTTCTGAAACGTTCATTATTTACCCCTATTAGAGACTTAATAATCATTGCTATATGTTCAGTAACAGGGATCTCCCCATCTCTCCAGCTCTTTAGTAAACTGAAAATACATTTTCAGGTTGGGACACCATCCAGTCAGGAGAGTGAATTCATACAGTATACAAGATACATGTGAAATTGGAAGTGATGAAACAAAACAAAAAAAATGAAGCTAATACATGGGGTTCTCTCTCCTGATTGAATGAAATCGGTGGCCCACCTGAACATTTATTTTCTGTTTATTAAAGAGCAGAAGAGACGGCATGGCAGACACCTGAACACTCTACAATGATTTGCCTACTATCAGAATATAGAGCTTTAACCATTTAACAAACATTTTGTTTTAACCAAATATATCACCTTACAGCACCTTTTGTTGCACATGTAAATTCACAACTAACCTACTATGAATACTAATATTTGATACATTATGCAACCTTCAACCAATGCAAATTAATGTCATATTAAAATGTAATTATGCCTTGTCTGCTTTTCTTTTTTGTTTGATCTTATGTTTTATTGGGATACAATCACGTGCATCATCATCCCATGCATTGGCCATCAATATATAATTGGCATGCACAATCAATGATTGACAGTTACCATTAACTAGCTAGCCTACACTGAACACTCAGTCAGGCAATTCAACGGACACCACAGGATGTTGCCATAGTAGAAGTCCATGGATGGATGTTCCTAAAAGCAACGTGTGGGACGAAGCATAACGGTTTAATTCACACGAGCAAACGAGGTAAGAAACTGCACACAATATCATGCGTAATCAGTGCACACAAGCCACGTTAAGCTGCTGACTAATATGTTTTGCATCCATAAAATGTCCTCGATTAGTAATTGGACATTAGAAAGCAGGAGCGACTCGAGCTACGGCTAGCTCCGCTAACGCACTAGCAGCTGATCAGGGAGTGTCCCTGGCTCCCTGTCCCACTGACAGCTCAGACAATCAGCTGAGAGGGGCTAGATGGTGGCTTAATGGCAATGACTAATAAAACATAACATGGATAAACGTGTCAAACTGTGAGTGCAACGGGTTTGGAATTGTGTTTATTTGTGATATTTCTTTTAGGTTTTGTAGACATTACTTGGGGGAGGGTCGGGGTAAGCGGTTCACTTCACGTGGCTGAAATCTGATCTAAATTAGCCCCGTTTGGAACCTCACCCTCGTCTATTAGCTCCGAGATGAGATTCCTATGCCTCGGGTCCCGGCAGAGGTAGAGTCCGTCCAAATGCAGTGAAGATCACCCTTTTCGCAACATCGTGTCCAAAAAGTAAAGGTAGTCCGACACACCTACAGATGTTTGACATTTCGCCGGCAAATATTTAACCGACGGCGTTGAAAAAAACGTTAAAATTGCTTATTTAGTCAGCCTGTGCCATGTTTTCCCATTGTAGCCGAATTGGGAGCAGTACTGGCGCCTGCCGTCGGGGGTTCTTCCGGGTTGAATGGGAAAACATGGCACAGGCTGACTAAATAAGCGATTTAAACAGTTTTTTCAACCCCGTCGGTTAAATTGTACTTTCCGGCAAAATTGCAAACATCTGTAGGTGTCTTGGACTACCTTTACTTTTTGGACACGATGTTGCGAAAAAGGTGATCTTCACTGCATTTGGACGGACTCTACCTCTGCCGGGACCCGAGACAGCGGGACCTCATCTCGGAGCTAATAGCGGAGGGTGAGGTTCCAAACGGGGCTAATACAAAACGCACATCGTCCGCAGTCTTTGGATTGATTATCTCATTTAAATAAACCCATTAGGCGAATATCATGACATGCGCTGTATTTGTTTTTGTTAACGATACCCCACCCATGATGACAATGGTTTCCGTGCTCTCTAAAATGAATTATTTCAGTTGTTTTGCATTTTTGCTAATTTAACTCGACTCAATTAAATCAGTTAAATTCGACAGAATACATAACATAATGCCGGCGGTCTGCAGTAGGCCAATGGTGGCCTTTGTATTCGCTAGATGGCGCCAGATTACACATTTTCTTTGAAGAAAGGTCCTCTCGCCAAATAGAATATTAAAGCCTTAGCATTTAGTATAAAAGATTAAAACACGTGTTTAAGTTTTTCGTTGAATTTCTTTGATTTAACTTCTTTGTCCATGGTGATGGCAGACCATATTGTTATAAGCAAATGGGGATACATTCACCTATGGTTACACTTACACTGACACATTATTTACAATAATAGTTTACCACCTTTTCATGGTGTCTGGTGCTTTTTCTGTAGATCTCGGTCTGTTGACCTAATGTTTCCACTTTTAACAAACTATGCTTCATATATTGCACATGTAAAATGTTGGGTCATTGATGTCACTCACTGCAGATATTTTAACATAGCTTTATAACATAATAGGCTACTTTAGTTTCATCTCATTGGCAATGGGTATATCGCTTTCTGAGCCTATCTGTTTACAAATGAAACACTTCCCTATCCCTACTATAGATTTTTCCACATCCCTAGCAATTTATAACTTGATGCTGTGTGAGCCATATCAAATGACATTGTTACTGTCACAGGAACTGCCATTTGAGCTTTTCACTCAGGCGTTCTGAAAGGTAACATATTATATTAATTAATTTAATTGAGGCTATACTTACTTCTTCATGTTGGAACCACATGGATAGTGGCAGTATCCAGAATACGAGTCCTCTTCCTTCCTCCAGCTGTCCCTATAATGCAGGAGTGCAGCTCCTCTGCTGTTGTGAGACCTGGTGTCCCTCTTGAGCTAGTCTACACATTAGGTCAGCCTTCTTCTCCCCCCTCGAGGCAGTGGCTCTAGGGGGGAGAGTGTCTCAGACGACACTCCTTGATCATGTCTATTATTCTCAGTGTGTCGTCGTAAAAGGTCCATGTTCCGTGCGTGGTCCTGCCACGATACATCAGGGTCCATGTGCATTGTGCTGCTTGAGGGTATAGTAGCCATAGTGACTTCTCGGCCTTGGTCATGAGGGTCCACTCTCTGAGCTGAAGAGTAGGACTGATTCAATTATTTAGTGAAACAGTGACCCTTTGAATGTTGTGCTGACGGCCGTCTGCCACACTTTATTAATGCTGTGGAGCGTTGTTGACCATGCAAGTCCCCTTCTGGTCTTGAGGTCCTGGAGTTGACTGGAGTCACCAAGATATTAAAAGTCGGTCACAGTTTTTAGGAGCATGCTGCATGCCATCCTCTGGTGTGTGCAGTGGTGTCGGCAGTGTTATATGCCAGCAAGGCCTTGGTTTCCTTGCCGTTTAGATGCAGTCCTATCTTCAGACACTCATCCTACACTGACGCTAGAAGTGTGTAGGCTTGCAGCCTGCTTCACTTTATCTGAGACTAGTGCTCTGCCATCAGCGAAGGCCAGGTCCTCATTACGCATCACAAAGTCCTCATCACGCAGTCAAGTATGATGATGAAGAGGTATGTTGTGTCACCCTGCAGTGCTCCTGCCAAAATGGTACTGTATACCGCCAAGCTCAATAGTATGGCCGGGCTGCTGACCTGCCTTTGGTGTGTGCATAGGACAGCACAGCCATTGTTTTCACAAGCTTATCAGATACGTATCCCAGTATATCCAGCATATTTCTCCTGTGGACGGAGTCAAACACTTTGCGGTCAATTAAGGCTATCACCTCGAGCTATACATAACTTGACATGTTTACACCTTTAAAGTATAAATTAAAGTTTACCTATTTAAGCATTTAGCCCACACAATATCCAGTGTGACTTGCATCCAGAACAGCAGCAGAATAAGCTTCAATAAGCTCCTACATTATTCCCAGCAGTCTGTAGTAACACGCACAAGTGTAAAAGTAGCACAGAGGACATTGCAGTGTTTTTCATTCTTATGTTACCTTGCAAGTGATGTAAGAATTCAGGTAGATCTAGTTGCAACATCATTCCCTCTTGAAATCACAGTTTAGCAGCACCGCTGTTGAAATGCTCTGGTGCACCGCTCAGTTTCTACGCAGCAGACAGTACCCAGCTATTTTCTCTGTCATTGTCCTCTTTTTCTGTGATGAGACAGCTCTTTTGCTTTGTGTTGTCTGTTGATCCCACGTGTATTTCATGCCTTTGGCTGAAAGATAAGACCACCCCATCACCACCATTGCCGCTACAACAACCAACCCCCACCATCCCGCTCTATCCTCCTCATTTGCATAAAGGGGTGCAAGGGGACTGCAGAGATTTCATTGTATGTCCCAAAATATCCTCAGCCATGACTAAAGTTAGCTCAGCGTTGTCTGAATGACTAGGCTGTATTTTCTAAAGTTGTCTGTTTCAATGCTTAGAAAATACAATATTGTCACATTACCACATAACCTATTAATCTATATAACCTATTAGTCTGGAATCTCTGTGTGGAACCTGCATTTCCAAGGGGCAGATAAAAAAAATCCTCTGGTGATAAACTCGCCCCATATTTGTGGTGCCCCACAACTTCGGGGGCAGCGAATTTTATAATGGAAAGTGGAGATGGACAGGTAACAGGGAGAGAGAGAGATGGAGAGAGACATGCAGTAAAAATCTTCAGGAACGGGACTTGAACCCACAATGCACTGTCAGGCCACATTAGTGCCTATGTGCCCTACATGCATGCACTAATGAGGCTTAGACCCACATGGTTAGACCTACTGTAAGTGTGTAAGATATAGGCCTACCAACAACTTGGTAAGTAACCTAGCTTAAACTTTATTACCGATATCTGACTCATCTGGAGGCTTGTTTCCTTTTGTTTAATAGCTGAAATGTGAGCCATTAAACATGTCCTTGTTATCCACGCTGAACCCTTGTACAAACAGAATCCCTGCAGCATTTGCTTCCATTGCAGAAATACTCAAATGAATAGAGTGAAAAGCCCCCAGCTACAGTATGCAGTTAGCTGATAAAAGAGGGCTAATCCAACCTCTGTGATTTGCCAACACATCATCCTCACCTGGATCTTTTGTGTTCCACCACAGTTAAATGTATTGAACTGAGCTCAAACAATTCACCTTTCCCTTCATGGCGAAGGTTCTCCACTCTGTGTTTTGTATCACGTGGCCAAATTTAACAAATGCACCCTTTCTCCCATGCAAGGTTTTGAAGGAAAATCTTGCATCTCCATCTTTCATTGTTTTTTCATAAATGAAAGCCCTGTTTTATTTTTTGCCATACGACAGTGCCACGCAATGGTTGTGCAAATAGCCAATCTATACGCTCACAACATGTCACATTGTGTTATTTTAGGTAACGTTTTTTAGCATACATGTTTTCCACCCGTCAGCGTCAATGCATGTTGAGTAACTCTTTACAGTAATCTGAAACAGTGACAGGTTTTGTCTAATGTTGAATTGCACAAAGTTGCTTTACTGCATTTGTGGTTGTCAAAGCATTTTTATGGGGTCCATTGATTCCTGTTGATTTAGACATGTGTCTATTGATCACCTGTGACTTTCTGGCAGCCATCACTCAGGACATTGATCTGTGTTCCTCCCCAATGGACTTTGATCAGACATAAGGCATTGTGAAAATGACTGCATCTTACGAAATGTGTAGAAAAACAGGAATAACTAGAAAAAGTGCTCCTCGGAGCACAGGTCTCCGCCAGGTCAGGTACGTTATTGTGGCCTCCTGGTGGCGCTATAATAGGCCAATGTCAAAAGGGTGCCATTTATTCTTAGGCCTTTCACACCAATGGGACACTGCATTCATGATTTGAGGCATTTTGTTCCAAAAATGTGTTTCGCTAAATTAGATCTGCTGGTGGCGCTATAACAGGCCAATGTGAAAAGGGTGGCATTTCTTCCTCGGCCTAGTGGGAATGTGCGTGTGAAATTTCACGGAAATTGCATGCTGCGTTCATAATTTGAGGCATTTTGTTGAAAACGGACCAATTCTGCAAACTTTGGAAGCCAACGAGGATGGAATATGGGAAATCGGACAGATCCGTGTTGATCACATGACTGTAGAGATAGTGTGTACTGATTTGCATGACGTTTCGATAAAATCTGTAGGAGTAATATGAAAAAATGTGTTTTCACAAATTGGCCTCCTGGTGGCGCTATAACAGGCCCATGTGAAAGATTTGGGGCAGAGGTTCTGAATTGGCCATCCAGGGAGTGTGTGTGCACAGTTTCGCAGCGACCGGGCCAGCGGTGCCGGAGATTAGCTGCTAACACACGGACAGGACACGCGGACACACGGACGGACGGACGGACGGACGGATGGATGGACAGGGGGTAAAACATACTCTCTCGCCATGCCTTTCGGCCTGGCGGAGACAATGAGAGATGCTTCATTTGTTTTTCTTAGAGATATTTTGTGAAGTAACATGGAGGGCTTTAGGGCCCAGTGGTGCTTGTCGGGGCCTAAGCCACACTCCCTCCTGCAGAAAGAAGCCAGTGCAGACACTAGCGCAGTGCTACCACTCAGCTGATGCACTCTCACAGCAGACTAACCCTGGTCCTTAGTTTCAGTTTTATTTTGTATTTTTTCCCATCCCCTGCCTTCGCTCTGTTTTCCTTTGCTCCATTCACCCCTCTGAAGTCACCGTGGAACAGGAGCACCTGCCCAGAGAGCCCCCTCCCCTGCTCCTAACCTCACCCCTACCTCCTCCTGCTCTTCCCTGAGTCAGGTTTCCAGGGATTCTCTGGTGTCCAGCAGGGTGAAAGAGGAAAGGAAGTTTTAAGAGCCCAGGCCAGTGTTTGCGAGGTTTAGTGAGAGGGATGTGGTGTCGTCGGTGAAGAGGAGAGACGCGCCTCTGACAGCATCACTGAACTACCCTCGTCCCCTCCCTCTCTCCTCCGCTCTCGTCTTGCCAGCCCTCTTGTGTCTGGCCAACACTTATCCTGATAACACGCTCTCCCACCTCTTGAGTCTAGGCAGCCCGGTGTGAGGGTGCTCGGCGACTGGGAGATATGTCTCAGACTAGGAGGAACACATACACCCGGGTGAGTGCATGCTAGCGCACCCAGAGAGTCTCAGATGTGCGCGTCTCAGATGCGTGACTGAATCGGCTAGACTGTTGCGTTAAGTTACTGCTGTTTAGATATGTACATCAGCATTTCTGTCTGGTGAATTTGTTTCGCTATTGTGGCGTCTGCCTGATGTCGATTTCCAGGCTGAATGGATTGATGAATGACACGGTTTGGCTGTGCATTCCTCTGCTTGAATTGTTGCTTCTTTGTTTGGCTCAGATGCCCCCAGGGCTAGACATTGTTGTGATGTTGGGGTTTGTACCTTCATGCTGATTGTGCTGATCTGCATGCTAAAATGGAATATGCAATAAGCAAATTACAGAACCATATGGCTATTGTTATCATGGGACTGTCATTCCATGAGAACCGGGAAGACTTCCTATTTGTCATCTGTCTCTGACTCAGGCAAAGTCCTCATCATCCGGGAAGGATGACATCAGTGTCTGTCCTCAGAATTAGGTTACTTCTCCTTCAGCATTAGGTCTACTTTATGCTTCCAATGTAATAAAGTCTTAAGTATTCGCATATCACTCAAGGGTCCTCCTCACTTCTTAAAAGCATCCTACTTGTTTGATAATTCACAAAGTACAATACACAACAATGAATGGGGAGATTAAATATGTATGGTGTAAGATATTTATAAAGAATAGAGCAAGATTGTCACAAATATCCGTTTTATCAAACATCATGCCTACTTTTGCCATTCCAGTCTGGAAAGGTGATAGAAACAGGCATATACCTGCTTGTACAGTCTTGACTCTGTAGAACTGTTTGCATCCTCCCCTGAGCCTTGTGGTTGGGTTTGCATGTGTAAGAGTAGAGTGGCAATACATTATTCAGCATGCCCTCCTCAGGTCCTCTCTGCTTCTAGCACGTGGCAAACAGGCCTGAACATTGTATTAAACATAAATGAATGTTTCATTACAGATGCAGTTTTCAGTGTGGAATAGTTGTGTAGCCGACCCACAGCACTTAGCTTAGACCCAATATTTTTATTTGATTTGATTCATTGGGTGGCTGAGGCTCTAAAACACATCAAACATAAAAGTGAATTTATGTTTCATTACAGGCTGGGGGCAAACCAATTTTAGCCATGTCTTCTACCCTAGATTTAATCTTTATTAGATGTTTAGGTCTTTGTTTGATGATTTTATAAAACAAAAGTTTTTTTTAAAATGGTTGGCAGATGTGCTTGAGCTTTACAGCCGCCACAAAGCTCATAGACCAATGACTGTTGATATAATTACTTACATTATAAAACATAACTAAAATCACAACAAATAAAAGACGAGGTCACCGTAAAGTCGGAGCCTTATTTCCGCTGTAGCCCTCCCCTCGTGATGTACAGTTCAATGATGTATGATGTGATGTACAGACAACCAAGGCATTGGAGTTCTGTATTCATACAAGATAGAATAGCTCATACTTTTACAGTCATGAATATTAATCAAGCTAACAAGACTGAGCAATCAGAGCGATTCAGGTCGTGTACAACAGTGCGGGTTGACATTTACTCATGCCACATGGGTGAAACTGAGCATAACATTAATGCTACCATTTTCTTGTGAATTATTTGCAGTTTCCAAACCTACTTGGTTGATTGTTCTCTCTTTCGTCATATTTGATCAATCAAAAATTATGCAAGATATTGTTATGGAGAGAAAAACAACAAAAAACTGATTAACCTATTTCTATGGTAATAGGAGAGGACCAATCTGGGAACCCATCTGGGGGGAAAAAGGAAAAAACTATTCCCCCCTGGCTCCTCCCCTTTCTTAGTCCACTTCCTGCCGGGTGCTTCTGTGTTTATTTCTACTAACAACAACACTATATGTTTAGGGAAGTGGTGCTGACAGATTCTACTTTAGAGAGATTAGGAGAGGAGTAATGACACATTAGAGTGATCCCCATCTCATGTTGTAGCCCTACATTTTCAGTTTCCCTTTCCTAGGCAGTTACTAAGGCCTATAGCCAGGTGAGGAAGGCAAACACAATAAACTCCTAAAGCCTGATGTTGACTTTGCTTTTAAGTCTTGAGGTTTTCCAAGAGCTAGTGGTCTTAAAATTCCCAGGTTGTTTCAGAGGGGTTGTAATGACCCTCACGCTGTAGGAATGAGAAAACACTGAAACACACACACTCCTTTATGTTTCAACATTCCTATGTATAGTTATATACTTATGCAGTGGATGAGTGGCCACTGACGTTCGATTGTTTGGCCGAGGCTAAGACTATTCTCTAAATCTCTGTAGTCCTATACGTTACACTGCAGAGTTCTTTCTTGATAGCCTCTGCTTGTCCTGGGAGGTTCTACATTGTTTCATCTAGCTTTAAATGCAGGTCTCATTGGAATTGGATTCACACAACCTAGTCAGTGCAGACTATCTGTTTACATTTCATTTAACCAATGCTTTTAGATTTTTTATATCTGAGCAGGTAGAGGTTTCCTTTTGTAGGCATCGAACCTGTGGCACTTTGATTACAGCACTGTCTCTGTGACCCAACAGGCCCCTCCTCTTGCCGTGTTTACATTAGGCTATAGCACAGGGGTGTGCCAGAACATCATCACTAATTTGGTGATAACATCAAGAATGCTGTTCTGCTGAGTCATCTTGCTTTTCTAGGACAGCACTATCAATTGCATAATAAAGCATTGTTAGATTACCAAATATTAGAGCTAGGGACTATTTTCCCCTGCTCCAATTACTGTATGTAGAATTTGGGTATTTCTCTTTGCTTCAGAATTGATTTATGATATATAATGCTTCGTATTGCCACGGAATTGTCTGTCAAATTTTAAAGAACAGATTTATGAGATGTGAATTGTGATGTGTGTCTGTGGAACACCAGTGGGTTCCTAACCAAGTAGTGTTGGCTGTCCCTCATAGTCTAGACTAAAAACCAAAGGTGATCAAGCGTTTGAAAATCTAAAACCTGGAACTGCCTCCTTTTGGACTTCAGATGTGTGGGTCTGTTGACAATGACACTTTCAAGAAGTGGTTAAATAATACCCATCTGTTCAGACTGGCCTTAGTCTAATTGTATTTTAAATTTGATATTGTATCTGTGCCTCTAGTCAATCATGCTATTGTTACTGCAGCTAATGTATATTATTAGTTACTAACCTACTGTATATCGTAAATGCTCCCACAACTTTAGCACCACATACATGTTACGTCAAACCCACCAGCTTCATCAGGAATTGTGTGCGTGTACTTTTCTCAAGACATATTATATGGTTAAACTTTTATTGCAATACATTTTCCCATGTGTATTGCAAATTGAGTTTCTGTAAAAGTAACATTATCTCAGAATCCATAAAATGAATAGCTACCACACTTCTCTGTCTCACCCACTACAGAGAAAAAAAGATTACACTAGTCCCTGGATTCCTTGGTCATAACACATTTATGCATGTACTGTATCTGTAAATGAGCCATGCCCATTCCAGCCAATAACATTATCTTCAAAACACTTTTTAAACCTGATCATATAGATTTAGTCCAAAACTCATAAAATGTGGTACACGTGATCTCTGGAGTGACAATGGAGCCTATATAGACCCAGCTTTTACCTCCTAAACATGTATGTGGACAATGGACATGAGTAGGGCCTGACACTAACACTGCCAGGCTGTGGAGTTTTATTTTCAGACATAATGAACATGTGTTCATTCATTGACTGAATGGAAGCACCCATGTTTTAGTAATGATGACACACACACACACACACACACACACACACACACACACACACACACACACACACACACACACACACACACACACACACACACACACACACACACACACACACACACACACACACACACACACACACACACACACACACACACACACACACACACACACACACACGGCAAGGCATTTGTCTGGGAAATCCACACATAGTCAATAGTCATCCACACCGGATTTGTAATAGAGGAGGAACTGCAAGAGTTCTATTGGTGGTTAGCTTTTCCAAACAATTCCTCGTGATCATGGAGCAACGGTGCATCAGCATTGCAGCACACCTGCCTAAAGGCTAATTTGGACTCACGTACTACTGTGTCGCATCCTCAAGTATTTATATTGTGGTTATGTACATATGGCTTTCTTTCCCTGTACATTGTCTAAAGGTTATTTGTTGTTTTGCTACTACTGACTGCCCTGACACCAATATGTGGCCTAACATTGAATTTGAATGAGTTCAAATGTCATTTTTTCCATTTGTATCATGGCAATCTAGAATTTTAATAATTTTCTGCCAGAAACAGTGGCAGTGATGACATTATTTCTTTGCCATGGTAACAGATCAGCTTTCTGAGTCTCTCATGCACCAAACCTATGCCTATCTCCATGACAACATTACCAAATGTTTTGTGATGATGATCATAACTTTGCTAGCTTCATTTGATTCCGTACCAAAATCGCCTCTGAGAGGGCACTCTCAAGCAAGTTGGAAATGCAATACCCTTTGTACCTGTTGTCAGAGTACTCGCTGTACCTGATGTTCGAGTACCCAGTGCGGTATACAACAGTACTAATAAGATATTACAATGGGTTATTTATAAATGGCACCGTCAGGAATGATGCAAGTCGGGAGCGATGCAAGTCGGGAATGCATGCCCGACCCGTTTATGCAATACTCGTTGTACTTTTTGCATTTGTTGTGCTGTTGTTGTCAGAGTATGTTGTATCTGTCTGTCTGTGTCCCATTTATGCCCATGTACATCATCAACACGTATACATGGGCATACATTGGAGACAGATACAGACATGCCGTGCACTACCTACCCTGTAAAATAATGGCGTTCTATTGTACACGCTACAAACGTGACGCAAAGCTCAGCCAATCTGTGAAGCTGATGGGTTGGCCGATGGATTGGCTGATGGATTAGCATCCAGATGAAGCTGGATGCTGTACACCCTTTTTTCTGTTTACTAAAGAGCTGGAGAGAGTGCGAGACCCTTGTTACTAAACAGTGAACAAACACTCTACTGTAAAGCAATGAATCAGAAAGCTTTAACCGTTTAACAAAAAACAATGTTTTTTTTTACAAAAACCTATCGCCTTTAACTTGGAACGCATGCACTCACTGCATCAAACCCAGGCCAGGACGTTGCAGTTATGCACACAGTACAGTGCAGTACCAGGTTATACCATGATGAGGGTGCCCCAAAACAAGAATGAATGGAACGCTACTTGCTGTTAATCTTCTCATATCATGTCTCCTCAGACCACCAGCAGTGGTAGCAGCAGGATGAGCTCCGATGGGGGTGGCCGGCCAGCCAAGGTGGGCTCCCTGGTGGAGGTGATCGGCAAAGGGCAGCGTGGGACAGTGGCTTACATCGGCACCACACTATTTGCCTCAGGAAAATGGGTAGGCGTCATCCTGGATGAGGCCAAGGGAAAGAATGATGGCACGGTGCAGGGCAAACGCTACTTTACGTGTGAGGAGAACCATGGGATATTTGTCAGACAGTCACAGGTAATAAGGCAGGATTTTATTTCTTAAGCATGACTTTATACATAAATAATTACCGAAATTTCCAAAATACTATAGACTGTTTTGGGGGGAAATGGTTACCTGAAGTTCATCACATGAAGCTAAATTTCATTTCATTTCATTTCAACATGCTTCATGTAGGCCACCTGTGCTCTGAACACACACACACACACACACACACACACACACACACACACACACACACACACACACACACACACACACACACACACACACACACACACACACACACACACACACACACACACACACACACACACACACACACACACACACACACACACACACACACACACACACACACACACACACACACGATGAGCTCCAGTGCTGGTTAAGTATTGTGTTACATAGCTCGTTGATGTATCTCTTATACCTCAAAAGACAAGCTGGCCCAGAGTGGTCCTACATAAGTTCTAGATGTTTCCGTGGGAACTAGCGTGGATAAGATGATAGATAATTAATAAAATGATCAATAATGAAAGACTATAATGGAATGTATCTCCTTTCTCCCGATTGTTGTCTCTGTCTCTTGTGTTTCTTTCTGTTTCTCTGCTGGCCTCTCCCTGTCATGGTCTGTTTCATTCTGTCTCTCTTTTATCTCTCTCGCTGTCTCTCTTTCTGTGTGTCAGATCCAGCTGGTTGATGATGGAGCGGACACAACGTCCCCTGAGACACCTGAGCCAGCCACTGCCAAGGTTCCTAAACGCGGTAAGGACACACACACACACACACACGCACACACGCACACACGCAAGCCCATAATTCTGTCCTTGGCTATCATTCATCAGCATTTTGTATTATATCTGTATTATACTGTAATAAAATATAGCCATAGAATGAAGTGCGGTGAATACTACTAAATTGTATTACAATCCTGAAATCAAAATAACAAATCTGTGTGTGGGCACACACACACACACACACACACACACACACACACACACACACACACACACACACACACACACACACACACACACACACACACACACATTTATTTGTATTTTTCCTTTTTTGTATTTTGTACATCATATCTGCTATTCATACTGTAAAGGGAGAAGGGCACACACATTTAGCTCTAATGCATGTGACAATACAGTACCTTGAATCTAGAACTTAAATACTCACAAGCGCAAGCTTAAACACACACACACACACACACACACACACACACACACACACACACACACACACACACACACACACACACACACACACACACACACACACACACACACACACACACACACACACACACACACACACACACACACACACACACACACACACACACACACACACACACACACACACACACACACAAACACACACACACAGTCAAAATACCTCATCCTTTGTCAAGGTAAGACTGCGTCATTGAAAGACAGAGACCTAGATGGGGTTGTTTCATATCAAACTCAGCAGTGAGTCTATCTCCAATGATGTGATTTACCACAGCCACCTCTTTCACTGGCTGGGACAAGAGACCTGAGTAAATACAGTTAGGAATTCGATTCACAAGATTTAACCTTCATAATTGCTTATTTGCCAGAGCCTTGAACAGCTTCTTTAGGGACAAAATCACTCATGAGAGGAAACCTGAGACAGTTTTCCCCCAAATATTATACAACCTATTCACTCTATTCAACAATAGATTTTGGCCAGGTCCACATGAGAATCACAACGGTGTCTGAGATTCTGGCAGAGGCACACTCTGCGGACTGTCTCCATGGTTACCGATCACTGCTGCTTTGAGATTTCAGAAAGGAGGGGGGGGGGGGCATTTACTCTGTGTATGAAACTTGCTTTACTTTTTATTTGGAACAGCTAGAGCCACTGCATGGTGGAGAGACAGATAGGCAGTTGGTGTCCCTGTGAAAACTAGCAAATGGCAGGACGGCTGTCAGGAGGCTTTTACCTCACAGGGCATCTAACTGGACATGTGCCATAGGTTATCATATAGAATCATATGTTGTTCTGAGGCACACTTTCTGTACAAGTGCTGGTCACCTGGTGAAAAGATATTGTAGCCTGTTTGCTCTGCTCTGTTTGCCTGATTGGTTCACACCAGGATCTTAGGCAGACTTTAGACTTTATGAAGGAGGATAAATGACAGTTGTGATAAACGAGTGTTTGTCTCTCTCTCTCTTTTATTTTTGCTCCTTAGAGATCCTGGAGACGCCCAAGTCCACTAAAATGGTGAGTGAGATAGTGCTGTACTGCTGCAACGTGGCACAAAGCTCTCTTACAGGTGTTCAGCAGGAGACATGGTGGCCTACATGTGGAGTTGACACACCCTCGCACAATCGGATGCATGCAGCACTGCACATAGTTACAAACACAGATACACAGACACACAGAGACACTCATAAACTGTCTGTCTGTCTGTCTGACACACACACACACACACACACACACACACACACACACACACACACACACACACACACACACACACACACACACACACACACACACACACACACACACGCTCAACTTCTCATATGATCCAGTCAACTCTTGGAGGACGTCCTTTCTTTGCTTTACACCTGTCCTTAGACCCAATGGGCCCGATTCACTAAGCTGGTCGTAAATATGAATAACGTGTAAATAAAGTGACTATAGGAGGGTGTATTTTCTCTAAACAAAAACTGACGTGCAATTCACAAAGGGGTGTGTAAATCCCTGATATGTGCGGATCACAGTTTTTGATTTTTGCCTGAAGGTCAGAGGCGCGTTCATATGGAAGATCCTTTGCATTGCTCCACGCCCCCATTTAAGACCATGAAGCTGTTTACACTCAGAATATGGGTGTAAACAGTTTAGTGAATCGGGCCCAATGTCCTTTACACTTGTCCTCAGACACAATGTCCTTTTCAGACAAAAGGTCCTTTGCACCTGTCCTCAGACACGAGGTCCTTTACACCTGTCCTCAGACACAATTGTCCTTTTCAGACACAAGGTCCTTTGCACCTGTCCTCAGACACAAGGTCCTTTACCTCAGATGTCCTTTGCCGACATGAGTGTTGTTGGTGACAAGATCTGAAAGCATACAAGCTGTGTG